>NC_067400.1:457491156-457799489 GCF_016432865.1 Antechinus flavipes | reverse complement strand
TTCAATTATGAATATAGGCAACATATCACAGTAGTATTTTGCTTTTGTTTTTATTTTATTTTATTTTTATTTTTATTTAATAATTACTTTATATTGACAGAATCCATGCCAGGGTAATTTTTTTTTTTTTTTACAACATTATCCTTTGCACTCGTTTCTGTTCCAATTTTTTTTCTCCTCCCTCCCTCCACCCCCTCCCCTAGATGGCAAGCAGTCCTTTATATGTTGGATATGTTTTGCTTTTGTTTTTAATGATAACTAAATACAAAATAAGAAAAAGCAAAATAGAAAAAAGAAAGAAAAGGAAAATAAAAAACAAAACAAAGCATTGTCATGTGTTCAGCAGAACATCAAGAAGGGTTCAAAATATGTAACAAATTTCCATTTCAAGAAAGCATATGTAAAAATAGAATAGATCTTTTTCTTTTTTTCTTTGCTTGCTTGTAGGTTATTATTTTGTGGTCTGCTATACTTTTTGTTTTATTCTTTTCTCCCTTTCTTCTTACTGCTTTCCCCAAGCAATCTAAAGTTAAGCACAGGTATATTTCTGTTTATATATATATAGTTATAGACATTTACACACATACTTACGTGCACACATATATACATATACACATGCATATGTAGACATGCATCTAAAACTATTAATATGGCTGACTTATAATATAGATTTCTCTTTTGATTGAATCTTTAAGTTTGAATTTGTCTGAGATCAATTAGTAGCCCTACTTAATTTTTTTCTAATAAATTCTACTCAATGATTACTAGCACTATTTAAATTTTTTCTAATAAATTCTACTCCTGATCCTTGTTATGTTTATTTATATCTCTAATTTCCTATCCCTACTAATTCTTCTATTTTAATTCCATTCCTTAATTTATCTTGATAATTAGGTTAACCTCCCTCTACCCACGGATCTCTTGCTTATCTTCTCTCCCCACCATTTCCCTCCCTCTTCATACCTTGTTCCACTGCCAAAACTCCATACATCCTTCTATACCCTATCTTATCCTATTCTTTCTCCCCACCCCTTATTCCTTTATAGATTTTGGAAGGTGCTATAGGCTTCATGGTAGACACACACACACACACACACACACACACACACACACACACTATTTCCAATGTGAATAGAATTTCAGAACTACCAGCCCTCCTTTCCCCGCTAATCCCGTGTCAGTTTTTCTTCCATATCTCATTCATATAGCAAAATTACTATTATTACCTTTTACTAACCAGTTTTGCTTTTTAGTGTCAGATCATACTTAGTTTTGCTCCAATCTTTCTTTTGAGCTACCCAATTACTGATGTCAATCTGAAACATATGATATTCATTTCCATGTAAAAAAACATAAACAATTTGATGTTGACTCTTACATGTTAGATTTTCTACTGAGTTCAGATTTAGTTGAGACAAAGCCTGAAAATTTGCTAATTTGTTAAATGTCCTTTTTTTGCGTGTGTACAATATTATGGTTAGCTTTGCTGGATATGATATTTTTGGCTGCAGGCCTAGTTCTTTTGATTGTCAATATATTTTATTTAGGGATCTGTAGTCTTTTATTGTAGCTACTGAAAAATCCTGTAAAATTCTAATTGTAGCTTCAGTATATTAGAATTATTTGGGATTGTAGTTGTTGTTTATTGTTAAAATTTTCTCTTTGATCTGGGGTTTTTGAAATTTAGTAATAATATTCTTATGTCTTTTCCATGTAGGATCTCTTTGAGATCTATTTCTACTTTCTATTTCTATTTCTACTTTCCTGTCTTATTCTATCACTTGAGTATAATTTTCTTTTATTATTTCTTGAATTATTGCGTCAAACTTCTTTTTTGGTCATAGCTGTCAGGTAATCCAATTATTCTTATATGTTCTTTTCTTGATCTGTTCTCCAGATCTGTTGTTTTTCTTATAAGATATTTCACATTCTATTTTATTTTTTTCCTCTTTATATTTTTTTGTTTTTTCTTGGTTTCTTACACCTTCAGTGACTTATCCTTGCTCAAGCCTAATTTTCAAAGAATTATTTTCTTCTTTAAGACTATCTCCTTCTTTAGTTGGTTAATTTTTATTCATAATCTTTTTGGGTTTTTTGGATGGTTCTTTTTTTAAGTTTTTTTTTTTTCTCAATCGTTCTTTTGATTTTTGAAGTGTTTTTTGAGTGTTTCTATAAATTCTTTTTAGACTGGTAGCCATTTAATGTTACTCTTTGGGAGTAAAATAGGCTTTTTTTTTTTTTAATTAACTCAGTGTCCTCTGAAGATGACACTTCATCTTCCTTATTCCCATAGTAAGTTTCTATGACTGGATTCTTTCTTCTTTGCTTGTTAATTTTTTTTTTAATGAACTATTAGTGTCAGCACTTCTAATCCTGGAGTTGGGGGGAAAATGCTTCTAGTTTCACTTCACTCTGACCTTGAACTCCAAACCAAAAGCTCCACCCTCCTGGAAGTGCCAGCAGCCAGCAACTTCCCTACCCCACTGCCTCTGTACTCACCAAGTATGTGAGTATCTCAGTAGCACAGCTGGCCTGCATTCCTAATCAACTGCCTTTTTTCACTGGTCTATGTTTACTTTGAAGTGGAATTTTGTTTTGTTTATGGAGGAAATCTAGAGAGCTTAAAATTTTCTGACTTACTCCACCATCTTCCCTAAATTATCCTTTACCAAAGTAGTATTAACAGGACCTGTGCCTTATCACCAATAGAAATCAGGGATATTTTCGTACATTATAACTTTTATAAATATTTCACTGTAATCATTAGATTAGATCACATATGATTGTGGTCTTCTCTACATACTCTATTTCAGTATACACACATCATTTTGTGTGATGGGTGAGGGGCACAGCACCCCTATGATCTGGAAAATCTGCATAAAATAAAATTTGCATACTGGAGAAATCTGAATTTTTTTTCTTTTTCTTTTATGAGATGTTTATTGTACCTTATAAAATATGAGTTGACCTTATACAATAGTCTACATTTATTTTATGTATTTCTGAGTTTGTAAACTTTTTCTGTGTTATCTGGTGGCCTTCACATGTCATCTATAGTTTCCACAAACTTTCCCTAAATTCCCATTTAATTTCCTAGTAATAGCTGACCTGTGATATATCAAAACCATGATGGGGAAGTCTCAATGTAAAAGGGATTACTGTAATTGGTTTCCTTTGTTTTTAGGTTTTTTGTTGAGGCAATTGGGGTTAAGTGACTTGCACAGGGTTACGCATCTAGGAGGTATGAAGTGTCTGAGGGCAGATTTGAACTCAGGTTCTCTTTACTTCAGGGCTGATGCTAATTGGCTTCTTTTGTAATTCTATCTACTATATGTATTTAAAAACATGCCACAAAGGAGTTTATAGACTTTATCAGAATGTCCAAGAAATATGATAAACACAAAAAATTAGGAACCATAGACTAGAAGATCTCTGTGACAATCTTGACAATCTTTAAGGTAGTAGCTTTCTGTGGTACTATGAAAAACTATACTAAAAGAAGCTGAAATAGAAAAGATTTTAGGTTACTAATTTGTTTTCTGAGAAAACTACAGTTTTCATCCTCCCAACCAATCAACTATGTATTATGTGACAGGAACTGTGGTGGGCACTGGGGATAGAATGATAAAAATGAAATAGTTCTTACCTGTAGGGCTGGAACTTGAATCTAGGACAGCAGGGTGCTTGTAGTTAAGTACCTGCTCAGTGTGAGATAGTGGTTCTGTAAGTACATACTTGATGTCATGTAATGATGCGGTCAATCTAGTTGGCGTATACTTAGGGTAATGTGGTGATGGGATGTTCTACAGCTGCACATGCCCAGTGTGGTGTGGTGATGTAGTCATGCTGGGGGATTTCAGGGAGTCCCAGGAACAGAGGGCACTCTTGGCCAAAGCTCTTAGCAGCAGCTCTCAGCCACAGAAGACTCCAGACTCCAGACTCCACCTTGGACCAGCCGCCTGGTCACTCTCCTACCTCCGTCATTTCTCCACCCTAAGACTTTGCCTGATCCCAAGGTCCTCTAGAGAGCTAGCCAGGTTATTAATAGTAGAGGTGAGACGGGATGAAGTTTTGAATTAGAATAATGGCTGTGAGTGGAGAGAAAGGGATAGATACAAAGCATGTGGAGGTAGAACCAACAATACTTGGCAAATGATTCTGTAGGAAGAGTAAGGGAAAATGAAACACTTTTGATGTCTTCATGGGTGCCAGCTTGGGTGACTGGAAGGATGGTGATTCCCTTGATATTGTAATCTCAGTGTGGCCATGAACCTAGTGATTCTGACTACATGGCACATGACTGTGTCCTCTAACATAACATTAGCATCTCCTTCTCTGGGTTGACTCACTCATTTCAACCTGCACTCATATTGAAACGTCTGGGCCACAATCACTACTCTGTTATAATTCATCTCTCAGAGTCCTAAGTATGACTCTAGGTTTGCTGTTGTTTTGGTTTCGAAGCAAGCATTTATTAGGTATCCAATGGGGTAAGCATAAAAGGAATCTGAAAAGGAAAAAGGTGCCTGAAGGACATATTAGAAAAGTCCAGCCTGCAGTCCGTGAGACATGAAGAGATAACTGACTTGGGCCCTCTCTTTTACTGAAGTTCTAGGAGATGACATCTAGTGAGAGGGAGGATTGCTGGGGGAGGGGGGGGGGGGAGGAAAGTCCGGTGAATTTCAGGATTGAAATGATCTTTGAAGTGATTTTCCAGGATAAAGAGATTTCTAGAGTATGTGGAGAAGTTGGGAGAGTAGCCTGGTTCTTATTATGCAATATCATCTTCTCTTTTTTCTAGCAGCTGCAGCATCTTTTTAAACTGTATTCTTATGACTTTTGTATTTTGCTTTTGTCTGATTTTTGTAGCTCAAAGCAGGATCAGCTTAGGTTCACAAGGAACATCTATTTGTATGGTAAATAGTCCCTATGGATTTGTTCTATAATCTTCAGACAATCATTTATTTATTTATTTTGGTGAGTTTATTCTTCAAAATTCTGAAAAAAAGTCAAATGTAAATGAGCTGATGGATTACAGCATCATAACTTTTTTTTTTTTTTTTTTTTTTTTTTTTACCTCAATCAGTGCTCTTCTTTTAAACAAGTCCTCTTTGGATATTTATCTTAGGATCAATCCTCTCTCAATTCCTTAGGACTGTCTTAAAATGTTTTTCTTACACAAAGGTACAATTTATTCTCCTTTTCAAACAAATAAAGTGTCCATATACAAAAGGTCACAGTATCTTACCAATGAAAAAAGAAAGTTAGGAAAAAAGGGTTGATGTTCTGGACCACGCCTGTTTCAAGTAAGTCTGGTGGATCAAATTCAGAGTTGAAATGAAGGAGACACTTGTTGATCCTTTAATATTTAACAAAATGTTTACTTAACACTTGCATGAAAAAAAAATTAAACATTGATTCATAGAGATATAGTTAAAATGCTTCAACACTTCTTATAGTGCTATGCTTGCTTAGTAGGTGAGGCTTAACTCTTCTTGAGCTAATGTTTTATATTTAAGAGATCAAAAAAAGGTTTGAAATCATTAGTGCCCTAGACCAATGGAATCTTGGTATTTTTATTGTCTTTTATTTTCATATTTTAATAGAATATTATTTTTCCCATGATGAGACAATTTTTATCATTCATTTTTATAAGATTTTGAGTTTCAAGTTTTTTCCCTCCCCTGATCCTCTCCCCTCTTTTGAAAATGGTAGGCAATCTAATATAGTTTATAGTTGTGTTATTATGTAAAAAACATTTCCTTATTAGGCATAGTTGTGAAAGAAGAAACAGAGCAAAAGGAAAAAACACAAAAAAAGAATAGAGTAAGCAAAAAATATATTTTGTTTTGTATTCAGAATCCATCAATTCTTTATCTGCATATGGATAACATTTTCTTAGTGAATCCTTTGTACTTGTCTTAGATCACTGTGTTGCTGAAAAGAACTGAGTCATTCATAATTGATTCTCAACACAGTGTTACTGATACTGTGTACAGTGTTTTCTTGGTTTTGCTCTTTTAACTTAGTAACAGTTTGTACAGGTGTTTCCAGGTTTTTCTGAAACCTGCCTGTTCATTATTTCTCATTGCACAAAAGTATTCCATTACATTTAGATACTATAACTTGTTCAATGATTTCCCAGTTGATGAGTATCCTGTCAATTTCTAATATCTTACCACTACATAAAAAGCTTCTATAAATGTTTTTTGTACACATAAGTCCTTTTCCCCTTTTTATGATTTCTTTGGGGTACAGATCTAATAGTGGTATTTCTAGATCAAAGCGTATGCACAGTTTGTGTTCTTTCAGTATAGTTCTATATCTCTAGAATGGTTGTATCAGTTCACAATTCCACCATTGCATTGTGTCCCAATTTTCTCACATCCTCTCCAACATTTATCATTTCATTTTTTTGTCATCTTAGCCAATCTGATAGATGTGGGGTAGTACATCAGACTTGCATTTCTCTAATCAAAAGTGATTATGTCAGATAACTTTGATTTCTTCTTTTGAAAACTACCTGTTCATATCCTTTGACCATTTATCAATTGGGAATGGCTTGTATTCTTATAAATTAGACTGAGTTCTTTATATATTTGAGAATGAGACCTTTATTAGAAATATTTGCTGTAAAGATTATTTTGCAACATTCCTTTTTTCCTTCTAATCTTGTTTGCAATAGTTTTGTTTGTAGGAAAGCTTTTTCATTTAATATTTACAAAATTACCTATTTTATATTTCATAATTCTCACCATCTCTTGTTTGGTCATGAACTGTAACACAACTTCTTTAAGAATTTGGATGTTATATCATTTGGTGCATATATGTTTAGTATTAATATTGCTTTATTGTCTTTGGTACCTTTTAGTAAGATATAGATTCCTTCCTAATCTCTTTTAATTAGGCCTATTTTTGTTTTTGCTTTATCTGAGATCAGGATTGCTTCCCCTGCTTTTTTTTTCCTTAGCTGAAGCATAATAGATTTTGCTCCAACCCTTTACTCTTACTCTCTGTGTGTATCTCTCCTTCAACTGTGTTTCTTGTAAACAACATTATATAGGATTCTGGTTTTTTGATGCATTCTGCTATCCACTTCTGTTTTATGGGAGAGTTAATTTTATTCACATCCAGTTATGATTACTAACTGTGTATTTCCCTCTATCCTATTTTTGCTCCTGTTTGTCCTCTCCTTTTATCCTTTTGCTCCTCATCAGAGTTTTCCTTCTGTCTACCAACTCCCAGGTTTGCCCTCTCTTCTTTCAGTTCCCTCCTATTTCTTTACTTAATCTCCTCCCTTTCTACTTAACTGTACAGTAAGCTAGATTTCTATATTCAGCCTGTTGTATATATTATTCCTCTTTGAGCCAATACTGATCAGAGTAAAGTTCAAATAATGCCCATTGCTTATCCTTCCATCTTTCCTTCTACTGTATTCTATTTCTGCCTTCCTTTTCCACCCAGTGTATTCCTCTTTTTCATCCTTTAGTTATTTTTCATTCCCTCAAATTTACCTTATACTCAAACCCTCTATCTACATTCCTTCTAACTGTAGTATTAGAGGTACAATTTTTAAAGAATTATAAGTATCATCTTCCCATGTAGGGATCTAAACAATTTAGTTGCATTTAATCCCATGTTTTCTTTCCTCTCTTTTCCATTTTTAGGCTTCTTTTGGGTTTTGATGTTGGAGATCAATTTTTTGTTCAATTCCATTTTTTTCTTTTTGAATTACTATGTTTAATTTCACTAGATAAGTGATTCTTGGTTGCACTTTATAAATATTATCTCAAAATGATCTTCTTAACAATACTAGGAGATAGGTACTATTAGTATTATTCATATTTTACACTTACATAAATGGAGGCAGACAGAGATTAAGTGAGTTGCTTAAGGTTACACAGCTAGTAAGTATTTGAGGTCAAATTTGAATTCAGATCTTCTTAACTCCAAGACCAATCCACTATCAACTGTGCCACTGGGCATTCCATAAGGTAGCAAGAAATAAAATCCAATATTCTCCAAAAAAATTTAAAAAATTATTATCAGCAGATGGTAATGGAAAAAATAAGTATAAGCAAGCTGCAACATATAACCAGTAATTAATCTTCAAGAAGAAAAGAAACAAAAAAATGTCAACAAGAAATTGTGTTATAGGAACAGAAAATCAGCTAGTCGTGTTGCAAGGGTAAGGTATGACATGAAGCTAGTGTTCCACTACTAACTTTAAAATGTGAAGAGAAAGCAAGGACAACCTCCAATATGTTGTCTAGCGTCCCTGTACTGATTTATGGGTAGACATACCTGTTCTCCCTCCACCTGCTAATATTTCATTCTCTCATATCTTTATATATCTTTATATGTACCTAATAATTTATATGGTTGATTTTTTCCCCTCTCATTATACTAGAAAGTCCTTGCAAACCACTCTTATTGCCTTTCTTATCATACTGTTTGGTACATTGTAAGTACTTAATAAATGCTTATTGAATGACATAGCATGGGTAGCTATGAATATTGGTAAATATTTAACAACCAGGTTGGGATATGTGTATGAAGGGACACACTTTTAAATTTAGTCTGCATTATTAATATTTCTCCCTTACTTAAGTCCATACAATTTTTAAAATAATAAATGGACCCCTTGATTTGTAGCATATAATAACTTCTGAGTTGTAAATGGTCACATTGAAAATTTGACAACACTCTTGAACTAGTGTAAACTGTCTTCAATAACCCTTTGGACATGGATGTGTTTCTATCTGTGTTGCTGGATCACTGAGGTCACTAATAGGTTTGAGGATTTGTATGTTCCTCATGCTCCTTTTGTAAGTCACTGCCTCAAGTTTATGGCATATGAGAATTAGTGGAAGTAAATGGGAATATTTATCCTGCAGAACAGAAGACCTATGGAGGACATACTAACCACTTTCAAATATTTGAAAGGCTGTCACATGGAAGAATGAAACTTTATTCTTCTTGATCCTAGAGGATCAACTAGGAGCAGAAGCTAGAAGTTTCAAAGAGGTAAATTAGACTTGATTTTATACTCAATGTCAGGAAAAACATCCTAACAATTAGAGTAATTCAGAAGTGGAATGTTGGATAGACTGTTTTGGAAAGAAGAGTGTTCACCTGGAGAAGGAAAAGAGGAAGAGGGGAAAATGCCTTCAAATGAAGACTGACTGATCACTTTGGGGAGAAAGTTTATAGGGGATAGTAGTTTTAGGACAAGTAGGACTGGATGATTTCTGGTCCCTTTCAACCATAACATTCTGTGATTCTGAACCTACTTGTACCCTTGCTCAATAAATCATTATTAATTAAGTGCCTACTGTGTGTCGAGCACTGTACTAGGTGCTGGTGATCCAAGTACAAAAAAGAATTACACAATCTTTACCCATAGTGAACTTGGATTGTCAACGAGGAATAATGGAAATCCATATCTCGCACATACCCCCACCTAAACATATATATAAATATATATCACAAAGTTAATTAGCAGATGAATGAATGAAGCTTTATTGCATTATTAATGCAAAGCATAAGAACACAAATTAGAAAGCAGGGACAACAGTCCCTGCTGTCAAGGAGCTTACATTCTAATGGAAGAGACAACATATATGAAATATTGCTCTTGTAAGTGAAAGGTCTCATGGTCTTGGGGAATGTCATTTCTACTGATAAATTTATATTAGTTTCTGATGTTAAGCCATTATACAGTCCCAAGGACTTTGGTGGCAAAGATTCCGGCTCTTAAGTAGCTATAGCTGTAGCACCTACTAGAGTATTTACCAGGCTGCATGTCCATAGGGATTACTTCCCAAGATGGTACCTGAAGGCATTGAACACTGTATCCCCAAGGTTCTAGGTCTCAAATGCCTGGTCATTTCTATCTGTATATAAGAGGAGATGGTGTTTATGATGGTGGTGGCTTGATTTACCTACACATTCTGCCTTTTGACTTTCCTTAAAGGGGTTTTGTTGGTTTAGTCAGACTGGCTTGCCTCTCCTGTGTATGGCACATGGTTGACAGTTGGCAGAGATGATTGGCCCTTCTTTATACAAGTTACTTCTTGCCTGATATCTTGCAAATCTATTTGTTGTAATCAATATAGTGGAGGGAATGTATTAATTGATACTATTTGTCCACAGACCTGATTCCTTGGATTCCTTGGAAATCATGGCATTCCAAAGATTGACAATCATACAAGATTTTGGGGGGATTTGAGTCTTTGCTCCTGAAATAAATTTAGGATTGTTAAAAACATTATGTCATTTCCCAAATGCAATTCCTTCTGCTCTCTTTTTCAATGTAATTCTGGGTGCAATTTTCTATACAAAAATAGAATAAACTGTAAAACCCTTTATTCAACATTTGGCATATCAAGAGCCATTGCAGTATAAATGTAGCTGTATACTTCTTGGTTTCAGCTCTGTATCCTGTCTGACCATACATCTTTTCAAACCCTTTTTATCTTTGTCTCAGTCTATCCTTGAGTTATCCATGGAAACGATATTCAAACCTTACTGAAATGTTTTCTCTTGATGTTGTAGAGTCGGTGATTATTACATCCCTTTTGTGTATTCTAGATTTAACATTAAACTCTAGTGAACTACTCTGGGAAAATCCTTCAATTTTTTATTCAACAAACATCTGTTAAGGACCAAACTATGTGCCAACTGGTTCATGCACTTCTTCAAAGGGAGAAGTACAATTTCATATAAAAGATCAATAAACCAAGCTTGACTCTTACCAAGGGATAAATAATGTAAATCCATGTTGTGGCTCTTTCTTAATCAAAAGAAAAATAAGTTAAAACTATGGAGACCCTAGAAACATGAATTTTTTATAGTACAATTCATCTTCATATAGCATCATCCATGTACAAACCCTTCAGCACAGACATACAAGGGGGACCTGTTGTTGGATTATACCATGTGTAGTTAGACAGCATCAGCATTTCTAGCTATGCTTAGATGGGTAAAAACAGTGTAAGAAAAGATGAATTAATGGCCTAAAAGTAAATAACAGTCCTTTTCAGAAGGTGAAATTAAAGAAAAACGGACATGTGTTGATTAGTGGGATCTCAAACAGAATTGTGATATTGTGGAAAGAACTACTGAATTTGGAATTAAATTTTGGAATTGAATCCAGCTGTTACTACATGCATGACCTTAGACTTGAGTATTTCTCAGCTCCTCCTCAGGAAGAAAAGGTCAGAATTAGTTTATTGCTTCATTCAGTTCCTCCAACAGAAAGTGATTGAATAATGATTGGAGGCAAGATGATATAAGGAGGCTGTTTGGATATCAGCTGTGCTACTCATCACCTTTATGACCTAGACAAATTATTTGGCCTCTTGGTCACTCAATTCCTTATATGCAAAATGAAGGAGTTTGAAAAAATGACCTCTAAGTTCCTTTCAGATCTGAATCTGTACACCTATGAAATAAGAATATAGTGATAATAACACATAGCAATTTGGAGTTTCCCCCATTTTACATATCTGGAAACTAAAGCTTGAAAAGATTAAATGACTTGCCCATAATTACATAGCTTAGTAAGTGTCTGAGACAAGATTTGATACTAGTTGTTTTGGTTTCAAGTTCAATGCTCTATCTGCCAAAAACATTGCCTCATATAAAATTAGTAAGCAAGGAGACAATACAGTTATTGTTACATTATCTTTTAATGCTTGCAAGTCCATGAAAGGCAGCCCCCTCAGGTACAATAAGAGTGAAAGTTGTTGCATGGTTTCAGACTCTTTGTGACTCTGTTTGGGGTTTTCTTGGCAGATATTGGAGTGATTTTGCCATTTCCTTCTCCATTTTATTTTACAGGTGAAGAAACTGAGGCAAACAAGGTTAAGTGATTTGTGCAAGGTCATACAACAGGCTGGATGAACTCATGAGGATGAGTCTGATTCAAATCCAGTACTCTATTCTGTGTCACCTAGCTGCCAAAGAATATGTTTGGAGGTGGGCATATGGTAGAAGTGAATTAAAAGGAGCCCCTTTGCAAAGTTTGATTTGGGGACCAAAATTTAATTTTAAGCCTCTAGCAGTGGAATTAACTTCTCTAAGTTTTATGTTGCTATTTGAGCATTATCCAATCCTACCTTTGATGCTATTCTCAACACCCACTGATTTGTGTATCTTTAACTAAGCATACGCATTTCTATTATTTTTTTATAAGCACTTTGAATAGGCCATTGTGTATTTTCATTACACCATAATTTTGTATAACTCAGAAGACACAAAGACAACCTAAATGGAAAAACAAGACTCAAATGGCAACATTTTAAAAAGAAATTATTTATAGTCCTATGACTCGGGAGCTTTTTGTCTACATTAGAAGGTCACTGATGATCCTAGTATATTTGTAAATGCGAAGTCCATTTCAAGGAAAATAGAACGTCTTGAGTGTTCTAGTCAGAAAAAATGCTACAGAAATGCAAAATTAAATATAATTATCAGTATGCAGAGAGCAGTCTTGAATTTTTTTCTAATTCTAACATTGACTAATTAGGTGACCTTAAGCCAAAAACAAGTATATTTCTGGGCAGCCAATACAAGATAGGGGTTGAGATGAAGAAATGATAAGTGCACAAGGAATTATAATTAAGAATATTATCTGGGAAGGACTGTGCTTGAAAGAACCCATTGACCTGTTTCTAAACTGGCCCAAAGCCCAGAAAACTGGATGATACCTTCTGTTCCAGGGAGAGAAGTCCTTTACAGCAAATTCAGGCAGCTAGATAGTGCAGTAGATAATCTGTCTCAGATATTTAGTATCAGACACTTAGTAGTTATGTGACCCTGTGCAAATCATTTCACTTTGCCTCAATTTCCTCATCAGTAAAATGAACTGGAGAAAGAAATGGCAAACCATTCCAGTATCTTTGCTAAGAAAACCCCAAATGAGGTCATGTAAAGTCAGACATGATTGAAACAACTGAACAAAAACATGTGCCAATCATTATGCTAGGTAGTAATGAATATGAAGACTCAAACCAAAATATGAGATAAAATAACTTGTCTGTAGAGTCATACAGAGATATAACTAGCACAAGATGACCAGATAGGTCTTTGGCCCAGGGTGCCAACATTTGAGGAGATGGGGTGATTTTGCAGGTTGACTGTTCTCCCTATGCTGCCTCATCGTCCCCCTTAACCCAAGCCATTATATACAGTTGTGTAGGGAGAGAGATCTGTTTGGCCTTCCTCCCTGAAAGGCTGGAGGGAAAGGAGGAGATTTCCTGAAGAGGGCTGTCACCAACAATATCACTATCATCAGGGATTATCTTCTCTCCATCCAAGGAATGGACCATTCCTGTCCTGAGGTAATTGCTCTCTCAGTTCTGTTGTCCTTGATAATCTACTCATTCCACATCCAGCCTCATTTGTTTGCTTTGACTCACATTAAAATATTTCTTCTTATAGTTCTAGTCATCTAGGTAGTAAACATCAGAGATGGGACTCAAACTCAAAGTTGGGTTTTCCACTATATCATGCTGTTTCTTGACTTGTACATTAAAGATTTACTACTAATTAAATTTCTACTATGAGTAAGACATTGTGACAGGTGCAGAGTGTATTTGAATACATCAGTGGCTCTACAGTCATATAGTCTGTCATATAGTCTGGGTATATTCTCTCCATCAGTGCAAAATATAATCAACATATACTTATCAGTCCTGCTGAGTGATTCTTACCCATGTTCTTTCTTGGATGCTACACAGAGTTCCATCCAGCAGGCTGGATGCTTTCTTCTGGGTCTTTCTACATTTAAGGTTGCCAGTGAGAATTGGGTTCCATTTGATTTCATGACATGTCTCAGTTACCTCCTTTTCTGATCATATTTTTCTACTGTGATATGACTTAAAATATGAGTATGGCTCATCTTTGGAACTCTGCTCTAGCCCAGTAGTATCTAATCCAGAGAGAAACATATCTCTCTGGATCACATGTTGACTTAAGCACAAATTAGCATTAAGAATATTAAGAATTAATATTAATAACATTAACATTATCTATATTAATTGTAATGTTTTTGTATTTTTATTTATATTGTTAAACATTTCCCAATGACCTTTTCGTCTGATTTAGTCCCATGGTGTCTGATACCTCTGCAACCTATATGTGCATACTATGTAGCTCTCTGTTGCCCTTTGAGCAAGGCACAATTTTTATTGTGTCAGGAGTACAACAGACTTGAATAGTGGTCATGTGAAGGAAGAATAAAGTTATTCTGGTTGGTCATAGAGGGCAGACCCAAGAGCAATGGGCAGGATTTACTGATTCCTGAGACTGAGAGAGGATAAGTAATTTCCTCATGATCATGAAGCTATTAAGTATCAGAGGTGAAATCTGAATCCAGGTCATCCTAATTAGAATAAATCCCCAGTGTTTTATCTACTATAACAGAGATTCAAATATGCCCAACATTCCTAAGTGAAGTTCACATCAAATTAAAAGGTAATTGGAAAATATTTTACAAAAAAATAAAAATACAATAAAATGCAGATAACATTACATTTTGAAACCAAGTCAGTATTGGCCCATAGGGATCCTTTTTTTACATATTAGTGGCTCTGTTTCTATTTGTTCTCTCAAATGTAAGCTTCTTGAGAACAGAGATTATTTATTTTTTGTCTTTGTACATTCTACATTTAGCACAATTTCTTGAATATAATAAGTACTTAATGTTTATTGAATTAAATTATAAAGATGACAAATGGTTCAATAATTATGGATTGCTAAGGGCTCCTCCTGATCTTGTCTTCTTGAGTTGCCCATATTTTCTTTTTTTTTATTATTTATTTAATATTTTCCCTCAGTTACATTTAAAGCAATTTTTTTACATTTGTTTTTAAAACTTTTGAGTTCCAGAGTCTCTCCTTTATGCCCACCTTCAACCCTTATTAAGAAGCCACATGTGAAATTATGCAAAACATTTCCATAAAAGTCATATAGTGAAAGAAAATAAAGATTTTCCACACTAATTAAAAAAAAAACCTCAAGAAAAAAATAAAGTTTTAAAGGGAAAGAGAGACAGAAAGAGTATGTTTCAAACTGTATTCAGACTCAGTTTATTCTCTGAGTATGGATAGGATTTTTCATCATAAGAGTAGTCCTGGATCATTGTACTGCTGAGAACAGCAAAGTCATTTATAGCTGGTTATCCCAGAATATTGCTTTTACTTTGTATACAGTACATTTCAGTTTGCTTGACTTCATGGAGGACTTTCCAAGTTATCTTCTGAGAGCATACTGTTCATCATTTCCCATAGAACAATCACATACCACAATTTATTCAGCCATTCACCAAGTGATGGACATTCCCTTAATTTCCATTTTTTTGCCCTGATTGAAGAGCTGCTACAAATATTTTTGTACATATATGTCCTTTTCCTTTTTTCTTCTTAAAATCTCTTTTGATATTCATGCCTAGTAGTGACATTGTTAGGTCAAATGATTTGCATGAATTTATAAACTTTCCGTCATAGATTATATCTTTTGATCATTTATCAACTGAGGCACGAGTTGCCATATTTTTAAGACAATTTGGTCCTGGGGTATGCTAGAGATCCCAAATATATCAAAGATGAGGCTATCCCCCAAATGCTATATTTTGTTGTTTGAGTCCAACCTGGACTCCCTGTGTGTCCTTGAGAATTAAAACGGGTGTCAGTCAGTCTGCACCAAACTGAGAAACTTTTTTCTTTTGGTACAGCTGGGATCCTTGTAGATAAACAGACCATCTTATCTTCATTGTCTAGCAGATCCCAAGAGAAAAGAAAATTGCTTTTACCATCACTTTTCTCTTTTCCTTTGAGGGGAAACTTAAATATCAAGACTTTTCCTGTATAAGGAAGTACCCCCAAAACACTCGTTTTTCTTGTAATAAATCCAGTTACAATGCATGTTTCATGAATTTGTGATATTGTTTTTGATAACAGGATTATCTTCTTGATCACCATTTATTGGTGTAACTATTAAGTGGTGCTGTCAAGAAAAGTTGGCATTATAAGTAGAAACCAAAAAGAAGAGGAACTCCCTTCTTATTTCCTTTTAAACCACACCTTTGTAATGTGGCCATAGTCATTCTTCCCCAATCCTTTACACTGTTCAGAAATGATCCTCTTCCTTAGCCAGTGCCTTTATTCCAAACCTGTGAGGCACCACCACTTTCAAAGGGAAAGGAAACAAAAGGTGGAGAGTTCACTTGCCTGAAATACCCACTTCTTTTTATCTTCGTGGTCTGTTTACATATAATTTAACAATCCAGGTTAAGTGGACCTGAGTTAGATAGTTAATCTCTCCTGCCATTTAAGAGCTTTAAAAGGTACTTAATAATTGCCCACTTTAGCAGCACATGCTAAAAATGAAACTGATACAGAAAAGATTAGTGTGGCCTCTGCAAAAAATTACTCACTGACAAAAATCAAATCCATAAGATTCTCTCCAGATTACAACTCAGAGCTCCCAAAATAGGATCAACACCTCCCCCTCCTCTGCAAAAAACCCTACTTATCTTAGATCAAGTCTGAAACCTCTGTCTTATGTATCTCTGTAACCTACACCATTTATTGGCTTCCTCCACTGCATTCTCTCTCTACATAGTTAATAATAGACGTGAATCAAAGAAAAGTTATGACTGTTCACAGTTTTGTATTTTAAAAACAGGAATTAGGCATAGCTTTAGAGAAATAAATGTAAGTCAGTCTGTCATCTGCAGGCAGAGGAGAAAGAAAAGTTAAATCTTTTCTTTTTACTGATCACTAAGAGAGACAACACAGATGCTTCAG
The DNA here is from genome assembly GCF_016432865.1 of Antechinus flavipes. Taxonomy (NCBI): domain Eukaryota; kingdom Metazoa; phylum Chordata; class Mammalia; order Dasyuromorphia; family Dasyuridae; genus Antechinus; species Antechinus flavipes. The sequence continues at coordinate 457,782,675 of NC_067400.1, read as the reverse complement.
ACATATCTATTAAATTTTTGTTTTCTCAACCTGGGGCCTCAGCTGCTAGAGTCAAGACACCTAGACCTTAGTCATTGAAATCATCTTTCAAAATATGTGTGTGAGAGTGTGTGTGTGTATGTGTGTGTGTGTCTATGGGGTTCCTTTCTTTCCAATCTCCAATGCATTATTGTCTCTGTGTTTAATCTTCTTCAAAACTGACCCTGAATTTCATGCCTTGAAGCCTTGGCTTAGTATTCTCTGCTTCTGTTCATACACTCCCTCAAGAACTTCCCTCCCAGTTTAAAAAGAAAACAATGTTGTTTTTCTGGAGTTACAGTTTCCAGAATTCCTAATTCCAGAATTAGGTTTCAGAGCCTTTATTGGTTGGCATTACTGGTTACACTGGTATTAATATTCTATCTGATTTTTTTCTATTCTTTTGGTATGTTGCTATCTTTTCTCCTTTCTGTTCAATAGAAGAAGAGAGGCTGGTTTGTTTCTGGGAAATTGTGAAGTCCTTTTTTAAAACAACTCTAAGCTTCTCCCTGAAACAAAGAACCATCAAAAAATCCTTCAGATGGCACTTTTATGAATGTCTATATCCATAGACTCCAAGGAATTAAAATTAGAGATCAGTGAAAAGGCAATGAAGAGATGCAAAGTAGTTCTGAGGAGGCTGCAATAGGCTAACAACAAAGGGTCGTATAGGAGAAACAACAAAAGAATTTTATTAGAGATAAAAAGAGATAACTTGATTATGTAGTGAGAGTGAAGGTTGGCTAGCAGGCTTGCTGCATTGCTATCATGCAAATTACATAAATAGCTGAGCAATTTGAAACCTACACCCTGTGGAATATATGGACAAGAATCACATAGAATGGGAAAGTGGAGATGGATGATAATCTATATCTTTGTATGGAGTACTCATATAGTCAAGATCCCCAAATTCATTGAAGTATTAAAATACTGGATATCTTCCCAATTGCAAGATATCTTATATAATGATCCTTTGCAGTAGTGTTGCATGTAGCATGGATTTCTTCAGAGTGTATTTTATGTGGTCTTCTCAACTTTACTTAAACAATATTTCAAATTCTCATATATAGATAATAGATTTGGAACTGAGATGAGAGGGTACAAATATGATGTATGAATGATGAAAGGAGATCATTATAGAAAGGCTGACAAATTTGTTCTATTTTCCATTTATTCCTTGTCCTCCTGCCAGTTGCATTTATGAATGCTCTTGGGATAATATGGCTCATTTGGATCTCATGCCAAGCTTTTGGTAGGCTTTTTTTCATTTACACTGTTTTATGAAGCCATACTGCCTCATAAAATATCTTCTCCCATCTCATCTGTAGTGTTTTGGTAATTATTTTGTAAATGGATTGTTCTGATTCTATGAAATTGGAAAGTTTTTGCATGAAGAAAACACAAGTAGGATAAGGGAAAGCATCAGTTAGGAATTTTAAAAAAATCAGATGTCTTTGATAAGGCTGATAAAGATCAGCCTTTGATTTGGCTGATATCCAAAAGAAATGAACACAAACATGTACTACAAAGAACCATTTCACAATGGATAAGCAGCCAGTTTATGAGCAAATAAAATTATCAAAAGAACTGTAAATTATAACAAATATAAAAATACTCCAGATTACTACTAATAAATACAAATCAAAGGAATTCTAAGGTTTTAATCTCAAATCCAGCAAATTGGGAAAGATAATAAAAGACAAAAATAGTATTGGAGGAGCTCTAAAAAGATATACATTATAGGTAAAATTGCAAATCAGTTCAATTATTCTGGAAAATGTTTTCTAATTAAGTGCAAAAAGGTAACAAAAATATTCAGTGTCTTTGACCTAGAGATTCCACCATTAAATATATACTGCCAAAGACAGAAAGATCTGTAGATGTTAGCACACTCGTATCAGTACTTTTTGTAGAACCAAAGAACTAGAAATAAGGTAAATGCCCTTCAGTTGAAGAATGGTCAAAGTTTGTTTTATTATTGCAATAGATATTACTACATCATTGGAAGTGACAAAAAAAATTCAGAGAAGCTTGGGAAGATTCTTATTAATTGAAAGTGGAATCATTACAGTCAGGAAAACATATGCACAATCACTGCAACAATATTGATAGAAAGAAAGAAAATAAAATTAAACACTGCAGTTATAATGATTAGGAGTAGACTTAGGGTAGAGCTAAGAAAGATTATTTTCTGCCCTTTTTTGTAGAGGTGGGGAACTTTGAGTGTAGATTAATACTGAATATACTATTAAACCTGGTTGTTGTGTAGGCTGATTTTACTGAACTGCTTTTTCCCTTCTCTTTTTTTATTCTTTTTAGAAGGCTTAATGGGTCTCCCCACTCCAATCAATCTTCCTCATAGCTGTCAAAATTAAAGGAGGAGATATATTTGGAAATGAAGATGACTTTGCAGAACAAAACAAAATAAGCTTAAAAGATAGCAATAAAGTTTTTTAAATGATTTTATATTTTAAATATATGGTGTCCTTGTTTACTTTGCAAGGTTACAAAAGAAAAATAGCCCTCAAAAGGACCTGTTGGATCTTGTGAACTGTTTCAAGAATTCAGTATTACCTTCACATCACAACCAGGCATCAAAGATGGACTTGAGTTTAAGAAATAAGTCCTTTCTTACAAATTGTTATCCCTTCTTGCAATTGTTATCATTATCCCTGCAGATATTGTTAGTCCCTTCTTACAAATGAGGACACTGAGAAATTTAGAGAAATTGAATGCTTTGTCCCTAATTACATAGCTGAGAAACTGAGTCAGAAGTTCTTAAATGCAGGTTTGCTGATTTCAAGGGCAGTGCTTTTTCCATTACATAAACTCTACTTTCAAAGGATTTATAATCTAACTTTGTTGTTGTTCAGTTGTGTCCAACTCTTTGTACTTCCCTTTTGGCATTTTCTTGGCAAAGATACTGGAATGGTTTGCCATTTCTTTCTGCAGCTCGTTTTATAGATAGGGAAACTAAGTTAAATAGAGTTGAGTAACTGCCCATAAAGGATCACACAACTAGTAAATGTCTAAAGTTGGATTTGGATTCAGGTCTTCCCAACTCCAAATCTAGTACTCTATCCACTGTACTACTTAGCTGCTCGATAATCTGTAATGGGCTGAGGCTTGAGTTGATGCACTGAGCAAAAGCAAAAAAGAAGAGAAACAAACAGAAAAGTCATTGCAATGGCAAAAGCAAGCAGTCTCTCCTCCCCTTCCTTTTCCACTCCCCTGCCTCTACCCACTAGAATCCTCATTTCCTATACAACACATCAGGACTTGCACAAAGAGTGGGCGGGGCCATTCTTTCTCCAAGCTTATATATTAATAGAGTATGTTCCAATTACTATTTAGCCTCATGTGCTTGGGACCTCAGTGCATCAACTCAAGCCTCAGCCCATTACAATAATCTATCGAGGGAAATAAAATATTAATCGACAAATATTTATTATTAATTATCCACTATGTGAAAGGCCTTGAAGAAGAGGAGAAAGAGGAGAAGAGGGAGGAAGGGGAGGAGAAGGGGAGAGGGAAAAGAAGAAAAAGAAAGACTTCCCCGTTCTTTAGAAGCTTACACAAACTCAAACATTTGTAGGAATACAAAAAATACATAGAAAATAGACACATGATACTTTGGGGAGAAAGAAAGTAATAGGTCTGGGGAAGAGAAAAGGTTTTATGCATAAAGTAGTACTTGAACATAAGTTTGAAATAAATAAGGTAGAGAAAGAAATTCTAATAAGTGGAAGCAAGGAATGAGTACCTTTAGAACATTGGGTTCTGTGTCAGGAGTTGGTTGCCCTTCCTTTCAAAGAGGACCAAAACGACAACATTGTGTTACAGTTGAGTTACAATGTATCTGGCTATGACTGATCAGACCAACATGAGCTCAAAGTACCTTGACACAAGTTGGACACAAATAGTCCCTATAAACATTTAGACTCTAACTTTGTGCATCTCTTGTTTCTTCTGGGCTAATTCAATTTTTCTTTGCTCATAGACCACAGCACTTTCTCTGATGGGGGCATTCCATGCTGGTTGGTCTTGAGAGAGTGTCTCCCAAGTCATTAAGTTCTCCCATTTCTAAAGTTCTTAAGAGAGACCTTGAGAGTAGTCCTTGTATCTCTTTTTCTGACTACCTTTTTAGCATTTGTTCTGTGAGTTCTCCATAAAATAAAATTGTATGAGAACACATAGGTATGTCTAATAAGACAGAGTGTAATGAGGCCATAGGAGAAAAGAGTTCTAAGAAACCTCAAGGTAGGAGAAGATTCTTTTAGTTGGGGCTCTCAGGGAAGGCTTCATGGAACTGTCAGCACTAGACATGAAGGTTTTTTTTTGGGGGGGAGGGGCGAGTGAGGCAATTGGGGTTAAGTGACTTGCTTAGGATCACATAGCTAGGAAGTATTAAGTGTCTGAGGTCACACTTGAACTCACATCCTCCTGACTTCAGGGCTTGTACTCTATCCATTATGCCATCTAGCTCCCCCTGGACATGAGTTTTGAAGAAAGAGAAGGCTTTTGAAAAATGAAATGGAGGGTAGAATTCATTTTATTTTGCCAGTTTCTTTACAATTTTTTAAACTTTTTATTTAATAGTATTTTTCCAATTACATATAAAGATAGGTTTCAACATTCATATTTATAAGATCTTGAGCTTCAACTTTTTCTTCCTTTTCCCTTTCTATTCCCCTTCCCCGAGACAGCAAGAAATTCAATATAGGCTATACATATAGAATCACATTAAACACATTTCCATATTAGTCATGTTGAAAAAGAAGACTCAAAACAAATAGGAAAAACCATGAGAAAGGGGAAAAAAAAAAAACAGTGAAAATAGTGTGCTTCAATCTGCATTCAGACCATAGTTCTTTCTCTAGATGTGGTCATCATTTTCTTTCACCTATCTCTTAGAATTGTCTTGGATCATTTTAGTGTTGAGATCTGTCTATCATAGTTGATCATTGCACAATGTTATTGTTACTTTGCACAATGTTTTCCTGATTCTGCTCACTTCACTCAGCATCAATTCATGAAAGTCTTTCCAGGTTTTTCAAAAATCTGTTTACTCATCATTCTTTATAGAAAATAGTATTCCATTACATTTATATACCATAACCTGTTCATTCATTCCCAATTGATGGACATCCCATCAATTTTCAACTCTTTGCCACCACAAAAGGAGCTACTATAAATATTTTGATACATATAGATTTTCCCTCTTTTTAATTATCTCTTTGGGTTATAGATCTAGTATTAGTATTGTGGGATCAAAAGGAGGCACAGTTTTATAACCCTTTGGGCAAAGTTCCAAATTCTTTCTGGAATAGTTGGATCAGTTTCACAACTCCACTAACAATGCATTAGTATTCCAATTTTTCCACATCTTCAATACTTATCATTTTCCTTTTCTGCCATATTAGCCAATCTGATGGATGGGATATAGACCTCTTAATTGGTTTAATGTGCATTTCTCTAATAAAAATTGATTTAGAATTTTTTTTCATATGAAGAAGAATTCACTTTAGAAAGCTGACAGCCATCTTGTGAGCACAAAGATGGAAAATGAATATATTTTTGGACAAGTTTGACTGTAAGGGAATAAAAAGGAGTAATGAGAGGTAAAATTGGAAAGGTAGATTGGATCAGGTAATGAAAGGTTATATTAAATCCTATTCCCAACTGGAAGTCAATGAAGACATTTGATTAGGGAAGTGACATGGTTAAATCTATTTGTTTGATTATTTTGATGTAGATGGATTGATTGGAATGGGAGAGATATTGGAAGCTGTGAACCAATTAGGAAACTGATTATAGTGCCTGATGAAGGTGATGAGATATAAAGATTGTTGAGAAAGTAGAATCCACAGAAACTGGCAATTGGTGGCACAAGGTATAGAACATTGTACCCACAGTTAGGAAGAGACCAGAGTTCAAATCTAGCTTGAAAAACTATCTAGCTGTGAGATCTTGGGCAAGTCATTTAACCTCTTCATCAGTTTCTTTCACTGTAAAATGGGGATAATAATAATAAAACTGGTGCTATAAAATAATAGCACCTATCTTCCAGAGTCTTTGTAGGATCAAATAAGGTTATATTTATAAATTGTCTGGAGCATAGTAAATGCTACATAAATATTAGCTAGTATGATGAGGAAGTAGCATAAAAAGTGGTGTGTAGGAGAGCAAAGGGTCAGAGAAACCAGAGATTTCAAACTGGGATGAGAGGGGGAGGAAAGGTGGTGCCATCAGCAGAAATAAGAGAGTTTAGGGGGAAGATGATGAGTTCAAATTTAGCATGGTGAGTTGGAGAAGTCATTTAGCAGCATTCAGCTGATAGTGGAAGAAACAAGAAAAATTCAGGGAGGGATTAGGTTTGGATATTGGAAGTTATCTGTGTTCTGTTTGCAGATGTAAATGGTAGCAGATGAGATAGCCATAGGTTGGATGGCAACAGGGAGAGTGAGCCTTGAGGAGGGGAGGAAGAAAGAAGAATGATTGAAACAAGGACAATTTAGAAAATGGCGATTAGTTAAAAGAATACTAGTAATGAGAGAAAGTCAAGCCAGTGCCAGAAACCTCATTTAATAGATTGGTCACCAAATACTCATCAGTGATAGTGGAAATGAGGTGGCAGTGATAATTGTGCACTTTATATGCCTCCTTCCTAAACAAACAATCTAGAGTTAGGTCATATTGCTTTCATTACACTGGTTTGCAGTTTTTCATCCTTGAAATTTTCCTTTTTGTGTGTGTGAACACTGCTGGAATCTGCTTGTCGTTCCCTTATGCGTTGTGATGCATCTTCACCCCTTTCTTGTCAAATTCTCTCCTTTCTCCTTCCTCCCATTCTCAGACTCCCCCACTGACCCAATGACCCAGAGCCATCTTGGCCCATGAGGAAGGCCGGGAAAAGACCCCCAACTCCCGTAGACTTGGAAACCGTATTTTTCTATTTTCTCCCCAAAATTATGGCTGTGGGGCTCTCTGCTTCCTTCCCTCCCAGTGAGCCTACATAGTGGGGTAGATAGACTCCCGCCCGGCGTGGAGACCCACACTTAGGAGCTGTCGGCTCCTAAGCATTCCTATTCCAGAGTCGATCTCGATTCTATTCCCCGAGCGCAAGAGGGAGAGCGGGCCACAGAGGGTCAGAGGGAAGGCAGGAGGGCACCGAGAGGGCTCGGCCGGAGGGCTCAGCCGTCGGGGTGGGGGCAATCACAGAGCAGCTGCCGTGTGTGTCCCAGACCTGCCGAGGGCGCCTGCCGGCTGCGGCCGGGCTGCAGAACGCGTCAGGAGGCGGGGGCGTGCGCACTCGATGACTGCCTTCGCCCCCAAACCCCCCTTCCCCCAGGCCAACGCCCCCGCGGGAGCGGGGAAGGGGCGGAACCGAGGTGGGGCTTGGAGACTGCGGCTCTTCTTGCCGGGAGCTCTTAGCCCTTTAAAAAGCTCCTGGCTCTTAACTCCCGCAGTGGCTGCAGCAGCAAAAGCCACCTCCGCAACGTCCATTCCTGTACCTCTGGATTTGGAATCCTCCTTTCTGTGTGTTCCCTCTTTCCTCCCTAGAGCCAGTTCCCCGCTGGCAAGGCTGCTTTCTTCAGCCAAATTCACCGGAGTTTGACCGCTGCAAAGTGTTAAGTGGTGTCTGTTTGTCCTAGAATCTCAAGATCTTTTCCTTCTTCCTCTCCCTGCCCCTCGCTCCATGCGCCTGAGGAACATGTCTGGGAACTTTTTGCTCGCCCCTATTCCGGAGTCTTCCTCTGATTATATGCTTCACAAGGACATTAAACTGGCAGTGCTGGGCTCAGGCAACGTGGGCAAGAGCGGTGAGTGTCTCTGGCTCTAAAGGTGTTGAGTGGCATGCGGGCAAAGAGAAAAAATTCATAGATCTTGGCAATTTGTTACTCCGGGAGATCCTTTTTGTATGTGTGGTTTGGGGAAGAGGGGGTCCGGAGAGGAGGGTAAAGAGTTAAATGTTTTACCATTAGCAGCGATCTCACCGCCATCCTTGAAACTACCTCCTGGTTCCCTAGTTCAGTTCCCATTGACCCAGGATTACATACACTGGACTTCATTGAAGCTTACATTTATGATCTTTTAGAGAAGCCTAAGAGATGTTGTAGTTTGGAAATATGCAAGCTCTCCTTAGGAGTCTGTAAATTGTGAATCTTTTTTTATTCCCCAAGAAAACCCAGCCTGAGGCAGGAAGGAAAAGCAGATGCATCTTTTCTCCTACAAAGGCTGAAGGTGCAAAGTATTGTCTCTGCTCTCCCATTGTGTGTGTGGCCAGAGATTCCTGAAAAATTAGAATCTCCTTTGCTTAACTGCTGTAACTCTTAACTTTTAAGCCGGTAATTAAACCTTTACTTACTATTCCACATAACTGTGTTTGTTTTCAGCAATGATTGTGCGCTTCCTGACCAAGAGATTTATTGGAGATTATGAACCCAATACAGGTTAGGATTATTTCATGCTCTCGCTTTTGCAGTTCCCATTGTTTTTTGTTTTCCATTTGGAAAGTTCGTAAATTCTTTTTTTCATTTTACATAGGCAAACTATATTCAAGGACTGTTCACATAGAAGGAGACCAACTGTCCTTACAGATCCAGGATACTCCGGGATGCATTCAGGTGAGTTTCTTGGAAGAAACTGCACTGGCTATTAGTAAACACTCTCTTATAATCCTGATTTTTAGGACAGTGAAGGTTCAGGCCTGGGTCTTTTCTAGAAAGGATTTTAAGAAAGTTTGTTGGCTTTTTGGGTCTTTTTCTAGGTATTTACTATTTAGCATTTTATTAGCCCATCTTGCCAAAATGTGTATCAGATTTTTAGACTTGAAACTCCCAGTGGGTTTTCAGAGGACCGGAAGAATACCTTAATTGGTTCTATCACTTACTTTAAAGAGCAGTAGAGAGAGGTTTTCTCCTCTCTGTGAGATTTTAGAATAAATCACTTGAGTTCTTCAAAGCAGTAAAGGAAAAACTAAGGTGATTGATTCTGTGTCCACAAATGTAGCAACACTTCACTCAACAGTAGGCAAGAGAAGGCTTAATTGATGCAGCTGGCATCTTGCAGACCTTGGGTCTTTATAAGAACTTTTTGCAGTGCTTTACTAATTGCAAATCAGATCAAGTCTTGGCAGGTAATTAGGAATGTAATTTTATTAACAAATGAATAATTGCCATCATTTTTAGAAAGTGTGTGTGGGAAACAGAATTAATAAGATCTGTGTTTCTGTGGTATTCTTAGGAGTGCACTCTAACAATTATTTAGTGGGTTCAGGATTAGAAATTCATTTTCTTGAATTCTCAATCTCACTGGAAAGTTATTTTTAAATTTTACTTAAAAAACCAAATAGTAAACACTTGTGTCTTCTGTAAAGAAGTATATCCCGAGGCTGAGAATTTGATTTTTTATATCAAAAGCCTCTTTTGGGGGAGCTATTTCAAATTCACAAGTTGTGCAAGAAAGTGATTATTTTTCCCAAAAATTGTTAGGTGATATTTTAGATTGTTTTTTTATGGAGTATTCTCTTAATATATTCTTACTTTTATCTCTTGAAGGTCCAAGATGACTTTGTTCAGGTATTGGATTCTCTCTCCAGATGTGTTCAGTGGGCAGAGGGTTTTCTGCTGGTATATTCCATCACAGACTATAGCAGCTACCAGTCAATCAAACCCCTTTATCAGCACATCCGGAGGCTCCATCCCAACTCCAAGACTCCCATCATTATCGTGGGGAACAAAGGAGATCTTCTACATGCCCGACAGGTGCAGACTAATGATGGCATCCAGCTGGCTAATGAGCTGGGCAGTGTATTTCTTGAAATTTCAACCAGTGAAAACTATGAAGATGTCTGTGATGTTTTTCAGCATCTCTGCAAAGAAGTTAGCAAACTGCACAACCTCAGTGGGGAAAAGAGGAGATCATCTCTCATTCCCCGGCCCAAATCACCCAACATGCAAGATCTCAAGAGACGCTTCAAGCAGGCTCTCTCTTCCAAAGGCAAATCATCACCTTCAATGGGATAAAACCATGGTTCAAAAGACTCTAGTCTCCTTATTATACATTTGTGCAGCTAAACAGACTGGTTTCTCCTTTTTAATTGCTCATTCAGAGTTTATTTTTGTACAGGTATTAATTTTCATGTTTGTGTGCGTCTCTTAAAGAAACTGTTTACCCTTTGGTTTGAGGAAATTTTTGTACATGACACATTTTTGTACATGGTACATGTACCAAAATTATTGATTACTTTTCCATTAAAGATAAAATGATAACATGATTTTCTGTTGTTATTGGTTTTTTCCTATGCCTTTCCTGGCTTTCCTGGCATACTTGTTGTGGAAAATACAGCATTGTGGCTATTCAGACTTGAATCATGAATAAATAATATAGTGCAACAGGGAGGGATTGTATGAAAGGATTCTGTTGTAAGGGCAGCAGAAATATTTGGAATCAAGATTTTGATTAACTATAACATTTTTTTTTAATCTGAGAAGTTTGAAATGGGCTAGAAATTAAAAAAAAAATGTTGACTATACCTGACCCATTGATTTTAAGGGGTTGGTATACATCTCATTTATTGGTGCTATTTTATTAAAAAACTTAAAAAGATGGCTCTTTTGTGACTTGCTTTAGCAAGGAGACAATAATGGGATATCCAATGGAAACAGCTTATTACAAATACAAAATGTATTTTCTACCAAGTGATCAAAGGCTCTTTATTAGCAATGACAAGAAAGAAGCTGGCCTGGTAAAATCTGATACAATCTTTGAGAAATGCCTTGTTGTATAAGAAACCCATTCATACCTATTCCCTGCCCAATTGCTGTGGAACTAGTATGCTGAAGAGACTCACTATATGTGCATTAGAGCACAGTTATCTGGAAAATTAGGGTCTCACACAAGATCCAAGTAACTGAGGGGAGGATCATTTATTTGGTTTGAATTATTCACATACTTACTCCAGTTCTCCAAGGTAGCTTGCATATGTAGTAAAACACATAAATAAAGAATTTTTCTTGGTGTCATTTCCTGTTTCTATTTGGTTTGATCTCACAAAAATTAAAAAAAAAAAAAAGATGGAAATTGCTTTCCATTCCTCTTTATTTTCTCCTTCCTTTCACCCTTTCCCTCAATCTTCCCCCTTTTTATTTTTTCCTTCCCTTTTTATTTTCTCTTTTCCTTCTCCCTTCCCCAGCCCTTTCCTCTTTCCTTTCCCAAAGTATTTGTTCTGTGTGCAATGGCTTACTTGAAAGAGTCCTATACTTAGAGAATCAGGAAAACTTGAAGTTCACATCTTGCCTCTAATATTTACTAGTTGGGTGATTACAGGCAATTTGCCTAACCTATTTGAGTCTTATATCCTCATTTATAATACAATAGAGGTCACAAGGCTACATATGATTAAATGCCAAATTAATGGTGAATTCAGGAAAATACAGAGTTCCATGGAAAGAGAAAGAAGTCATCATGGTGGGTGGAAATAGACCATAAATTAATAATAAAGGCCAATACAATATGTGTATAGTAATTGGGTATCTGGGGATATGCTGTTTGTAGTAATCTTTTAGTATAGTCCCACATATCTAATTACCAGGTATATATTTTGCTTCTATCACTCATCAGTGCCAATACATGATACAATATGGAAATTCATGCTTCCTCCTAAAGTAGAACTTTCCCCAGAGAGGCTTCTTCTCCAGAAAACAAGTAGGATAGAGAGGTGAAGAGGGGAAAAAAGAGAAAGTAAAAGATTGAGAGATACTTGATTACTTAGTTGATATCATTTTTCTAAGTCATTTTTATAATTAATCGTCTATGCCCTTACTCCACTCTTTTTTTCACGATAAGTTGTTGGGAAGGGGATTCTGAAGAAAGCTTAAAACCCTTAAAGGGAAATTTATATTCAGGGGAAGTGTGATCAAACAGAAGGATCTGTATAAAGAAAGCTCAGGAAGCCTTTCTAGGGGCTGGAGTGCTGAAGTTTTTTTCCAAATTTTAAAAATAATATATTTCTTCCCTTCCACCTATATCCCCTTGTTTTGGGAATATAGTAGTACTGGAAGGCTAGAAGGCTGGATCTCACTCAGGATGGGTTAGGTTAGGGCAAAAATGCCAAAATCCTAGACTTTTTTCCATTGGATCATCTGAGTATACATTGATGGGGTATAATGAGGAAAAGTCCATGATTTTGTTTCTACTTGAAGGAAAGTATAGGTATGGGAATGCACGCATGGGTGCCTATGTGGGGAGGGGATTACCTTATGTAGAAACTTGCCCAACTTGTGAGAAATAAGCCAGTTCTTTATTTACTCACTTCCTTGGGCTAATTATATCTTCTCTCTTCCCCTCACCCCCCTGCATCTCCACCTGTTAAGATTCTATTGTTTTCAGTGCCCAGCTCAAAGCCCAACTCTTCCATGAATCCTTCTATGATAGTTGAAAATATTTCCTAATTGAGGTGTGACATAGAACTTTGTATTTTTATGCATTTATGCAGAGCATATATTTACTATATTCCCTTTGTAAGTCATAAGCATCATGAGGATAAAAACTAGGTCTTATTTACTTTGATATCTCCCCTAAGGACCAGCACATAATTAATCAATAAACATTTATTAAGTGCCTACTCTGTGTTAGATCCTGTGGTAAAAAGTCTGAGTATACAAAAAAATGCAAAAAAACTATTGCTGCCCTTAAGGCAATTTAATGGATGATACTTAGATCTATTGGGATGATAATTTATAATCTATTCGGAGAGGTATCATGCAAACAAATTTATGCAAAAAATGCTATTCCTAAGATAAAAAAAATTAATTTCTTTAAGGGAAGGAACTAGAATTGAGGGGTTAGGGAAAGTCTTAAGTAAAAGATGGGCTTAAAGGAAGCCAGAAAGTCGGAGTGGAGGAGATAGAGAGTTCCAGGCATGGGAGATGGCCATAGAGAATGCCAGATGCCAAGAGAGAGAGCTTATTTATGGAACTGCAACAAGAGAGAGTATTGTTTATGGAACAGCCAGGAGACCAGTGTCACAAGATGGAAAAGTATGTGGTTAAGAGTAAGGTGTAAGATGACTGGTAAGGTAGGAGGGCACAGTTAATAAATCTAATCCATTAAGTCTGATACATGTGTGTTGAATTAAATTGCCTCAGGCCTGTCCAACCCATTCAGGAAGCCCAACTTCAAGTTAAGAAAGTCCAGTCTTCCACAATTCCATCTTGATCATTACTCAAAAATTGTTTAATCTAAACTAATTTTAACTAAATTTTTACTAAAAACTAAAATTTTAAACTAAAATGAGTCTAAAATGGTTTTATTAATATTGCAATTGAAAAGAAATTGAGCATATTTAAATGACCCAACATTAAAGTGAATAAATGAATTATTCCCCTTATGTAATTCATAAAAACACAAATTTAAATATTTGTAAAATATGTTGGATATGATTGGAAAAACATATCAAAGAAATACTTCAGTGCTTTGTTGAGGTGAAGGACACTACTGGAGAAGTTCTAGAAAATTTATTAATAACTTTTTTTGAAAAAAATACAAGTAACTCAAGGACATTATGTGATTGTAGAGAAAATCACAGAGATAGTTCAACTGAAAATGTTGATACAACTTTATCTCTCCATGTGAATCATAATCTTAGCCTTTTGTAACTTTATATTTTAGACCCTGACCTCTGATAAAAGAAGCTAGGTTTAATCATGGGGATCTTTCCATCTTTAATATTTTCCATATTATTTATTTTATTATATATTTGCAATATCTCATAGTTCATTATATGTTTGCAACATATATATATATTTTACGCTTTCTCTTAAATATGTCCCTTTCTCTGTAATGATACTGCCACCATTTTAGTGCAGGGCCTTACCACAATAGCCTGGTAGTGGGTCTGCCTTCCCCTTCACTCCCTCAGTAAACTCAGTGGTTCCTCTTATCTCCAGGAGCAAATACAAAATGCTCTATTTGGCATTCGAAGCCCTTGATAACCAAGCCCCCTCCTACCTTGCCAGATTTCTTATCCTCAACATGTTTATCCAGCAACACTGATCTCCTGGCTATTCCATAAGAAAGACACTCCTCTTGGCATCTGGCATTCTCTGTCGCTATCTCTTAAGCCTGTAACGCTCTCCCTCCTCTGCTCAGACTGATGACCTCTCTGGCTTCCTTTAAGCCTCAACTAAATTCTCACCTTCTACGGGAAACTCTTCCTAACTCCTCTTAGTTCCAGGGCTTTCACTCTTTTAAATTATTTCCTATTTACTCGCTAAATAGCTTGCTTTATATACATTTATTCCCTCACTGTCTTCCCCATTTGATTGCAAACTCCTTGAAAGCTAAGGCTATCTTTTGTTATTTTTTGCACTTTGCATTTTGTGCACTTAGCACAGTGCCTGATACATAATAGGTACTTAAATGTGTATTGATTTATTATTATCCCACTCAGGGTTTCTCCTGGAAATATCAGAATATGGCTTCCTTCTCTTAAATTGTGTTTGGGTCCCCTGCAAGCACTTAAATTAACTTCTCTCCCTTTTCTTGGAAAATAGTTAGAAATTTAGCATAAATGTCCCCTATTGCTTTCAGTGTCATGAAGATATATTTGAGTACTATAATTTTAAGGTATTCTGTCTTCAACATATTAGAATGTCATAAACTGGTTCTCTGAGCCTCTTTAATGAGTCTCAAGAGCCTCCTACTCTTACAACATCACATCTGTGGCTTATTCTCATTAGGGCTTGAAGACTTCCTTTCTTGGCACATAGTAGGTGTTTAATAAAGGCTTGTTGGTTGGTTCATTGCTTGTAAAGTCCAACAGAAAATATCTGCAGTTGTCAGTAGTTAGTCTCTTTTAGCTATACTGCTCCACTATGCTGTTAGGTTTTCAATCAGTATAACCAAGTCAGTCTCATTCTCCAAGTATTTGGTTGGCATTGGGCTGCCAGCTGAAAAGGAGGATATCTCACTCTCCAAATCCTTTGCATCTTCCACAATCCAATTTTTTCTTTTTTTTGAAGAATCTTTCTTTGAAAGCCTTATCCTGAAGTAGATTCTTCCTTAGCAACATTTCTCATATATGCCATCTTTTCTCTTCTGATACTTACAGCACCTTGGCACAAAGTATCACCTCATTTCTGGACTATTACAATAGCCTTTTAATTTGCCTCTCTTCCACAAGTTTCTTTCCAATCTAGTTCATTGTCTACTCAGTTATCAAAGTGATCTTACTTAAGAGCAGATCTGACCTTATCACTCCCCTATTCAATAAATTCCAGGAGCTTCCTAATCCCTTCAGGAGCAAATATAAAATCCTCTATTTGGCTTTTAAAGCTTTTCATAACTTGTGTCTTCCTATCTTTCCAGTCTTCTTACAACTTCCTCCCTTCAATATACTCCATAATCCAGGAACAATAACCTCTTATCTGCTCCTCACACAGACATTCCATCTTTCAACTCTATGTGTTTTCACTGGCTATCCTGCATGTCTGGAATTTTCTTTCTCCTTGTGTCCATCTATTGGCTTTCTTAGCTTTCTTCAAATTTTAGCATCTGGAAAATTTTTTCTCAGTCCTTTTAAATACTAATGTTTCCTCTGAGATTATCTCTAATTTATCCTGTATATATGCATGCAGAAAAAAAAGTTTTATTGTGTGGGACTGTATATATTGTCATTTAAAAAAAGAAAGAGGTAGGGTAGGGTCAGAGAATGGTCAAGTCTTATTAGAACTGTCCAGAATTTTTTCCTCCTTTTTAAATAGTATTTTATTTTTCCAAAAATATACACAGTTTTCAACACTTGCCTTGCAAAAGCTTGTCTTCCATATTTTTCTTCCTCCATCCCCACTTTCCCCCTAGCTAGCAATTCATTATAGATTAAACATGTGCAATTCTTCTAAACATATTTCCATGTTTGTTGTGCTATGTAAGATAAATCAGTTCAAAAGGGGGAAAAAACACAAGAAAGAAAATAAAAGCAAGGAAATAAATAGCAAAAAAGTGAAAATACTATGTTTTGATCCCTATTCAGTGTCTATGGTTCTTTCTTTGGATACAGATGGCATTTTCCACCCCAAGTCTATTAGAATTCCAGCAGTTTTTCTTATACAACTTTTTTATAATTTCAAAAAACTTTAAAATTTATTTTTTTCAGTCGATGCTCTTGGATTTCACTAAAAACATATAGGATATACATATATGATACAAAATACACATGCATACACATAACTATATGTGTGTAATATGCCCATACTCATATCCATTTCCATAATAATACGATGTCCATATATTCATATATAGAGATTTATCATATTTATATTTACACAAATATCATGCTGCACAAGAAAAATCAGACCAAAAAGGAAAAAATGAGAAAGAAAACAAAATGCAAGCAAACAACACCAAAAAGAGTAAAAATACTATGTTGTGGTCCACATTCAGTTCCCACATCCTCTGTCTGGGTTCAGATGGCTTTCTTCATCCATCACAATGGATCACTGTATAATCTTCTTGTTGTTGTATATAATAACCTCCTAATTCTGCTCTTTTCCCTTAGCATCTGTTCCTGTAAGTGAACAGGCCTCTCTGAATCCTCCTGCTGATCATTTCTTACAAAACAATAATGTTCTATAACATTAATATACCATATATTATATATATATATGCATTTAAAAAAATCAGATCTTAAGTCAACAAATGTTATCATCAAATCTCCTGGGACACTGTTCATGAACAAAATTCACTTCAATCATTGATCCTCAAAAAAAAATTATTGGTCCAAAAAAGTATGAGGGGCTATATTACTTACATATTATAGAATCAAATTGACTGAGTAGGTACAATATTTCTTCAGTAAAGCCTTTAGTCAACAACATGCTTAAAATATAAATCAAAACAATGTTCCAACCACTTGATTACTAACCAAGCAGATTTTTTAAAGTTTAGAAACACTAAAAAAAAGTGCTTCATTTATAAATACAAAAGGAACAAAACCCATGATAGTAAAATGTTTTCTGGTCCTGGTGTTTGTTGGGCTCTGTCCTGAAAGATGTACTGCTCATGGAGGGAGATGTGCCCCCTCCCCCACTTCCCATCAATAATTATGGATGAACAGCCAGATTTAATCTGGATCAGACCCTGACTTCTGGTAGAATCCTGCCTAGGTTCACTCTTATAAGTCCTTCTCTCTTAATAAAGTTTATGGTTCATGCCCATGCTCATGCTTTTGCCAGGGGATGTCAGAATATGATTGATGTCCCTTAATATACCCTTAGTTCCCCATGAGACAGCTTTACAAAGACATTAAGCATAAAACTTGTATATTTGAAGCAGGAATGAATACAGAAAAGACTTGAATCTAAGTTCCTCACAAAGCAATAGGGAAAGCCCCTCATGGTTAATTCTTTCCCTCCCCAGAAGATCATCTCATAGTACCTGCAGCCTTATAGAGTCATTTGATAGTTCCTGCATTGAGAATGGAAACATGGGTATAGAAGCAGCATTTGTCTTGAACCTATCTTCTCTCTTTGACAAGTCTGTAGTGTCAACATTTAGGGTGTAGCTCTCTTACTCCACTCCAAAACTCTTAGGAAAGCACTTAAAATTAATTTTTAGTGACTCTCTAGGATTTTTTAAAAATTATACTATCATATCATCTATAAAATGTGTTTTATCTATGCTTATCCCTAAATTTATTTTTTGTGTCTTATTGCTATAGCCAACATTTCTAGTATTATGCCAAATAAAACAGGGAACAATGAACATCTTTGTTTTACCTCTGCTTTTATTAGAAAGAATTCGATCTTATTCCTATTTCATGTAATGTTGACTTTTGGTTTTAGATATAAACTATTTATCATGTTAAGGATAAATTCATTTATTCCTATTTTTTGTGTTTTTTAAAATCAAATTTATTTAGTATTTTACTTTCTTCCAATCACACATAAAAACAATTTTTGACATTCATTTTTAAAACTTTGAGTTTCAAGTTTTTTTCCGTTCTTCTTCCTTACCCTCCTCATTGAGAAGGCAAGCAATTCTATATAGGTTATACATTGTCATGCAAAACATTTCCATAATAGTGATGTTGTAAAAGAAAATGCAGACTAAAAGAAGTGTTTTCTTTTTTAAACAGAAATGAGGATTGTATTTTGTGAAAGATAATTTTGATTATATAAAATTAAGAAGTTTTTACACAAACATATTAAGCAGTTTAGATAGAAAAGGAAAAAATGAACTAAGAAAAATATCTTTGAAGTGTTTTTCTGAAAAAGGTCTAATTTCCAAGATATATAAGAAAATGATTTAAATATAAGAATAAAAGTCATTCCCCAATTGTTACATGGTCTAAGGATATAAACAAGCAGTTCTCAAAAGAAACTTAGGCTATCCATAGCCATGTGGGAAAGGTTCCAAATCAATAATTATAGAAATGCAAATTAAAGCAATTCTGAAATTCTACTTCATACCCATCCGATTGACAAAGGAGAATAAAAAAGAAAATGGCAAATCCTGAAAGGACTACAGGAAAACTCCAAAATTGGAGTTATGTACAAAAAAATTATTAAATAGTGCATGCCCCTTGACCCAGACATACCATCAACAATCCTATGACCTAAAGAGGTCAAAGAAATAAGTACAAGAATGTTCAGAACTCATAATGGATTAATCAAATAGATCTTAAAATTTCATTATCCTACCCACAATAAAAAATGTCCCTCTTGATGCCTTCTGTATGTAGAATGTCTAAATTTTCAAAATTCAGAATTGAATATAGTTTGACAAAAGAAGTTTTTTATCCTGATTGGGAATTAACATATTTGAAGAGTCTCATGAAACTGTAAAAAATGCAAATACATTTGGTCATTCATTGAATGAATCACTTTGATTGAAAAGAATACAATTACAAGTAAGAAAAATTAGAATTCAGGGAAAAGTCCATTAGTAAGTACAGAATTTGCATTGTTATTTCTGTCATTCATCTCCAGCTGAAGCTGAGGTATATTGTTCTATTAGGACTTGTTGGAAGAGCTCAGCTTTTTCAGTAATTTTTTAAGCATCTTCTGCCAAAGCTCTGATTAATTTAGTCCCATTATTGAGAGAGTTTTTACAGACTCATTGGTTATCATGCAATATTCTGATCTCCATTCTTATCACAAGGCACTGAAAATGATCCTTAAATCTGAACTCCTAAATCTATCTGGCAGAGAGAGGTTATGTTTGTGCATTCTCTTACTATTGTTCTTGTGAGGAAAATATTCAATTTTATTTGACTGTCTCTGTTGAGCTTTTTTCCATATCTCATTTGGCTAGAGTGTTGTCATTAAGATATAATTTGAAGACACAGCATTTTAATGGATCTGTGATCTCACTGACATGACTATTCCCTTCAGTGATGAACTCATTCATGCCCACCCATCCTGTTAGATTAATATTATAAATCCATTACAAAGAGTCCATGTAGCAGCCTGGAGATTTGCCTTGAGTTCTGATATTTCAGGGATATCAAAGGAACAAAAGAACTGTCCACTGACTATCTCTTGATTCATAAGCAGACCATCTTTTTTTTTTTTTTTTAGGGGTCCTACATTTCATTAATGTACCACTCATAAACCTCTTCATTACCTTTGGGTGATCTTTAAAATTCAATTCAAAGCTAATTTTAAAAAAGACATTAATTTATGAGGTTGAAAGAGTCTTATATCTTTTTCTTACAAAATGTTTTTTTGTATCACTGCCACTTCCCAATGATTCTTTTGCTATCTTCCTCCCAGGCAAGGCTTTCTTTGTAAAAAGGTTTAAAACAAAGCAAAACAAAACACATTGGCTGAGTCTGAAAATAGATTTCTAATTCTGAACCCATAGTTCACTATCTCTTTGCCAGAAAGTGGGAGGAATACTTTACCATCATTTAGAAGAATGATTTTTAAAGATTTATGTTTTCTTCATATCATGCCATTTAGGGCCTTCTTTAAATCTAAGCTATTGATTTAAGTTATATAAATTAGTCCTTCAAAGATTTAGTGAATTCAGACAATGTAGAAATTCCCCATTTCTATAGCACAAAATCCAAATTGTAGAAGAGACCATCCTTAGTAGTTTTCTTAGCAGTAGTTTTCTTCTGCATCCTTTTAAATTTAAGAACCTAAATCTTTGATCTTCTAAATGCACATACAAGTGCAAATATTCACATGAAGCTTCCACTGCTGACATAGTCTACCCTTCCCTTTTGACAGCAGTATCACGGGAAATAATGGCAATAGCAATAAGCATCAGAAATATTTAAAATGAAAAATTCCCCCTCCAATCTGTTGTTTTTCTTTTTAATCTTGGTTTGATTTTTTTTGGGGAGGGGGTATGATATTTTCTACTTTGGGTTTGTCAAACACTAGATTATTAAAGTTATTGGCTGTTTTGTCCTTTGAACCTAACCTATTCCATTGATCAACTAGTCTATTTCTTAGCCAATACCAGATGGTTTTAGTAACTGCTGCTTTATAATATAATTTTAGCTCTGGTACAGCTAGGCCACCTTCATTTGATTTTTTTTTTCATTAATTCCCTTGAAATTCTTGACCTTTTGTTTTTCCATATGAACTTTGTTGTTATTTTTTCTAGGTCATCAAAATAGTTTTTGGAAGTCTGATTGGTATGGCGCTAAATAAATAGATTAGTTTAGGTAGTATTGTCATCTTTATTATATTTGCTCGCCCAATCCAAGAGCATTTAATATTTTTTTAGTTGGTTAGATCAGACTTAATTTGTGTGGAAAGTGTTTTGTAGTTTTGCTCATAAAGTTTCTGATTTTCCCTTGGCAGATAGATTCCTAAATATTTTATACAATCAGTAGTTACTTTAAATGCTGATGACTTATGTGGATTTATTTTGTATCTTGCAACTTTGCTAAAGGTGTGGATAATTTCTAATAATTTTTTAGTAGAATCTCTGGGATTCTCTAAGTATACCATCATATCATCAGCAAAGAGTGATAATTTGGTTTCTTCATTGCCTATTCTTATTCCTTTAATCTCCTTCTCAACTTTTATTGCCAAAGCTAGCATTTCTAATACAATATTGAATAATAATGGTGATAGTGAGCAACCTTGTTTCACTCCTGATCTTATTGGGAATGGTTGCAGTTTGTCCCCGTTACATATGATGCTGACTGCTAGTTTTAAATAGATGCTACTGATTATTTTAAGGAAAAGTCCGTTTATTCCTATACTCTCAAGAGTTTTTAATAGGAATGGATTTTATCAAAGGCTTTTTCTGCATCTATTGAGATGATCATATGGTTATTAATATGGTCAATTATACTGATAATTTTCCTAATATTGAACCAGCCCTGCATTCCTGGTATAAATCCTACTTGATTGTGGTGTATTATCCTGGGGATGATTTTCTGTAGTCTTTTTGTTAATATTTAAGATTTTAGCATTAATATTCATTAGGGAAATAGGTCTAAAATTTTCTTTCTCTGTTTTCAATTTACCTGGTTTAGGTATCAGTACCATGTCTTTGTCGTAAAAGGAATTTGGTAGAACTCCTTCATTCCCTATTTTTTCAAATAGTTTATAAAGCATTGGGACTAATTATTCTTTGAGTGTTTGGTAGAATTCACATGTAAATCCATCTGGTCCCGGGGGTTACTGTAGCTTATTGAGTAGGGGGTAATAAGATTGGATCACATCCGATATGCAGGAGAAGAAGGAAGGAAGGGAAGAGATCTTAAAGATCAATTAATTCAATGCCCTTGTTTGACAGATAAGGACCAGAAAGTGAAGGAATTTGCCCCAAATCACACAATTTGAGTAATAAATAGCACAGTTGGAATATGGACCCAAGCATTCTGATTTAAAAGCCAGGGCTCTTTACAACATATTATGCAACTTCCTTTAGAAAATCTATACCACAGGTATACCTCATATTCTGGTTTTTTTTTTTTTGTTGTTGTTGTTGTTGTTTTTTTTTTAAATTTACTATTGTGCTAACAGGAGCCACCTGACAGTGGCTGCTGGAGATCCAACCAAGCCCTGCAGAATGGATCTCCTCTTGTGAGAGGTTGATACAAGGAGAGTGAGAGGCAGTTGCTGTTCTCTGATCTCTCTCCTCTTCCCTCTGCCTCTAATTTACCTCATTCCCAGTCCCCAAAACCAGCAAAAGCTATCCTGAAACTCCTTCAGATGTTATGAGCCACAGCTGTGGAGGCTCTCGGAGAATTGACCTGTCCCTTAACAATTCCCCATTTTTTGTTTTTTGCTATTATTCTCCTCCCTCCCTCCCCCGCCCCCCCACAGCATGGTCCACACACTGAAGAATGCAAGCAACACTATCACTTCTGGATGGTGGTAGCAGGTATTGATCTTATCATGGAGGCTTGGTCTTTTCATGTGTTGGCCCATTTCATTATCCTGACTAAAAAAGTCTTACTGGGGCTCTTCTTCCTTTTCTTCCCCATGGGTTACTGAAGGAACTCTGGGAGGATCCTCCTCATGAACAACTCTAAAACGCTGCTGCTTCTTCTTGTAATTCTTGTACTTCTTATATCCCATGTTCAGGTGCCATAATGTCATGTTTGGGCTAGCTTTCTGGAGGTACTCTAGAAGGGCCTTGGTTTCAGCAGGATAGACACCACGAGGATGGACAAGAATAGAGTCCAAAGTGTTTATTGTCTTTTACACCGTCTGTGTCTGTCATAGTCTGACCCAGTCTCCTCCAGCAGTCTGCCAGTCGGCCAGTCTGACTTAGGTCTGACTTCCTGTCCCCAGTTCTTCTATATCCTATTACAATTACATCATTTTAGCATACTGAAAATGTGTGAACTAGAGAACCATTACATCACCATGCTAAGTACTAAGAATATGTAAACTAAATAACCATTGTCTCATCAATTGTTCTGAGTTAACACCTTGTTTCAAGTATACTTCTTTCAAGTATACTTCTCTAGAGTTCTGGCTCTCTGCAATTTACTTTAAATTTATGAAATTAAACAAGTATTTTTCATAACAGTAAATTATGAAAAAGATAATTGTACATGAAACTGCAAATCTGTCATGGATAACTTGCTATTCCTTTTAAATATACAATAGTAATCATGTAAATTTCTTTTTTTCCTTTTTTTGTTCCCTCCCCTGTTCCTTGCTCTAAAGGTAACTATCATTAGACACATATATGTATATATATGTAAAATCATTCTATAAATTCTTCAATTTATCAGTTCTTTGGATGAAAATAGTGTTTTCCTTCATATGTCCTTTGTAATTAAGCTGAGTGTTTATAATAATCAAAATGACTGTCACTATATATAATATAATCATGTTTTTGCTCATTTTGCTTTTTATTATTTCATGCAAAGCTATCCATGTTTTTCCAAAATCAATGAGCTTATTATTTCTTATAGCACAATAGGATTCCATTATGATCATATACTATAACTTGTTCAACTATTTCCCATTTGATACATAGCTCTTCAATTTCCAGTTCTTTGCCACTACAAAGAGAGCTACTATAAATATTTTAGACCATATAAGTTCTTTTCCTTTCTCCCTAATCATCTTTGAAATAGACCAAGTTGTGGTATTTCTAGGTCAAAAGGTATAAGCAGTTTAATAACTCCTTGGGTATAATTCCAGATTGCTCTTCAAAATGGTTGGATGAGTTTATTATGAATTTATGTATTTGTTCTTATTGATTTAGGAGGCAATGAATTGAGATTTGCAAATATTTGTTTTCAGTCATTTTTTAGTCATATCTGACTCTTTGCAACCCCATTTGGGATTTTCTTGGCAAAGATACTTGAGTGGCTTGCTATTTTATTCTCCAGTTCATTTTACAGATGAGGAAACTGAGCCAAACAGGAGTAAATGACTTGCTTAGAATCATACAGCTAATAAATGTCAGATTTGAATTTAGGTCCGGGTCTAGCACTCATCCACTGAACCATTTTAACTCTACAATTGAGACAGGGAAGCTAGTTGGCACAGTGGATAGTGCACTGGGTCTGGAGTCAGTGCAAGTCACTTAACCCTGTTTGCTTCAGTTTCCTCATCCATAAAATGATCTGGAAAAGGAAATGGCAAATCACTCCAGGATCTCTGCCAAGAAAACCCCAAATGGAATCAGGAAGAGTCAGACATGACTGAAATAACTGAACAACAACAATAACATGATTGAGGCAGCTAGGTGATGTATTGGTTAGAGTGCTAGACTTTAAGAAGACCTGAGTCTGAATTCTGTCTCAGATACTTCCTTGCTGAGTGGACTTGGCAAATCACTTATCTCTCTGTGCCTTAGTTTCCTCATCCGTAAAATGAGGGAGTTGGAATCAATGACCTTTAAGATCTATGTCTATAATATAGATACATTATAATCTATATTATATCTATATTACTATGGACCCTACAGAGGCCATGAACCTGAGCATAGTCACTAAAGATATATCATTATTTTTGTTATGTCATTACTTTAAGAGTCTGAATTTCTTGATGTGGGTAATCCCTTTTCCAGGAAGCTCACAGCCCCTTAATTGATTAAGTAGAGAGTTTTATGAGTTGCTGTGGTTAAAAAAAAAAAAAAAAGAATTCTTCACTAGTAAAGATTTGAGCTTTGGTGCTATGGACTCAAGATAGAAAATGAGAGATATTTTTGGAAGGTGGCAGTGTAGGAATTTGTTTTGTTTGACTATGTATATTAATTTTGTTTTGTTTTTCTGTTTTTTTTTTTTTGTAATTGAGGAAGGTGAGGGGGAAGAGAAAGTAAATGGTTATTAATTGAAAAATTTGACAAAAAGAAATAAATAGTAAAAACTGAAAAAACAAACCCTTGGATTATTCTTTGGGTGATAGATATGCAATTACTGGATCCAATCTTGAAACTTTTCCTAGCAAGATTGGCCAGAACTTGTGCTTTGATATTAGGGCTGTTGAGAGCCTACGACCACCTTCACCCCAGGATGGGGCATCAGAGAGAGGAACTTTAGTGGAAGACCATAGTCACTATTATCATTTCTACTCTGTGGAATCCTGGGAAATTGATAGAAAATTTATTAACTTTTTGCAATGTACCAGGCATTATATATGTTAAATTCTGGAGATACAAATGCAAGAAAACTAGAAGATAGTCATTTCTCTAAAGCGGCTAACATTATAATAAAGAAAGGCAAAATATGAAAGGGGAATGATGGGAGGGAGAAAGCAAACAATAATAGCTAACATTTTATATAGCACTACTGTGCTATTTTATTTTATTTTTTAAGTTTTATTTATATTATCAACATTTTCTTCATCACTTTATTAAATCTAGGAAATCAACAAAATAATGAATCTATCCTTGTTATCTAGTATTTTGTTATTTTGTTATTAAAGCTTTTTATTTACAAAACATATGCATGGGTAATTTTTCAACACTGACCTTGTATCAAACCTTATGTTCCAAATTTTCCCCTCCATCCCCCCACCTCCTCTCCTAGATGGTAGATAATGCGATACATGTTAAATGTATTAAAAATATATGTTAAATCCAATATATGTATACACAGTTATCTTGCTGCATAAGAAAAATCATATCAAGAAGGAAAAAAAGAGAAAGAAAACAAAATGCAAGCAAACAACAACAGAGGATTGTGGACCACACCATAGCATTTTTACTATGGTGTGATCCATATTCAGTTCCCACAATCCTCTCTCTGGATGTAGAGGGCTTTCTTCATCAAAAGATATTGGAACTGATTTGAATCATCTCATTGTTGGAAAGAGCCATGTCCATCAGAATTGATGTTGTTGTGTATAATGATCTCCTGGTTCTGCTCATTTCACTCAGCATCAGTTCATGTCAGTCTTTCCAAGCCTCTCTGAAATCATCCTGCTGCTCATTTCTTACAGAACAATAATATTCCATAACGTTCATATACCACAATTTACTCAACCATTCTCCAATTGATGGGCATCCATTCATTTTCCAGCTTCTAGCCACTACAAACAGGGCTGCCACAAACATTCTTGTACATACAGGTCCCTTTCCCTTCTTTAAGATCTCTTTGGGATACAGACCCAGTGCAGACACTGCTGGGTCAAAGGCATGGACAGTTTGATAACTTTTTGGGCATAGTTCCAAATTTCTCTCCAGAATGGTTGGATTCCCTTCACAATTCCACCAACAATGCATCAGTGTCCCTGTTTTCCCACATCCCCTCCAACATTCCTCATTATCTTTCCCTGTCATTCTAGCCAGTCTGACAGGTGTGTAGTGGTATCTCAGAGTTGTCTTAATTTGCATTTCTCTGATCAATAGTGATTTGGAACACTTCTTCATATGAGTGAAAATAGTTTCAATTTCATCATCTGAGAATTGTCTGTTCATATCCTTTGACCATTTATCAATTGGAGAATGGCTTGATTTCTTATAAATTAGAGTCAATTCTCTATATATTTTGGAAATGAGGCCTTTAAAAGGTTCTGATAAATGTTTTCCCAATTTATTGCTTCTGAAGAAGAAGGTTCTTGTAAAGTCCTACCTTATACTTTCCCAACACCAATCATTTAAAATGTAGGAATAATCAAGCTATCTCCCTCCAGTCAGAGGAGCTGTTTCATCCCATCTTTTGGAGAAGTTAAAGAAAATAGAGGCGAGCTGGGGACTTGGGATATGTGCTCTTCGATGAAGAGAGAAATTCACCTCATTTTGACTTCTGAGTGATGGATAGCCGTAAAGAGAGAGAGACCTGGAGCTCTACCATCAAAGAAGATGGGAGCAGGTCATATCCTGTTTCACTACAAACCTTCTGGATTTAATGAAATCTTTCTTTCTTTCTTTTTCAGAGACTTTAAGAAAAAGATAAGTGGGCCTGGCTAGTAACATGAAAAGGTCACAAAAGTGTATCTATTTCCTGTATCTCTGGATGGTCCATACTTCTTGGGACTCTGCAGTTAAATCATAGAATTTTAAGATAGAATTCTTGGCAGCAAATCCCCTCAAATCCTCCACAATCACAGAAAGAAAACTGCATTAATGCCAGGATTCATTTTGAAGATAAAAATCATCTGCTCCTGTAAGGATGAACCAGCTTTAGTCTCATTTTATAAGTATATTACCAAATGTTCTTATTGGCCTTCAGCCCAATTGTACAAAGATACTTTTTTGGGCTGCTGATATCTACTGAGCTATTTTTTTTCCTCTTGGAGTTTCCAAATACTAAACAATGGGTATATTTAATTCTATTGATTGATTGTAATAGATGAATAAATATCTACTGAATCTCAGCAGAATAAGTTATTCTTTAGCACCCATCACCCAAAATGAAAAGGAGGGACTCTGCTCCTTTGTGCCCCAACTCCAGGACCTTGTTCGCTTTAAGCAGTTCAAGTCAACATTGGAGTTTACATTATCTTAAGTGTGTTGTACATCATTGTGTAGCATGAGTACACACATTGAAATTTGTTACTTTAGTTTTTGACAGAATAAGTCCTTTTGTAATTTGAATAGAATGATCTGTCCACATGGTAAGAGTGTGACTAGACCAGTGGTTTAGGAGTCATAAAGTCAAGGCTTATATTTTTTTCCCCTTCATTTGCTACATGGATGACCAGCATCCAGGGCTAGCTCTGATTTTCCTGATCATATCTGGCCATTGAATCCAGATGTTCCTCAAGGAGAAACTGAGTCTGGTGACTTTGCACAGCCCTCCTTCATTTAAATCCAACTCACTTGCATGTCATAATATCAATTCTTTCATGAAGGATAAACAAAAAAACTATATGATCTTGGACATGTACCTTCATATCTCTGGGTTTCAGTTTTCTCATCTGGAATGTGAAGGCATTGGATTAGCTCAGGGATTCTTAATCTTGTGTTATAGCATGGACCTCTTTATAGCTTGGTAAATAAAGCCTATATATTCTTTCTTTCAAGAATGCTTTTAAATGCATAAAAGAAAATGCGTAAGATAACAAAGGAAACCAATTATATTGAAATACAATTATCAAAAGATTAAGAAAATAAGTTCTCAGATCCTAAATTCAATGATTTACAGCAAAGAGGTCAAGATCTCTATAGACTGCATGTATCTGCAAAATTCAGATTAAAGTACAATTGGGAAGTAGTTGAAAAAATAAATAAAAATATACTAGAATACAGTAATATTAATTTCTGGTTTTCTAAATCAATATGTGGTCAATGGGGATCTCTTTCCATTTGAGTTTGATAGCACTGGTTTACAAGGTCCTTTCAAGTTCCAAATTTGAGTAACCTTGCAAAATTTTGTTTCCCCAGATACACATAAAGACAATTTTCACATTTATTTTTTGAAAATTCTGAATTTTGAATTTTCTCTTTCTCCCCCAGTTCCTCCATCCCAGAGACAGAAAGCGTGCAAAACATTAACATGATGAATCCTTTAGCGTAATCAACTATTAATGTTGTAGGTCAGTTCATTTGTCCAAATTGTTTTATTTTGCTGGAATCTCTTTGTACCAAATATTTTCTCAAATAAGTAGGCTTGGAAATATACGTTTTCTTTCTTTTTTTTACAGTATAATAATAAATTTTCCAATACAGGATTTTAAGTGGTATCACTGTCCATTGTAGTAGGATCTGATCTATGAAAAGACATGTTGAAGGCATCATTTCTTCTTTATTCAAAATTGTCTTTATATATAATAGTCAAAAATCTAGAACAGTTTTCCAACTTGTATTATATTATTTTGATTGTGATTCTTTTTTCCCTCAAAAAGAAAACTTAGAAGAGAACAATATTAGAGAACTTACCATGTGGATGACAATGTGGAAAAAGAGGAAACATTAGGAAATAAAGGTAAAAGAGAGAGGGATCAGTTTCTCCATTAAAACATTGTTACTTCCCAAAGTATAAATAGGTAGAGTCCCTTTAAAAATACATTTGCTGTCATACAATGGTGACTTCTACAACTGGAGAAACACTTTTGAGGGTTTTTTGCCTTTTTTGAGAGGCAATTGGGGTTAAATGACTTGCCCAGGATCACACAGCTAGTACTTGTTAAGTGTCTGAGACCAGATTTGAAGTCAGGTCCTTTTGTCTCCAAGGCCAATGCTCTATCCACTACTCCATCTAGCTGCCCCCAGCACCTTTCTTTTCAGCTTACTAAATAGGCACTAATTAGACCAATGTCTTCAGAATGTGTTCAGTTTCTTAGTGTTCTGACTACTGCAAACTTACTTATTTTTTTCTTTTGTCTTGGAATGAAACAGTTAAAGGCAAAGACCAGTTGGTCTCTCTTCCAGTGGCATTTCCTGCTGGGGTTCTTAACATTTTTGGTGTCATCCACCTTCTTGGGCAGTCTGGTAAAGTCTCTAGAAATTTCTCAGAGTAACCTTTTTACATGCATAAAATTAAATAACACATAATATAGGATCCAAAGGAAAATAGTCATACTGAAATACAATTTTCAAAGTAATAAAAAATCTTCCCAGATTACAAATAAGGGCCTCTGACCCACTCTGGGCACCTTCCCAAGTATCCTTTTCTCTATGCTCAATGTGATAGGTTTTAATGAAAAGGATAGAAAAGAGTGAAAGAGAGGATATGGATAAAAAGAAAGAGAGGAGATGATTTTCACTCTATTTTGTTCACCTTGGGTAAAGTATTGCTTCTTTTTAAAGTCTCCAGCTGTTTGTTTGTTGTTCTTGTTTTCTAGTAGGGGAGCTTTTTCATTATAGGCACAAGATGGACAACTAAATGTACTGTAGATCAGTGAACTTATTTAGAGAGGACAAGGTGAGGGAAATGCTGGCAATTAGTTATGTAACAGAGGCCCCCAGGAATAGAAATTCAGGAAGAATAAGTGTGCAATAGCATCTTACCACCCAGTTTAGCTGAATAATAGTTGGGGGATGACAGGGAGTTTTGTCTCATCAGAACAAAGAGAATCAAGTTGGGATGGAATGGTGGAGGGAGAGGGAGTCAAAAAGGAAGAGATAGAAGAAGTCCATTAGTTAAGAATTTAAAAATACATAATTAGGAGTTTGGATTTTATGGGCAACTGTGAGCAACTCCAGGCACTGAGCAGGGTTATGACATGATCAAAGCAATATAAGTATAACGGAGAGGATGGTATCAGCTCTACTTCCCGACAGTTGGCTGATTAATGTTGGCTGGTAAAAACTCTTGCAGCCTTTATTCTCTCTCTCTCTCTCTCTCTCTCTCTCTCTCTCTCTCTCTCTCTCTCTCTCTCTCTCACACACACACACACACACAGACACTTCTCTTTATGAAAAAGCCTCTCAGCCCACATAATTTTTAAGCAGCCTTCCTACTATCATTATGATTTTCCTAGATTGTCTGACGTCAAAAAAGAATGAACATAAGACTGTTAATACTGCAGTAGTCCCGAGTTGCTGAGTTTTCATTCTTATTAAAATTCTAGTTACCTGATGCTTTTGTTCTTTTAGATGAAAACTCCCATTGTTTTTCCCTTCAGGCTATGGTTCAACATAATTTCATATGAGTATTTTCATAGGTATCATGGCATAATAAAAAGAGCATACTATCTAAAGCTGGAAGGCTTGGGTTGGGAATTACAGTTGTGACACTTGGCTCTGTGAGTGTGGGAAATCATTTAACCTAGGTGGTTCACTGACTAGAATGCAGAGCCTAGAGTCAGAAAGTTCAAATCCAACCTCTGACCCTTACTTTCTGGGTGATCCTGGACAAATAATTTAACCCTGTTCACCTGTGTTTCCTCCATTTGTAAAAAGAGCTGGAGAAGGAAATGTTAAACCATCCCGGTGTCTTTGCCAAGAAAACTGCAAATGGCATCATAGAGTTGGACACAACTGAAATAAATGAACAACAAAATGGGGCTAATAATACCTTTACTATCTACTTTACAGGGTTATGAAGAAAGCACTTTTATAAACTCAGAACATTATAGACTTGTGAGCTAATATAAATATGAATGGATGCTACTTTGAACAACTAGAAGTCCTTTCCTTGCACAAAGTTAGGGTCATGTTCTTTAAGGAAAGTCTTATTATGTTCACACTGTTTTGATGTTATTATCACGTCTGTTAAATCTGGTTGATTGGTTGTTGTCCTTCATTTTCAAATAGGACCAGAATGATGTCACTATCTTAGAATCGAATTATAGTATGTCTGGGGATGATCAGACCAATATGAGCTTAAAATACTCTGCCACAGGTCAGACACAAATAGTTCCTGTGAACATTTGGGGTAGTTTCTCTAATCTGAAGTCAGCACAACATCTCCTTTGACCTTCAATTTGGTAGGCAGTCTAATACTCTTCTTTCCCATACTTTCTTTCAGAACTTCCTAAACATTGAGCTAGCTAGGGGAAGAGGAAAATAAATATATTCCTCACATTAAAAAGTAGCTGCATCTAAGCAGCTTCCAGCTCCAAGCATTGTTCCAGCAAAGTTGGGACTAAAGTAAATTTCTATAAATTGTCTTTTATTGGAAAAATAAAGATACATTTTCTTGGAGTAAAAAGTTTCCCAATAATAGTAACTGTCTGTATAGTGCTTTTCAAATTTTCAAAGTACTTAGTATATGTAACTCAGGTACCTTTCAATCATGAGTACCCTGAAAGCTACTCTAAGTTAAGTATGAATTTAGATTATTATCTATTCAAATTCACAGTTCAGAAGAAGCTATATATTCTTCTTCTTTTTTTTAACCTTTCAGACTAATTACAATACATAATATACTATAAATGCAAAATGTAAAGAACATTAAAGAAAATTAAAGAAAGCAACAAAATAAATAACAAGGATGCCACCCCCATTCCCGTTCCCAAGAAAGAAAGAAAAAACAGCTCTAGATCAACATATAACAACAAGAAAGAGAATACAGGAAGATAGGGCATATGAGTGACAGTGACTCACATGTGAAAAAGACACATACCATTGTCAGTGGTAGTCAGGGAGCCATGAATGTAGGAATATACCTAGTAAGAATAATTTATGCTCTTAAGTGTTTCTGGTGTAACCTCCCATGAATTTGCTAAATATTTCCCTGGTCAGAGTCACTGATGTCATCTGACTCTTGGAAATATTATTAAAATTCAAGATACTATACTGCATAGGACAATACCATTTTTATTTGCTATTCAGATTTGCTAGTCCTCTTCATCTAGGCTACTCTCTGTGGATGCTCTGACACTTTCTATTGCTACCCTTTGATGTTCTTCTGATTTGGTGGTGCTAAAATGTCTTTTTCTTATTTTTTTTTAAGTTGTCATAGGAAAGAGTTTTCAGCTCTTTTAGCACTTAGCCTCAGACCTATCGGAATTAAAATCTCCCAATCATGCCAGCCAATTTACAGAAGTCCCAGTCTTAGTTTAAATCTGTCTTTAGAAGTCCTTCGATTCTACTAGAGCTGCAATTCTGTGAGCTTAGTTCTTCATTTAACTTATAGTTGGAAAATTCCTTTCAATTCCTTTTCACCCCAATGTGCCAATTGTAGTACATAAGAATATGTTAGTAATTCTGAAGGACAAAGCAGAACTAGTGACTTTTTGTACTGTACTGCTACCAAAAAACATAAATATTGCTTTCTCTGTTATCTCATTTGAGGTTCATAATGTCTTTGTGAGGTAAATACTCAATACTATTTGTCTTTCTCAGATTGGGAGTTGCTCATGATCACATAATAGTGAGAGACACAGGATTCCTGATTCCTGATTCTATGGCCAGTATTATAAATAGTATTCTACAATGACTCTTCTGAAAGATTGTTGAAATTCAGTTGTTGCTCAGTCATGCCAGATGTATCTGATTCCTAGTGGCTCCATTTGGAGTTTTCTTGGTAAAGACAGAGTGGTTTGTCATTTCCTTTTCCTGCTCATTTTATAGATGCAAAAACTGAGACAAAAAGGATTAAGTGATTTGCTCAAGGTCACACAAGTAAGTATCTGAGGCTAGATTTGAACTTAGGAAGATGAATTTTCCTGACTTCAGGCTGTGTTGTCTATTAACTGTACCCACTAATTGTCCTGAAATTCAGTTGCATGTTAATAAATGTTTAACAACCAGTTCTTTGAAAAACAATGTATGCATGACATACTTTTATATTTAATCTGTATTATTACCATTTTCTCCATCACTTTAGGTGGGAAAAAATCAACAACAACAACAACAAAAATAAATAAATTGGGGCAGGTAGGTGACACAGTGAGTAGAGCATCAGCCCTGATATCAGGAGGACCTGAGTTCAAATCTGATCTCACACACTTATCACTTCCTGGCTGTGTGACATCAGGCAAGTCACTTAACCCCAATTGCCTCAGGGGGAAAAAAAATACATCAAACCCTAACTTGTAATATTTCTTAATATTATAAAGATATAAATGAGGTCCAAATGTTCACACTGAAAACTTAACATTCAATTCTTTTAAATTGGCTCCAAATATTATTGTTCTATAAGAAATGATGAGCAGTCTGATTTCAGAAAAGCCTGGAAAGATTTACGTGAATTGATGCTAAGTGAAGTGAGTAGAACCGAGAGAACATTGTACACACACAGCAACAAGATTATGTGATGATCAACTGTGATGGACCTGGCTCTTTTCAACAATGAAGTGATTCAAGGAAATTCCAATAGATTTGTGTTAGAAAGAGCCATCCACATCCAGAGAGAGAGTTATGGAGAAAGCTCACAGCATAATATTTTTATCTTTTTGTTGTTGTTGTTTGGTTGCTTATTTTTTCTCTTTCTCCTTTTTTCCTTTTGATTTGATTTTTCTTGTGCAGCATGATATATGTGGAAATACACTTTAATCCTATATTAGACTACTTGCTGTCTAGAGGATTGGGAAATGGAAGGGGGGGGAGAAAAATTGGGTACACGAGGTTTTGCAAGAGTGAATGTTGAAAACTATTATTGTATGTATTTTGAAAAGTAAAAAGCTATTATTATTATTAAAAAAAAAAACTGCCTCCAACACACCTCTGGTTGAAAACTTTTAGTTTGGGAGCACTGAATGTAGTGGCCACTTCCAAAGCATGCTGGATATTGTAGTCCATTAGCAATCTTATGCTTATTGTGAATGGTTTACATAGGTTTCCAGCTCCAGAATCTTCTCCATGCCATCTTCATTACTTTCGTATTTTTCCTCAGACAATTGAAATTTTTTTCCTACAATGGGACTCACTGAATCTATCATCATACATTTTTGCTTTTTCTTTTGACCTGGAGTTTATATCAAAGAGTGCAAAGCTATAGTGCTTTAGCTCATCAGTCAATGTCACTACTAAAATATGCTACAATCTAAATGTATTGTTTGTGAATTTAAGTGCTATTAAAGGAATTTTAAATTTCAAAAAAAAATTTTAAAGAATTTAAAAGAATTTGTAGTAATTCTCTAAATTCACATTTTTGTAAAATAAAATTAAGAAGTAAGACCAAAAAAAACCTAAATGGGGCTAGAAGGAAAGGAAAACAAGAAAACAGAGGAAAACTTAAAGATTTTCATTTCTTTTATCTTGCTCTAGAGAGATGACTTTGAAGAACAGGTTGGCTCTATAGAAACCTGTAAGGGATAGTCCTTATGAACTTGGAAACTGGCTGGTCATGCTCTTCAATCCTTAGTAAGAAAAGAGAGAAACACCTCCCTCTTCATCCTTTTAATAGGAGAATGAATTCAGAAAACAATAGATAAAGATAGATAAAACAAGACACTGCTGAGGCACCATCTCCCCAATGAAGGGGTCACAATTTTGGACTCACAAAAATTGGGAGACTGCCCCCAAGAAGGAAGTCAGCTCTTACTAAACTCTCTGGTTTATTATGTCTAAAAGTACAATTCTAAGTACAATCATTCAACAACTATTTAATGAGTGCTTATTATGTACCAGGCACTCTGCTGAGCAATAGGGATACAAGGAAAGGGAGGAAAGTCCCTGTTCTCAAGAAGTTCAGAGTCTGTAATGGAGGAGACAAAATGCAAACAACTGGGTATGATGATGACAGATACAAGACAAATTAGAGAGAATCAACTGAGGGAAAATGCTAGAATTAAAGGAGTTTGAGGAAGGATTTTTCAGAAGATGGGATTTCAACTAAGACTTAAAGGAAGCCAGGGAAGCCAGAAGGAGATTAGGAGGGAGATAGTTCTAAGAATAGGAACAAGTGAGCATGCCCAAAGGTGAGAGAGCAAAGAGATCAATGTCAATGAATCTCAGAGTAAGTTGGGGGCCATATAAGTAGTAAGACTGGAAAAATAAGAAGGGATAAGATTAAAGATGACTTTAAAAAGTAAATAGAAGGTTTTATTTTTGATCCTGGAGGCAATACGGAGCAGTAAGTAGTGCTGTTTGACTAGAGGGATGGCATGGTCAAACAAATTTATATTTTTTTCATGTCTAGGAGCTCTCCAAAGTAATTTCAATAGGCTTCTTTCTACAAAGGTATTAAGTCACCCAAATTAGCTGATATCACAGAATTTAATCACAAATGATAAAATTTTAATGCGTTTAACAAGGTAGACTATAGACTAACTAAATTTGTGGCCACTATATCTTTGCAAAATAGGAATATATTTCTGCTTCAGTCAGAAGGAACATTACAATTTAAGAAAGGTTTTAAATAGCTAAGCTATTGGAAGTTTGAAGTAGAATGAGTTCAAAATTGTTTTTTAGAATGGGGGAAGAGGGGATTTCTTTCTCCTTCTCCTCTACTAGTCATAGTACCTACTATCAACTTATGCAGAGAGAAACAACCTATCTAGCAGTTTCACATTTCTTTGATTCACAACAGAGGAAACAGAGACACATACCCCTCGTAGACACAGATACAGAAAAGAATTGAGAGGAAAAAGAGTTCCAAGGAGTGGGATCTCTGGCAGCAAAGATGAGAGCCAGATATGGAAGCAAGAGATAACAGACCATAAGGCAGGGCATTACTTGTGGACCAATCTCAAGTCTATGTTTACATATTCCCTTTATTGAGAAGACAAAGCATGTGTCTTAGTAGAATTGTCTAAGGCACAGGTTCAGCAATTCCTGGCAAGAACCTTGGTCTGAATACATGGTTCACTGGCTAGGGCCCAGTCCTATCTCTTCCTTAGGATGGTTACAATTGAATAGGTTAGAGCTTCTATCAGAGATCTCAGACTTGAGAACATAAGTGATCTTAGGTATTTAGGTATCTTTGTGATTTTGGATCTTTATATTTGTCTTTGGAACTGTTGGTTCATTCTAGGATTTCTTTATTTTTTTCTTAATAACAATTAGTAACTACTGGATATTTGAGAAACAGCATGGTTAAGTGAGGTGTTAATCCATTTAACAGTGGATTCCATATATATGTTTTCACAGATTTGGGGGGTCAGGGCTACCAGTGAATAGAATGAGAAAATATTCCTAAGTGTACCCAGTTCCTTTTTAGAAAATTTCCTATACAAACAATCTCAGAATTAAGTATACTTGAATACAAGGAAGACAACTAAATTCTCATTTTTTCTTCTTTTTTACATTTTAAAATTTTAAAAATTTTACATTTTAAAAATTTACATTAAAATTTTTTTTAATTTAAATTTACATTTAAAAAATTCTCACCAAGGACATTTTTTTCTTGCTAAACCTGATCTCTTCAGATGCTTTCCAGTCTTCTCATTTCTTATATCTGTTTATTTTTCTTATCTATTGGTTCAGGCTCTGATGTTATTCTTCAAGCCCTGGGTACTTTTTGGGCCATAAAGGACATAAGAAAAACCTTTTAGATTAGATATGAATCATGATACATACCTGAGTCAATAGTTAAATTAAAATTGGCTTCAGCCATTTGGGTAATACCACTGTGCTGTTCTTTTAGTAAGAGAATAAGCAAGGGGAAATCAAGCAAAGCCTTTAGAGATTGTTTACAAAACACAATTACATTTACTGACAGAAAAAGCTGCTGATGGGATGAAATGAGGGTTATTTTCTTCAGATGAGCAAAGACTTCTGAAATGTCCCTTTAGCTCTAATTTCTTATAAGCCAATTTATAGACTGAGGTGGCTAGCAAGCCTAAAATATTTGAGGTAAAACATCCCCCCAGTATATTTGTGGGGGTTTTTTGTTGTTGTTGTTGTTTTTACTAAAACTGTTTTTTCATAAATGTTAATGTAGTTCCTTCTACCAGTATAGACTGTCAATTGTTTTGAAACTTAAAGCCTTGGAACAATGGTTCTCAAACATTTTTCCCCCTCACAGCATAGCTTTAACCTTTATTGTGAGAAATCAAACATATCAGGGAAGTTTGCACATGGCCATGCTTTTATATATATATAATTTCATGTAATTCATGATGCATCTAGTGAGTCTGGCAGTAACTAGTTCTCATTCAACCATGCCATACTTCCTGTTTTAACCTTAAGAATTTGTTTCCTTTCTATGATGATATAAGTATATATGATGTGGATAAATAGACTAGGTGATCCTTATAGTTCAGAATATTTTGATTCTTATTTTTTGTCTGACCTTCAGCAAATCATAACCTCTCTGTGTCTCAATTCTTCATCTGTAAAATAAGAAAATTGGATGACATTGACCTATAATTCAACTTAATTAAACATTATTCATTTATTTTTATTTATTTTGTTCTATTTTTTAGATTATATGCACTCATTTTTAACATTTTCATATATTCATGTTGGGAGAGAAAAATCAGAAAAAAAGAAAAACCACCAAAAATATAGAAAAAAAAATGGTGAAAATAGTATATACTTTGATCTGCATTCAGTCTCCATATTACTCTCTCTTGAAGCAGATGGCATTTTCCATTCAAAGTATATTGGAATTGTCTTAAATCACCACATTGCTGAGAAGAGCCAAGTCTATCACATAATCTTGCTGTTACTGTGTACAATATTCTCCTGGTTATGCTTAGGAACTCAGAATCACTTCATGTAAGTCTTTTCAGGCTTTTCTGAAATCAGCCATTTCTTATAGAATAATACTACTCCATTCCATTCATATACTGTAACTTATTCAGCCATTCCCCAACAGATCCACTCAGTTTCCAGGTCTTTGCCACCACAAAACAGCTGCTACAAACATTTTTGCACATGTGGATCCTTTTTCCTTTTTTATAATTTCTTTGGAACACAGATCAGTAGTGAGACTGCTGGATCAAAGGGCATGCATAGTTTGATAGACCTTTGGGCATAGTTCCGAATTGCTCTCCAGAATGGTTAGATCAGTTCACACTCCACCAACCATGTATTATTGTCCCAGTTTGCCCTTTATCTCCTCCAACATTTATCATTATCTTTTCCTGTCATCTTAGCCAATCTGATAGGTGTGAGCTGGTATCTCAGAGTTGTTTTAATTTGCATTTCTCTAATTAATAGTGATTTAGAGCATTTTTTTTCATATGACTAGAATTGGCTTTAATTTCTTCATCTGATAATTGTCTGTTCATATCCTTTGACCATTTATCATTATCTTTTCCTGTCATCTTAGTCGCTCTGATGAGTATGAGATGGTACCTCAGAAACTCCATTCATTTAAATTCAATTTGAGAAACATCCATGTGATCCCCTTCTATGTGCAAGATATGGTATTAGGGACACAAAAATGAAAATCCTAACTGAGTTTACAAATTATAGAGGAAGTTATATTTTGGACCCATTACCACTGAACACAGTCCAGACTTGGGGGATTTACTTGTACCTCAGCAGGCATTTTCTATTTCCATAAAGATAGTGGTGAAGGATACAAGATGGGACATTTAGAAATAATATCTGCTCAGGTCCTCTCCTCATTGCTCTCAAAATACTGATGTTAAAGGGAGGTCACAAGACCCCCAAGGCTCTGCACTGCCTTAGGTCCCAGGAGACCAGTGGGGTATACCAGTACCTGCCTTGCCATGGGATCCACTGAAGCTTCCACACTCACTCAAACCAAGGCTCCCTAATAAGTTACTAAGAAATACAAAGTCCCAGGACCTCCTGGGAAATGCCCTTCTTTCTTTTTATGTGCCAATAAACTCCAGAATTCCACAAACATAATCTTGCTCATGTGACTTCACCTTATCTCCCCAACCCCTCCAGTAACACTGTCATCCTTGATAGACCTCAAACAAGGCTCCCATTTCCCAGCTCTGGGCATTTTGTCTGGCTGTCCCTCATGCCTGAAATATTCTCTCTTATCTCTCTCTCCTGGCTTCCTTGGCATCTTTCAAGTTTCAGCTAAAAATCCTACTTTTTACAGGAAGCTTTTTCCAATCCCTTAATTCTAGTGTCTTTCAATTCCAGTAGACTTGTGATGGAAAGTGCCATCCACATCCAGAATGAGAATTATGAAGACTAAATGTGGATCAAAGCATATTATTTTCATCTTGTTATTGTTTGCTTGTGTTTTTTTTTCCCTTTATTTTTTGTGTTTTTCCCCTCTTTTAATCCAATTTTTCTTGTGCAGCATGATGAATATGGAAATATGTTTTGGAAAATTGCACGTGTTTAACATATTTTGGATTGCTTTGCTGTCTTGGGGAGTGGTGAGGGGGGAAGGGAGGGAGAAAAATTTAGAACACAAGGTTTTGCAGAGGTGCATTTTGATAACTACCTTTGCAAGTATTTGGAAAAATAAAATACTTTTTTTTAAAAAAGCCAACTAAAAAAATTCTATTGTCTCTCTTTTGTTAATTATTTCCAGTAGGGTCCTGGCCAAAAACCAAGATTACCAATGTCAACAGAATTTCTTGAGACTCTTTTATACCCTGTAGAATAATTAATAATTACAAATATACCTTAAACTTTTACCTTCCATGAATAGCTTTCTGTCTTTCAAGTCAAGAGTCTCTGGCATTAAATAATTTATAAGATCATTGTCAATCCACTGGATGTCCTGGAGAACTAACCTACATATAATATATTCCAAACACAAAAGATTACGAATTTAGGGATGAGCACCCCTCACCCCGACTTCAGGCTTAGATGAATTCTTTTCTTTTGACCCCTATGTCAAGGGCTAAGATCAGTATTTTGTCCCAGACAGCTCTCAGATTTAGGGCTACAAACTTCCAAGAACCTCTCTTATTTGGAATGCAAATGAATTTGAGTCAGCAATAAGCTAAGGAAGTTGGATCACTGTTCTCAATTCTCCTGACCCCTTTTATGATGTATAGCTATAGGCAGCTTACTCACTTTTGGTCAATGAACAATCTCTTTGGAGTCTGTGTTTAGGTAACAGAGATGCTAGCTGTCCCAGAATTATATGGTCCTAGGCTTTTGATTTATCCAGGGAAAGAATCCTAAACTTCTGTCTCTGACACTATCTGTGTCATGAAGGAAGGAGGGGTACAAGTCACTTGGAATCTCTAAAACTGAGTTTTTCATATGAAAAATAAGAGTAATGATAATTATATTACCTATTTTACTTGGATTTAAATCCTGGCACTGGCACAAATCAACTATGTGATCTTGGGCAAGTCACAACTCTCAGATGCTCCAGTCAATTCTCTAATACTGTATGGAATGGAGGTAATCAGAAGAGTCATAAGATTAATTTGAATTATTCCTTGACCATCCTGATGAAATTATAAGGTCATATGAAACAACGAGATTATAGGGTATGTTTTATTATTTGAAGACACTGACGGATATCTCTTAGTGGAATGTGAGCATGTCTATTGGTACCTTACTGACTATCAGAAACTAGGATAGCTTCCTGATGACTATTAGCTATAAATCCTTGTGGTCTATAAAAGAAAGCAGTAAGACTTGGTTTGGTTCTTTTTCCATTCTTTTCCCTTCAAGGCTCCCCTTTCATCTTTTCCATTGTTTCTTCTTCTGAGTTATAATCCTTTCTCCCTTTCTCCCTTTCCCAAGCAGTAATACTGAAGTAATACAGTAATACAGAAGAACCATATTAGAGTGGTAGATATGTGCTTACATGTGACTTGAGAGAGTACATCATTGGCAGTGCTGGTAAGCCCCAACTCTTCTGGATATTTCCTGATGTAGAACACTCCTTTAAGAAAAGATTTTTTCCATAACTCCCATGCAATGTTCTTCTTGGAGAGTAAAGTCAGTTGTTACGGGACACTTGCAAATGTGATGAGAAGTTTTGCTCATGCAGAAACACTCAAAATATATTTATCTTCCAGGCAGAGTCCAAATCACAGTATTATAGGTCTTAGGATGACTGCATAGGATTCTATTGGAACTAGAGATACAAGGCAGCTAGGTGGCTCACTGGATAGTTTTGGGTCTGGAGTAGAAATTTGGGTTCAAATCTGGTCTCAGATACTCCTTAGCAGCATTATCCTAAGGCAAGTCATTTTAGTTTTGTTTGCCTTAATCTACTGGAGAAAGAAATGGCAAATCACTCCAGTATTTTTGCTGAGAAAACTCTGTGGAGAACAGTGGCCATGAAAATCCACAGAGCCATGAAGACCCAGATATAACTGAACAACAACAGAGACACTTACTGGTTCTGTTTACTTCACTCAGCATCAGTTCATTACAAGTCTTTTCACATTTTTCTGAAATCTATCTTTCCTATAGTATTGCATTGTATTCATATACCACAATTTGTTCAGCCATTCCCCAAATGATGGGCATTCCCTCAATTTCTCATTCTTTGCCACCACAAAAAGAGCTGCTATAAATACTTTTGTACATATGACTCCTTTTCCATTTTTATGATCTCTTTGGGATTCAGACCCAATATTGGTATTGCTGGATAAAAGAGTATATACAGTTTTACAGTCCTTTGGGCATAATTCCAAATTGCTCTCCAGAATGAGTGAATATCATTTTCCTTTTCTATCATATTGACCAGTCTGATAGGTGTGAGATGGTTGATACCTCAGAGTTATTTTAATTTTCATTTCTCTAAATAAATGTGTTTAGAGTATTTTTATAAGGCTATAGATAGCTTTGATTTCTTCATCTGACAATTGCCAGTTCATATCCTTTGACCATTTATCAATTGGGGAATGAGTGTCCATTCTAATTAAGATTGTAAATAATAATAATAATCATAGAAATCATCTAAACCAACCAGGATTATGGCAGCATCCCATATCCTATGAAGATACTCATTTCAAATAGCTGCTAATTCTTACATGGACTCACTCCCTTGGATCCTCTGAGGATTAGACCATATCCTCTGCCTCAGTCATTCTATTTTCCTATGGGAAGACTGGCTACTTGAGGCTCAGGACTATGTCATTCAGGTAACTCACATCTGCCAGGATTTGTCAGCACTGTCCCCAGACGGTACAATTGCTTGGTGGGGATTTATACAAGGATTTCATTCACTTATTCTCACTGACTTGAATTGAATTGGTTGTTATATTTTCAGTGTGAGCATTTCTATCTCAGTAGTTGTCAAGTATAACAAATTGATGCTTGATTCATTACCTTTTTAAGGATGTGGATTCCCAGTAGTTTGTAAATTGTCTGGAGTGGGCCCTCAGGAGGTTAGGATTAGGATCTATTACCTTTAATCTTTGAAAGCATGGGGAGATAGCTTCTGTGGAAACAGGTTTCCCAGCCTGATATCCAGTCAGTGAAAATTAGTGAATGAAAGCTACTCCTATCGCTCCCCACCGAGCAATTGTAGCATCTGAGGGACAGTGATCACAAACCCTGGCAGGTGTGAGTTATCTGAATGACATAGTCCTGAGCCTCAAGTAGCCAGTCTTCCCATAGGAAAGTAGAATGACTGAGGATATGTTCAGACCCTCAGAGGAGCCAAGTGATTGGGTCCATGAGAGGATTAGCAGCTGTTTGAAATGGGTATCTTCATAGGATATGGGATGCTGCCACAGTAATGCTGAGTAACAGGCTGGGGCTGCTGGATGTAGTCAGGCTCTTTCTAGTCAATAGTGACTTGGAGGGAAGAGGTGATGAGAGAATATGATTACAAAGTAAAGTGACGGGCAGAAGCTGATATAGCATAAATCAGGACATGTGTAAGGGTGGGAATGGGAGGTGGACGGGCCATTCCTTGGCCAGTTTAAGGACACAGCAGTTTGCTGGGATGTGCTGTAGCCAA
The DNA here is from genome assembly GCF_016432865.1 of Antechinus flavipes. Lineage (NCBI taxonomy): Eukaryota > Metazoa > Chordata > Mammalia > Dasyuromorphia > Dasyuridae > Antechinus > Antechinus flavipes. The sequence goes on along the minus strand of NC_067400.1, from coordinate 457,739,678 downwards.
CTTGTATCTACTTGAGAAAGTTAAATATTCAGTGTGAGAATTTACATGATTGAAAATAGCAAATATTACAAATCACAGTTAAATATATTGTTTTGTTGATTATCTAGTCTTGTGAAAATGATGGAGAAAATGTTAATGATGAAGATTCAACTTAAAAATCCATTGTGTACATGATTAATATGATTATATAGATATCTACATAAGCATATAAAACCTACTTATTGCTTATATATTGTTTATATCTTAGTGAATAGGGAAGGAGAAAATTTGGAACTCAAAATTTTATTTTAAAAATGAATGTTAAAAATTGTCTTTACATGTAATTGAAAAAAAGGCTATTTTAAAAGTGTATTGTGCACACTTCTTTTCATCTTAAAGGGAATTGGTTATTAAACACTTACTAGAACACTCCTAAATTCAGATGAGAAAACAGGTCTAGATTGGGGAAACAAGTCTCTTGAGGTCTCCCTTGTTATAAACAGCACATCTAGGGCTGGTACTTCTAGTCCAGGATTCCTTTTCTGCTTTCTCTTGTTTTCTCCCTAGGACACTAACAAAGACTCCTCTCTCTTCCTCCTCCTCTTCAAAGTCAGGTGGAGAGCTCATAGATCCCAACCCCCTCCAGAACTTTCCTAAATCTATACCTTCTGTAAGAGTGATAGTGTTTACTTCTGTTCCAATTTAATCTCCGTTTTGATGCTCATAATAAGCAGTCAGAATCTTTTCCTGATGCTGTCACTAACAGAAAGATTTAGAGTTTTGAGTGAGCTTTACCTAATTCAAATGCATCAGCGCCTTAGGAAGAGCAGTAATGACAGCCTCCTGAATGGCACACAAACAAAGCTACTGGACAAGTGACAGATTTAGACATTTAAAAATAAGCAGGCGAGCCATTTTCACTCTGCGAAAGTACATATCAAAACCTACTCCACGACTGAAACGACTCCCATAATTTCCATTTAAAAGAATAGTTTTTATTTTTGAAGCATTTTGTAATATTTAGTTTCTGGGGTTTTTTTATTCAGAGAGGAAGAAGACAATCAAAATCCTCCTCTGCTGCATCCCTCTTCTCATTCCTTCACCCTCTTTCCTTGAATCTTGCCATCTCATTTCATGCAAATTTGAGAAATGGGAAGAAAATTTAAGTTAGAAGGTAAAAAGAAGAAGTATTTATGTAGTGCCTGCTAAATACCATGTACTGTGCCAAGTACTTTATAAATATTAGTTGTTGACCCTCACAACAACAGTGCAAGGTAGGTGTTGTTATTTATCTCCATTTACAGTTGGACATACCGAGATAAATAGAGATTAAATGACTTGTCCTGGGTCATACTGCTAGTAAGTATCTAAGGAGATAGATTTGAAAGAAATAAGACTAGAGATAGTGAAACTTCAGATAGACCTGGAAAGGTACATAGAACAAAAACCATTTAAGCTGGTTTATTATTTGTTAATTCCTTGGGGTTGGAAGGGACCTTGGAAGTCCAATGGAGCCCAATTCTCTCATGTGATAGAACCAGTGATTTTATAAAATGGCTTCTTTCCTCCTACCCACAACATAGGGAGGTTTCATCTAAAAGAAGACAAAGCTGCCCTTGGACCTGATAAACCCTGGCTTTTCTACACAACTTCCTTCCTCATTCTATAGGAGAGAACAGTCATAAGGAGATTTAGATTTTAGTATTGATTCCATCTTATCTAGCTATGTGACTCTGATTTTCTATCTTTTGATAAGTTGGTGCCCTTATTTATAAAATAATGGGATTAAATCTTATGATCTCTAAGGTTTCTTTTAGCTAAAAAGAAATGTGATAAGTCTTTGAGATTTCCTTAGTTCCATTGATTCAAATAATTAAGAACTGGTCATATGGAAATAACACTGGATTTTGAAGTCCAAAATTCTGTTTTCTCAGTTAAAGGACATATTAGTTTCAAGTCTGTCATGGTATTTGGAGAAGGTAGTGTAGAACAGTGAAAAACACATTGGCTTTGAAGACAGACAACTTCTGTTCAAATCTTCCTTTTGATGCTTACTACATGGGTAACTTTAGGCAAGTTATGCATTCTTCTTGATGTTGGCTTCTTCATAAGGTTCTAAGATTTTGTCAGCTCTGAATCTACTATCCAACTATCATATCTTACTTATAAACATCAGTGAAACAAGAACATTGGGCAAAGTGCTTACTCTCAACATAGCCAGGTGACTTTAAAACTAAGACTAAAAGCTTCTCTGGCAATGGGAATTTCTTTATCCACGGTTTTTTCTTTTTCTTTTTTTTATTTAATTAGAACTTAAATACAATATAGAAAAAGAAAAAAAAACATTGCCATGTGCACAGCCAAAAATAAGAGAAGACCCAAAATCTGAGACAATAAATTTTTAGTTCAAGAAAGCCTATATAACAATTATTACACGTTGTTTTCAGAGCTGTCCATTTTTTTCTTTTCTTCCTTGTAGCATTTCTTTTATTCTCTGCTGTGCACTTTTAACTTTATTCTTTTTTGTTCCTTTTCCTCCCCACTATGTCCCCCAAGAAAGTTACAATTAAGCACAGATACATTTCACAATTCTTTATACTTATGAAATGAGGGGAAGACAGGTGAAGGCAAAATGTGCTCAGTTAGTGTAATATTTACATGGAAGGGGATCTGTTTCCAATATAATGCTCTCTGATTTGGAGCTGTCATTGGTTTTGGTCTGTTAATCATGCAATAAAGAGTTGGATTGTTGATTGACTTTATAGCTAGGACTGAGATATATTCAAAAGGTACTAATTGGTCAAAGTGAGGTCTTCTTCATTCCTACCCACTTGTATTCTAGTAAAGTGGCAACATTGCTAAAAGCCCCTCCACCAAAGATGCTGCAATATGGTACATGAGCTCAGAGGCCTGCTGTTGTTTCTGTTTTTATCATGTCTATTCTTTCTTGTTTTAAAGAAAGAATTATTGGATATGGCTACAATCTTGTAAACTTCCAAAGGTCAAAATGATGAGCCATCCAGGGTCTGGGAATTAGAGTTCAAACAGGGTTTTGTGACTGGCCAGCCCAATAATGAAGTCTGGAGTGACGTGCTTGTACCATTCCAACAGTAGTCAAAATGCAAACTCATCCATCCATGCAGCCATGATGTCAGAAAAGAACTTTGAATGAAAATATTTTGTGAAAATTGTATTTTCACCCTCCCAAGAGAACCAGGTAGTATAGGGGAGAGTGAACTCTTTGATATTGGAGGGGGGGGGACATTTATAACTTCTGTTCTTTCTGTAACTTTTAAGCAAATATCCCTATGTAAAAGCTAATTGATTTTAACTGGTTGAATGGAACTGGGATATTAATTATTGGCAGCTAATAGTGGATGGGTAACTTGGAACTGATGATATTAGATAAAATGCCTCAGGAGGTATGCCTGGGACCCTTAGGGAATGATTTAGCAAGTCTTACTCTGGAAAAATGAATCCAGAAAGTCATTACAGAAATAACAATCTGGACCTATAAGAAAAAAAAAATCCTAGATCATAGAATTCCAGCCTTACAGAGGGCAGTCTGTGTGTATGTGTGGGAACTGTATTTAGCAATGTCTAAGTGTAAAGTCCATAGTTCTACTTCTCTGACTCTCCAATTCTGAGACTACAAATTCTCCTAGACCAGCACAGGAATAGCTCATCTTTCTATGTCTTTTTACAGAAACACAGAACAGGACATGGAGATTGCATCATTCCATTATAAAAAGGATATAAACATTAGCCTGAAAAGGACTGTTTCCGTTTTGAAACAGGAGCTATTAAATTTTGTTAGGCTCTTAATGTTAAGTCACATGCCTGATGCATTTTTATATTTACCCACACACTTTTCATTGATAAAGAAATACATGACTCTTACATCTCCACCCACCTTCCTCTAATATTTTTAGATGATTTAAATGCAGTATGCTATCCTATTGTCAAGACATTTACATAGACATATACACATACCACATAGTCTTATGGCATGTAGCACAGGAAAAACCTTAGAGATTAGGCCCAATCCTCTTGCTTTTAAAGAAGTGATCTAACTTGCCCAAGGAAGAATAAAGAAGATTGGAATGATCTTCTTCTTTTTTTTTTTCTCAGTACTATTTTATTTTTCCAAATACATGTCAACTTAGTTTTCAACATTTGCTTTTGTAAGATTTTTTGTGTTCCAAATTTTTCTTCTTTTCCTCCTTTATTTCTCCTCTCCTTAAGACAGCAAGCAATATGAGATACACAATTCTTTTAAACATATTTCTATATTTGTCATTTTATGCAAGAAAAATCAGATCAAAAGGGAAAAAAAGTCATGAGAGAAAAAGCAAGCAAGCAAACAAACAAAGGTGAAAATACTATACTTTCATTCACATTTAATCTCCATATTTCTCTCTCTGTATGCAGATGGCATTTTCCATCCCAAGCATATTGGAATTATTTTGAGTCACTGCGTTGCTGAGAGGAGCCAAAATCATCATAGTTGATCACATAGAAATGCTGTTACTGTGCACAATGTTTTCTTGTTTCTGCTCACTTCACTCAGCATCAGTTCATGTAAATCTTTCCTGGCTTTTCTGAAATCAGCCTGCTCATCATTTCTTATAGAACAATAATATTCCATCACATTCATATACCATAAGCTTTTTCAGCCACACCCCAGCTGATGGACATCCATTTGATTTCCAGTTCCTTGCCACCACAAAAAGAGCTGATAAAAATATTTTTGCATATATGGGTTCTTTTCTCCCTTTTATGATCTCTTGGGGATACAGAACCAATGGAGATATTGCTGGATTAAGGGTATGCACAATTTTATAGCCGTTAGAGCATAGTTTCAAATTGCTCTCCATAATGATTGACTTAGTTCATGACTCCACGAAAAACGCATTAGTGTCTCAATTTTCCTACATCCTCTTCAACATTTATCATTATCTTTTCCTGTCATCTTAGCCAATGTAAGTGGTGTGAAGTGGTACTTCAGAGTTGTCTTAATTTGCATTTCTCTAATCAATAGTGATTTAGAGCATTTTTATATGACTTTAATGACTTTAATTTCTTCATCTAAAAAGTGTTCATTTGAATAGTTTTTTGACTTCAAATTCAGGGTTCTTTTCATTGCATAATTCTGTTCACACAAAGTAATTGTGATACAGAATTGAGAAAAAGTGTTTTCTTAAAAGCTTCATGATGTGTTACTAACAAATTCTGGAACTCTTCTCCCAACTGCTGCTCAAGTCAGGACTAGAGGGCTTGTAACTGACCACTTTTACACAATAAAAGCAAGAAGTTGGAAAAAAAAAAAACTTAAGGTAGAGGCTGATCTTAGAACTCTTTGGTTTTTTTTTTTTTCACCTTTTCCTTTTAATTATTTGAGAAGCCAAATTTTAGACTGAGTGAAAACTGAAAGTTCACATAGTTATTTGGAATTTGACTCCAACCCCCATCTCAAAGGTATCTGGGAATAGAGAATCCCTGCAAAGCAACTGAGAATCACAACAATTCTAATCCTAAATCAGACAGTTGTCTGAGACAGTGAACTGCAATTTAGGCTTAGTCAGATTCAAAAGCAGATTAAAGCTCTACTTAGCTGATATACTATTTACTTTAAATGAGCTTGTACCCTAAAAGTAAAGACTAAATTAAGCCTATGAGAATATAAAATCTCCAACTTCTTATCTGGAGAAAAGGAATTGAGAGTTTTCCCCAACTTGATTTTATTTTTATGAAAGCTCTATTTCACTAAAGCAGCTAAATATATCTATATTTAAAATGGATCCTGTTTTTTGTAATGTAGTAGCATATTAGCTATAGATTCTAGCCAATGGCAGAAGCAGAAAACAGAGAAGATCCACAGACCACTGCTTAGCAGGGCTGTACTTTGATAATATCTGTGATCAAAAGATTTGTAGATGATGTCTCACCAGTAACCATAAGATCAAAAGAGTATCACTACAGTGACCACAAGATCAACAAATCATTGCCTGGCAGAGATTTTATATCATACAAGATTAGTGAAAACAAAACAAAACAAAACAAAAAACAACATAGCGTTACCATGTACTGGGACTGCGCAAACCACAAAATGTAGCCGCAAGTCCAGTCATCAAGTCATTTTTTTTAGGTTCCACACACCTTTAGGTTAGCAGTCTCAAAAAGAAAATTTCTGTACTATACTCCTTTCTAAACCTTTCAAGACACAAACAATATACTCCCTTGGGCACTACAGTGAAATCTTTTCAATGATACCCCTCCTACATCCTCTCTTTTAGGATGAATTTTTCCTGCAGCTGCTGAGAGAGAAAAACTAATGAAATCCATACCACAATGAATGTAAGTAGGCTCTTGGGGAGGAGATGATGGGGTTTAAATCTTTCCACAAGGTAATGTGAGTAAATTTACAAGCTGGCCCATTAGGCAGTTTCTAGGAGTGGTTTCCTATAGTTCTCTCTTGAATATAGGTTACTTAGTAATTTATGGCTTCCTGAATTAGTTTTAACCCTGACAGAGCTGTTGAATTGCTATCTATATCTGCATCCCATTTCAACTATTGAACCTTATTACTCTCCTTCACTCACTCTAGGGTCCAGTCAAACTGGTCTTTTCATTGTTCCTCACATATGGCACTATCATTCTCTCCATAACATTGCATAGGTTCATCATGCCTGAAAAGCCCTCCTCTTCACTCCTGCTTCTCCAAATTCATGCTTTCCTTCAAACCTCGGTCTTCTACATGAGGCTTTTACTGTTCCCCCAAATGCTACTGCCCTCCCATTATCTTGTATTCATGCATTTATTTTATATGCTTTTATCTGGGTATGCCATAAACGCTTTGAAGGTGGGGAATGTTTCTTTATTGTCTCTTTCCCCAGTGCCTAGCAGAGTAGCTAACATCTATAGATCCTTAATAAATACTTAGTGATTGATCATTTCTCCTCTTCTGCCCTAGGACATTTTTACTTTGGGGATTTACGTTCTAAAGGCCAGATAGAACAATGTAACTTACTATGGGGTGGGTTATATCTGCCTATTCAAGGGAGGAGATGGGTGGATTCTCCCTCTCTCAATAGAAATATAGTTGGGAATCACAGAGGTGCTCTGGGGTACCATTGAAAAGATCCCTCAAGTCAAGTGTATGAGTATGAGGGGGGAGGTGAGGATCATAGGACAGTAGGAACTGGAAAAGAGGGGGGATCTCCCTAAAACTCTCTGACTAAATAGTGTCACCATTCCATAGTACTTCACTGCTGTATTTTCAATTTCCAGGGTGGATGCACACACACACACACACACACACCCTCTCCTCTTGGTATTACTGCATCTCCTTTAGCTTGATTCAGTCCCTAGAACAGCCAAGCACTTACTTGACCACCTCAGAAATAAGTACAACAAACATGAATGAAATGAATTTGACTTCCTGTTTTAGCCCTCATCCTCATACTTCCTGTGATAGTGTTTGAGAACAGTTTCTACTGGAAACAGTAAAAGACTGTGTTGAAAAAAAAAAGGATGATTATGTCTAGTTCCCCAAAAGCTCAGAACAGACTGAATACATTTTACTTAGTTCTCCAACTGTTTTTTCTTTTTCTTTTCCTTTTTTTTTTTAATCAGAATTTATAAATCAGTTTAAGGTGCTAAATAATTCACAGGTCGGTATTATCCCATGATCTTCCACATAGTTCCATAGCCTTATTAGACACCAGTGTTTTATTGGGAACTTAATATCCAAAGAGAGATGTGGAGAATTTAGGCATAGACAATGGAGAGAATCAATCAACTGCTTATAGATTCTGAGGAAAGAATGCTTTATTATATGGGAAAATTATTGATCATTGTACTATTTAAATTTAACTAAAGACTGTTGGCACCCAGAATATACTCCTGATCCCAATAACTCTCTAGGAAATGCTAGAGATTTCTAAAAAGAATTTGAGGATCCAGATCCTCGTGAAATCATGACTTTTTCTTCCATATACTTGCTTTTTAAAAGCACATAATTAAATTTATCCCTTTCAAAACTGTCCTACTTCTCAGTGCTACTTCCTGTTCTCCTTTATGAACTTATTTTTTTTCAATTGTCCTTTTTTCCTTTTCTTTTCTTATTACTATTTTTACTACTCTCCCTTACAGCCCACCTTCTACCCCCATTAAAAACAAGGAAAAACCAACAAATCTCATAACAAATAAGCAAAGTCAAGCAAAATAAATCCACTCAGTGGCAATATCCCAAAATGTTTATCCCCCAGCACACCTTGAGCCCATGAGCTGTGTCAGGAGTGAACAATGGGCTTCATCTTTTGAGTCCTCTGGAATTGTACACGGTCCTTGCATTGATCAGTTCTTAAGAACTTTCTGAATTGTTTTTCTTAGCAATGTTATTATCATGTAAATATTTCTGTTTCTGCTAACTTTTGTTATCTCCTAAACCCCCAGAATTTCTGAAATTGTCTCATTATTTCTTAAAGTGCATTAAGTTACATTCATGGAACAAAACTGACTCAGCTATTTCCCATTATGTATCCACTTAGTGTCTAAGTTCTCCTCTTCTGATACATTTGTAAAGGCTTCAGCTCCCCACTTTTAGTTTGTTTGCTTTTTTTATTTATTTTAGACCAAATGTCATCAATGAAAGGAAATGAATTCTCAGTGGGGAAACTACCTTTATTAGAGTAGATTGGAAACTATTCTGCAACTTATAGCCAATAATATAAAAGCAAACTGGAATCAGTTCTAGCTGCCTAGTGATAGCCATTGTAAAGTTTTCAGTGGAAGCATTTACTCTTCAAAAATCGACAATTTACAAATCAGAACTTTATTATTTTGTTGATTATCTAGTCTGAACCTAAGAAAGTGTTAATAATGCAAATTAAAATGAGAAATGTGTGTACATAGATTTTTATATTTTCTGAAAAGTCCAGCTGTTAAACATTTACCAGTACACCCCCCTGTATTGCTTCACGAACACTGTTTGAGCTCAGCAGGAATGTAGGAGAAGGTTTAAGGGATGAAGTCATCACCAGATTGGAAGTATGGTAACTGTAGTAATAATAACAATAATTGTATTTAAATATATGTATATAAATAGAAATGTCACGTATAATAGTTGTGTTATAATAATGAATATTATTACAACAATAAATAGCATTTAATTATAATAGTAATTTATATTATAATAATATTTATAATATAAAATACCTTTCTATGTGTCTTTAAGACTGCAAAGCACTTTACAAATATTTTCTCATTTTATTCTTACAGCATCTTTGTTGTGATTCTGTTATTATCCCCATTTTAAAGATGAGGAAACTGAGGCAGACAGTGATTAAATCACTAGTGAGTGGCTGAGATAGATTTGAACTCAGATCTTTCAGGAGGCAGAATGATTAGAGCACTGGAAGATTCATCTTCATTGTTCAAATCTGGCCTGGGACATATAATACCTGTGTGATTCTATGGAAATCTTCTAACGCTGTTTGTTTCAGTTCCCTCATACATATAAAGAGAAGGAAAATGCAATCTAATATCTTTTCCAAGGTAAACCCAATTGGGGTCATGGAGAGTTGAACATAACTGAACAATAACTTTTTTACTCCAGGTCCAGCACTCTATCCAGTCACCTAACTGGCTCAATTTATAATCTTAGAGATTATCAAGGTTCTGAAAGAATAAGGATTTGCCTAGATTTGAAGAGTCAGTTATGTATCAGAGGAGGGTCTTGAACCCGACTCTTCCTGATGCTGAGATCACTATGATACATTGCTTCTCCCTATTTTACTTCATTATAAAACTATACAGACTCTAACTTCCGCAGGCTACTGAGAGCCAACCTCAGAGCTCTGGTAGGGCTGTTTGCCTGAGACTATTATAGGAGCAGCTGCTTCATTTAGTTTCTGGCCCTGGAATAAGCGTGGAGGACCCAAAATGATGAGATATTCAGGACACATACAATTTTCATGTCTTTTGCTTATCAGATTAATTTGTCAACCTCAACTTCAACCATGCCCCAATGAACAAGGAGTTCTGCCTCTGGGCCTTGGAACCCCAGATTAATTGATAAAGGGTTTGTAAATTAAGAATTTTGAAAAACCTACCAGCACTATAATGAAAGCTAGTTATTAATGATTCCTGTATCTGTCAAGAAAAGAGCTGAAAATGCCTACATAACCCTTCCCTCCCTCCCTCACAGAGGTTTGTCAGTTTCAAGTATGATTTATTCTCATGCTATTTATGTACTCATTATCTGTTTCAAAAAATATGAAATTCAAACCCTGTTTGGCTTGAAAACTGATAGTGTTTCCCGGCAGATTAATGACTAAATTGTTGCCAATTGCTAAATATTATTCACCATGCAAAACAATTTGGTAAAGAAAATAAATTCATCTGTTGAGTCTAGAGCAAGATGCAATGGACTTTAACATAATTTTTTTGACTTGTATTGGTTGATACCTTGAGAAGTAACAATATAGCGGAAAGAATGCTCATTTGGAGTCAGAAAACTTGGTTTTGCATGTCAGCTCTGGCTGTGGGACATTGGGCAATATACTTCACATTGTTACAACCAGGCAAGACAACTTCAGCTTTGTCTCAATTGCTGATATTTACAAACATCCTGAAAACATTTGCATTCCTTCAGTAACATAGAAACAAAGTTTAGCACCTAATTAGCAAGAAGAATTACACTTATCCCTTCCACATTGTGACTTCCTCCACTGCAGTTTTTGTGGGTGGGCATAAAAAATTAAATGGAAATTTGGGGGGAGTTTTGTGGAAGTTACAAGATGACATGCTAAGGCCAGTAGGCAATACAGAAAAAGTTTAGAAATTCAGAAATGCATGGAATATATGCATAGTATTGTATAATATCAGCATATTTCTCTTATAATACCATAATTCAGAATTCTTCCCTGGTAAGAGGGCCAAAAGTTTTATGCCAATTTTCAGATTGGGGTGGGGGTGGAGGGTGCTGCATCCTTAACCTTCCCCTCCCCCCCACACAATGTGGATGGGATAATAGGAAATTATCAGATGGTTCTTCCTTCCCTCAGGAGGCTAAATCCCAAGTAAGACTACTTGTACAACCACTGTTAAGTTCGTTTTACCAGCCATGTCTCACAGGTCCCACCCATTTCCTATCACTTCTCCTGGGGCTGTTCTAGGCTGCTTGCTCCAAGCACAAACATTGCTTATTAAGTTAGCTGTGTTCCTTCTCTGATCCTCATTATTCTCATCTGTAAAATGAGCAGATTTTATGCAATAACTTCTAATATTCCTTTCTGGTGTGATGCCCATAATCCTTTGAGTAGGAATATTGTGACTATTGCAATAAAATTTTATGTATAATTATGAAACCATTGTCTCATATTTGCTTCATTTATAAAATCACTCTAGGGTCCAACAACACTGTGATCAAAATGAATCCACATTGGGGGTTGTCACATACTCTTGAATTCTGGAGGACTTTTACCTAATAGATAATCCCTACATTGATGCCTGCAGCAATAGCTAAAGTTAGGTTTATGGCCTTTGTTAAGGTCTATTAAAGACAGAATGAATGACTAGCTAAGCATTTGTTGTTAACTGATAACAGATGCTTGAAGTACATATTACTAGATTGATTTGAGTCAAATATTTTCCATGATATAAAATTAAGTTGCTGGGGCCCATTTATAATATTGAGGCCATGGGCACTTCACAATACCCACTTTCATAATCCAGAATGATGGCATCAATAGAGGCCCTTTAAAGATGTTAGCTTTAGGAATTTATAGACCAGATACCAAAAGAGATTCTATTATATCAAGTCTAGCTATTATTATTATTTTTCAAAAGAAAGATACAATAATAGAAAGGTCTCCCAACTTGAAATTTGAGTCCTAAATGTGTAAGTATGAACAAATCACACATTTAATCTCTTAGTTTCCTCATTTGTAAAAGGGGGATAGAAATAATTAAAGCATCTAAATTAGAGAAATATTGTATCATAGCTGATATATATATATATATGAAAGTGGTTTCTGACCATTATAGAATATATGAATGAATTTATGAATAACTTTAAAAGCATTTAAATGTGTTTACTATATTCTTCTCTTTCCTTCTCCTCCTCTCTTCTCTTCTCTTCTCTCTCTCTCTCTTTCTCTCTCTCTCTTTCTTTCTTTCTCTTTGTCTGTCTCTTTGTCTTTGAATCTCTCTATCTCTGTCTCTGTCTCTCTATGTCTTTCTGTCTCTCTGTCTGTCTTTCTGTTTGTCTTTCTCTGTCTCTGTCTCTCTTTTTCTCTCTCTTTCTCTGTCTCTCCCCGCACTCCCTAAGTATAGTCAAGTAAAACAAATCATACCTGAAAAGGTTTGCCTCATTCCATTTCCATCACCCACCACACCACAATCAATGGCTTTTCTTCTTATTTTGAGTTCATATTTTATTCATGGGAGCAACAGGCATGTTTTACCATTAGTCCTTTGAAGTTATCACAAGTCATTGCATTTATGATTAGAATTCTAAAGTTTTTCAATGCTATCTTCCTTTACATTATTGTGGTGATGCTGTAAATTCTTTTCCTGCTTCTGTTTACTTTGCTCTGCATTACTTCATACAAGTATGATCTTGAAGGTCACTAATGGGTCCACATTTGCTGGGAGTATTATACCTCCCTTCTGTGTTCTGTACCTAAGTAAATGATTTGATCTGAGTTCAGTTTTAAGGAGCCTAGATTTCAATGAAAAGGGTTAAGCACCTTGTTTTCAAACTCTTTGACTTATTAGCCTCTGACTCTGATACCCCAGAAGATTTTATTTATAATTTAGGTTATGGTTCATTTTTAGAGTTTCCCTAAAAAAGAGGATGGGTATAGAAAGATATGGGCTAGAGTTAGGAAGACTCATCTTCCTGAGTTCAAATGTGACCTTAGATACTTATTAGTTATGCAACTTTGATTCAGTTTCCTCATTTATAAAATGAGCTGGAGAAGAAAATGGCACACCCCTCCAGTATCTTTGCCAAGAAAACTCCAAATAAAGTCATGAAGAGTAGGACATAACTGAACAACCACAGAGTTTACAAATGAAAAACTGGAAACTCAAAGGAGAGGTCAAGTCTGAGAGACATTGGTAGAACAGAAACTAGAATGTGGGTGACCATATCTGCTAGACCAGTCATGACCTTTCCATTCAGCCTTGAGATCCCTATTTCCCCACTATACTTTGTATCTTTTCAGGTCCCTCATGAATATTCAGCAAGCTTCTAAAGCCATTAATCTCTCAGAAAAAAACACAGCAGCAATTTTGGGTTTTTTTGGTAGCAAAATTGTGATTTTTCCTGGACTTATCTTCTTTCCTCCAGAGACAAAACATTGGGTAACAAGACCCTTTAAAAGATGAAATGACTCTTTGATTTGACCATTTAATCTTAGAAAAGGAAGAATTTTCATGGAGACTGTAATAACCCTCAAAATGGTCAGCAGAAATAGAGGAAAAAATAACTCTCTCCTCTCCCTCCCCCCCGAGTGTGTATCATAAACATAGTTGAAAGATTGATTTTCTCTTTCTTCTGCTCTTTTGTTTCTGTGACTTTGCCCTTCAGACCTGAGTACCAGAGAGCCTGCTTCAGATGACCCAAGCCATTAGGCTCAGCATTCTCTGGAACAAAGTGCCTTCACCTTCATCCTATCCATTTTCAGTTCTTTCCTTAAGTAACCATTCTCCAGGAGTGTGATGGAGTCTGCTTAATCCAAGAGCCTATGCTAAATTTTCACTGTGAACATTTATACCTTGGATATATGCAAATAAAGACTTGACAATGTTTTACTGATTGTGCAGATTTAAGAAAGTAATGGAGAAAAATATTAATAATATAGATTAAACTTTAAAATGTCATGTGTATATATTTTTCTGAAGAGCCAGGTATTAATCATTAGCTATGACTCTTTTCCCTGGCTCTTATTACCCTTTATAAAGTGTCACCCCTACTATTTAAAGGTAAGCTCCTGAAAGGCAGGTAATCTCTCATTTAAAAATTTGCATCCCAGTGTTTAGCACAGTGCCTGGCACTTAGGAAGTCTTTTGTAAATATTTTTCCCTTGTCTATCCATCCATCCATCCAGATATCCGTCCATCTATTGTAATTGTGGATTGTTTAATTAAAGGATTAAGAAGACTTCTTTGTAAAGCAACTCTTAGTAATCTATAAGGTTCAATCTGTCTGATCCTCTGGATTGCAGTAGGCAGGCACAAATATTTCTGTAAACATTAAAAGAGTCATGTTTCAGAAACAGGAACCCAAAAGGTACACAGCTAAGCTCTGACTGAAATTCCTGGTGGATGAACTGTTATTTCTATGCCTTCCTTAACTCCACAGATCTTTACAAGGCTCAACTTGTTTCTGTGTTACTGTCTTAGGCAATGGATCATTATAGCAAAGACCATCCTCTTATCATCTACTATATGCTAATATTGCCAAACATAGGCTGGCTAGGTAGAGACTCCAGGGAGAAAATGTTGGGTTTGTCTTGTCTTTAGTCATCTCAGCTGATTCAGAATCCTGCTGTACTTTGAGAGAGAAAAGGACTTGCAGGCTCTCAACCTACAATTATGTACAAACCAACCCTTCAAAATGTGTGCTTCTCAATTAGCTTGTAAGTGCTGGTACGTATAGGTACCCTGACAAATGCATTTCTAGTAGAATGATTCAACTTACTGCACAAAACACAAGATGTCAGGGACAGAATATCACGCACAGAGATGTAACTAGAAATATTTATGCCTGGGGAAAGAACAACAAACTGTACGTGGGGCAAATAGGACACAAGACACTGATCATTTGGGATTGGTGGTTGTAGACATGGACCCTGGAATAATAGCTTTATAAGAGGCTGCTCTAATTGTAGTGAGGAGATTGGGAGGAGGTCAATCTAGCCCATCATTTGGTAATTTACTAATTTAATTATTCTAACTAAGGTACTGAAGGACTGCAAGTGATTTCAGAGCCCTCCAAATTCAGCACCCAGGAACACAGTCCTCTTGACCCTGCCCTAGTTATGATTGCTATCATAAATCTTTAAGAAAGTGAAAGAGAATTAGACTACCCAAAGGAAAATGGTAGGGTATCATAGATTGAACCCTAGATTTGGGAACAGAAGACCTTCATTCAAAACCAGAAACTGCTTTATGACTTCATTTCTTGACTTTATTCTCTTATTTGTAAAAAATAAAATAGATGTGGTTTGACTCAAGGTTGATATGGGGGGATAGGATGATTCTTGTAAGGTCTCTTCCATATCAAAATTCTATAATAAGAATGCAAAAGAATAAAGATAAGCAGTAACTTTAAGATCCTGTTACAATAGGCCAATGAGATCTAACCAAAAGACTGAGGCCCATCATACCCCTTAATTTTTCAGAGGGAGAAACTGAATTTAAGGTCTACTTTATACCTCTGAAAAATTGTTATCTTATCTATCTCTTATCTAATATGTCATTGATGTTCTGGAGATTTTCTTCAATTAACTTGGTAATTTTCAAAAATTAAATTGACTTTAATTAGAGTAACTTTTGGGAAAACAATCTTTTGAGGATTTCACTGATAGCATATTGTCTTTGGAGAAAGACCGTGCCCTTATGATGACACATCATAGGAATGGAGAGAAAAACAACAAAAATTTACCTCCTGTAATCAAATGCCCATACTTTGCATTTCATCTCTGTTGATGGATCAAGTATGTTTCTATCTTGGAACAGTATGTGACTGCCAAGAAAACTCCCACTCTATGTGGGGAACTTTGTTCTGGAGGGATGCATGGCTCTGATGACTCCAGCCATAGTAGAGCTGTTTATCTAAATGCCTTTCAGGATCCATGACCCGAGGTGGTAGAAAATACTGTGAACAAGATTTCTCTAAAACTTGACTGCAATTCAGTTAATATGTTTAAAGGATTTTCTCATCCTGGGAAGACATATTGATAAATCTCTTGTAATAACCTTGCATTATTCGAGAGGACGCATTCAATCCCTTTCTGGGGAAATTTCTGTCAAGATTATTATTAATCATTGCTTTTATTCAATCAGATGTAACCCACTATTTTCCTCTTACTTTTAAAAATAAAATAAAACACATAAATATTGGGCCAAGTTGTCAACACCTCCACTTAAAAGCATCATGAAATGTAAATATAGGAAAGGAGTTAGGTCTAAGAAAGCTAGACAGAAGGTTAGGGGATAATTCTTTATGCCTGGTCTTCTCATTTCATATCATTATAGATATTCTGCTCATGATTTAGGATGCAGCTTATACATGACAACCTCCACTGAGTTTCCTCCAATCACTCAAGCTAGAAATAATCTTTCTCTCTTCAGATTTCACAGTTCTTTGTTCTCATTTTATATATTTATATTCTCATTGTTGTTCATTTGTTTTTCAGTCATGTCTAACTCTTTGTGATTCCATTTAGGCTTTTCCTTGGCAAAGATATTGGGATGGTTTGCCATTTCATTCTCCGGGACACTTTATAGATGAGGAAACTAAGGCAGACAGGATTAGATGACGTGCCAGAATCACACAGCTAGGAAACATCTGAGACCAGATTTGAACTCAGGAAGATTAGTCTTCCTGTTTCCTGGCCCAGCATTTAATCCACTGAGCCATCTTCTTGCCTACATTTATATTCTAAATGTACACACACACACACACACACACACACACACATACACACACACACACACCCCTAGCTTATTCACTCTTAAATTGTATGCTCCTTGAGAATAGGGAATTGTCTTATTTAATTTATTTTTTAATCTTCTCCAGTTCCTATCACATAGTAGGAGTCTTATAAATATTTGTTGAATGAATGAATGAATGGGTATGTAGTAGGTGTTGGGTTACTTTTCCTTCACTCTGCTCACAGTGGGAGAATTAATGAAATAGTGAATGTATATGTGTCCCAGGACTGTGAGAAGCAACATCTTTTTCATTGACAATTAGTAAAAATTGTTACCAACTTTTGAAGATTTTAATAAACCCATCTAAGTGCTTAAAAGAGCTAACTGAGACACAAGGGAGAGGGGATAGCGATTGGCGACTCTTGAATAAGTGGAAGTGTCTCTTTGGTTGAAAAGATTGTGAGACATTGTGAGAACAGAGGAAGCAGTGCTGGACTTGTAGTCAGTAAGATCTGAGTCCAAATCTAGCTTCAGAAACTATTATCTCTTATTCCAGTGAGCAAAGGAGCTTGGATTATACCCATGAATCAACTATCCAGCAAAATTACACATTATCTTTCAGTAGAAAAGGTGGACATTCAATGAAATAGGGGATTTTCATTTATTTTTTATGAAAAGACCAGAGATGGAACAGAAAATTTGATCTTCAAATATGGAATTCAAAAGAAGCATAAAAAGGTTAAAAAGGGGAGGGGGAAAAACTATGTTTTTTACAGGTCAAAATGTTTACATCCCTATATAAAAAGATGATATGTTTAACTCTGGAGAACTGTATCTTTGTTAAGGGTATACTTAGAGGGAACAGGTATAATTTGACTTTACTGTGATGATATAAAAAAGAAACTAGGGGTAGAAAAGGAATTGTATTGGAAGAAGAGAAAAGGGGAGGTAACATGGAGTAAATTACATCACATGAAGAGGCAAAATGACTTATTGCAGTTGAGAGAAAGAAGGGAAGGGGATGGACATTGTGTGAACCTTAATCTCATTGGATTTGGCTCAAAGAGAGAATATCAGACATGTTTAGTTTGATATAGAAACTTGTCTCATCCTGTAGGGAAGTAGGAGGAGAAAGGAGAAAGAAAAGGGGGAGGAGGCTAATAGAAGAAACTACTATTTGTGTGACTAAATGTCACTTGCAAATGGAGAAATTTTGAATGTTGTGAATAAGTTCACTTACCCTGGCAGTATATTTTCCAGGGATGTACATGTTGATAATGAGGTTGACTCACACATTGCCAGAATTAGCTCAGTGTTGGAGACTACCAGGGGTTCTCAAACTATGGCCAGCGGGCCAGATGCAGCAGCTGAGGACGTTTATCCCCCTTACCCAGGGATGTGAAGTTTCTTTATTTAAAGGCCCACGAAAAAAAGTTTTTGTTTTTACTATAGTCCAGCCCTCCAATAGTCTATGGGACAGTGAACTGGACCCCTATTTAAAAAGTTTGAGGACCTCTGTAAGAGCATTCTCCAACTGGTATGTATTAGACTAAATATCCTCACAAGGCTCTTTCATTTCTGATATTTTATGACTATGATGAAATGAAAAGGGTAATAATTAGAAGACTTTCTAATATTTAAAAAAATTTTTGGGGGGGGACCTAATTTTCTAATGTTTTTATTAGTGGCTGTGCATAAACCCATAGATATTTTGTTTTTGTTTTGTTTTGTTTTCAAATTTGTGGACATTATGAAGCTTGGAAAATAGCTAATTTAATTAGATAGCAGAGTTAGAATTTGCAAAAATCCCAATAGAAATGGGAATTAAAAGTTGATAAGGTGGAATTTAATGGGGATAAAAATAGAAATCTCTACAAAAGTTCAAAAATTCAGTTTCAAATGTACAAAAGAGGTGAGATGTGACTAGGCAACAGTTGATGTGAAAAATAATTAAGAGTAATAATTCACTGCAATCTCAATTAGGGTATAGAATAGTAGAACTACAGATCCTGCCTGGGTCCATTTTTCTTTTTTAGCCAAATGTGAACATTTCTGGTAGTAGATATAATATTCCTTAGAGGTGACATTCATACTAAAATGTAAAGGATTACAACTATCTATGCTTGAAACAAAATATTACTTCTAGTCTCTGCCTTCTTCTAACATCTGGGCTTTAAGAGACTCTTTTCAAGTCTTTTCTTAAACCATCCATGTCTTGATCATTCATAGTAAAATATTAAAGACTTTTAATACTTATATCTACCTGAAAAGTTTGCATTTAAAAAGATTCCTAAAGAGGAATTGGGCAGCTTAATGGCACAGTGGTTGGAATTCTGGGCCTTGAGTTCATTTAGTCATTTTCAGTTCTGTCCAGCTCTTTGTGACCCCATTTAGGGTTTTTTTTTTTTTTTTTTTTGATAAAGATACTGGAATAGTTTGTCATTTCCTTCTTCAGCTCATTTTATAGATGAGAAAACAGGCAAACAGGACTAAATGACTTGCCTAGGGTCACACAGCTAAGTATGGATTCTAATGAGGAGTATCACTTTCCTTACATCTTACCCATATTTTATCTAATTAGACTTTTCTTGGATGATGCTGTTTTTCACTATTTCTTGCATGCAAGTATCAGGGTTTTGGTTGATTAGTGAAAAGGCAAAGGACATTAATTTTCCTTTCTCCTTTTCAGTGAAGTTGATTTGCATGACAACTAGGGGCTTTATGAGTATTGAAAAGAATCTCTTCAATTTCACTCAACTTTTTTTTGTGATTTTACTAGGTAGTATTCCCAGGACTATTTGAACTGAACCCAGACTCAAGGATACAATAGAAAATTTCAAAAGAAAAGTTGAAAAATACCTAAGGGATTCTATTACTCACTGATTGGGATTTTAAATCACAAAAATGTTAAATTAAATAGCTTATAGCTGTAAGAGCTGATTGGAGAAGAGGCTATAGCAGCTTAAGCCCAGTGGAAAGTAGCAGAAAACAACTCAGTGGAGATGCCAGCAGAAAGCAGCATGGCAGAGGAAACAAGAGCATTAGACGATCTCAGTGAAGAAGGTCTCTTAACTGCTAGTATCATGAGAGGATATCAGAGTAATAAAGCAAGCAGAAATGTCAGAAGTATGAATTTCCAAGGCCATTTCTGTTCCTAAGTGTGAGCCCCTCTGTGTGTGTTCTTCAGGCACTTGTATCCTATGACCATACATTTTCTCTTTCTGTGTCTCCTTTCCCTCTGGGAGTGTGGTAATTTATGGGAGACTACATCCCCTATCCTGTGCAAAAGAGGAAGGTATCTTTCTTGCTACTTATTTTGCTCCCTTTTTTCATGAAATATCTCTTGCTTCAAATTGATCTATCTTCCGGTTGTCTGCTAAAAGAAATACAATGATGAAAGACTTTTGAACTATGGTGGGACTTATGACCCAATCCACAACGGAGGTAGCATTAAGAGGAGGAGCCTCATGTGTATGAATGTCACCAGTGATATCCAAGTCATCATCATAACTCTCTACTGCCTTTTGGGTTGCTTATAATTTTCATTCTTTGAATAATGTACTGTTCCATAATTTGAATCAACATAGCATCCCCCGGAGAATATTTAAGGAAAAAAATGTTAAAATATCCTCTGTGGCTAAACATCTCTCAAGGATTACCAGTTTATTATGCTTAGATAGGATACCTTTAACGTAAAGGAGATGAGTCATGGATGATTCTGGCACAGACTGACCTGGTTGGCAACCTAATGAGTTTTCCGCATGACTATACATGCAGTAATCTTCTGCTTACACATCAGATGCAAAAAGTAATTACTTTAAAAGTTACTATTCTCATTTAAAGAATAGGAGAAACTGATGCACAGAGAAGGAAGAAGGATCATATTGAATTAACTGAGAAATCCAAACCCAGACCTAAGTCCAGTGACATGAACATTACATCTCCTTCTTCCTCCAGTCTCACACTTACAGTTGCTTACATCAAGAAAGAGCTATTAACTGGGCCACGACCTCTCAGTTAACTGTTCACTGATTGCATTATTAGATTTGGCAGAAACATCTGAGAAGCAAAGCACATGGCCTGGGAGCATGTCAGCAAGGAATGTTTCATATTCTCTCAAGAAACAGTCTTTCCTGAACAAAAAAGAAGTCATTTTAAGGGAGGGGAGTGGGAGGAGAAATTAGAGCCCAACCAGGTAGATGGAGGCTGCCTTTGCAATTTGAAACAAAGTGCTGAGAAGGTAGGTATTGGAAATCTCTCTACATGCAATTAAACCATTACTTTTATCTGTTTAAAAAATGTGTTGCATTCTGTGGGAATGCTGAAATGTATGGGAAGCATTAGGTTCCATTACAGGAAGTATGGTCCCTTTAGAAGTGACTCCATGTCTAGGATCAGGCTGTAGAAATTTTAGGAAACTTGCCAGTGTTGATAAAGACATAAGTGTCCTATATCTTCGGCTGCTTATTAGACATCTTGAACTGAATGTCTTATAGATACCTTACCCTCAACATGTCCAAAATACAATTCATTATTTTTCCCAGAAACTCTTTCCCTTCTTCCCAACTTCCTTATTATGGTGGAGGGCACCCTCCTTTTCCCAGGAGCCCAGAGTGTCATCCTTAACTCTTCCCATCTCTCACACCTCCCTCTGTCAGCTAATCTGTTACTGATTTTTGTAGCTTCTACTTCATAAAATCTCTCTTTCATGACTCTTCTCTCCTCTGATACATCCATCACCCTCTTATAGACTCTGAACGTCTCATATTTGGACTGTAACAAAGCTTTCTGATCGATCTGCTCCCCATAAATCTCTTCCCACTCCAATTCACTGTCCAGTCAGATTTTCCATTTCTATTCATTTTCACTGATTGTCCTCCATGACTAGAACTCTCTTTTGCCTCATCTCTGCCTTCTGGTCTTTTTTCAAGTCCTGTCTAAAATGTAGCCTTCTACAGAAAGCTTTTCCTGATTTGAATTCTAATATACTTTCCCTCTGTTAATTATCTCTAATTTATAAATTTTGTCTGTACATAGCTAATGGCATATTGGTTTCCCATTTAGACTGCAAGCTTCCTGAGAACAGGGGTTTTATTTTTGTCTGTTTTTATTTCTTTTTCTTTTTTTTTTTCAAACCTTTCTTTGAATCCTTAATACTTAGCACAGTCCCTGGCATACTGTAGGAGCTTAATAAATGGGTATTGGCTGATTTCTTTTTTTACCTGATTTGTCTCTCATTCAGGAATATCTTATAGCAGCAGCTCTTGGCTAGAGGACTGGATCTGAAGTCAGGAGGATCTGAATTCAAATGGCCTTATAATAGAATAGAGGTTATAGTTTAATACAAATTAAAGTAGGCTGAGTACATAAGAAAAAAAAACAAAGTGCTATGAGTTCAATTGGAGGAAAGCTTATAATCAATTTTAGGGGCGGGATGATACTAGGGAAATCCTTAAGAAAGAAGTGTCATCTGAATTGGGCCATAAAGAATAGGGTAGGAATTTAACAGGGACATGGGTTTTTCCGAGTCTAGGAATCAGTGTAAGTAAAGGTAGGAGAAGTCTAGGATTTGCTTGGGGAATAGGAATCCAGTTTGACTAGTAAAAAGACAGCAAGTCAGGTTGGAACAAGATTGTGGAAGCCCTTGAGTGCAAGACTAAAGAGTTTGAAAATTATTCAATAGGCAATGGGGAGTAAGCAAAAATGTTAGATGAGTCAAGTGACATGACTAGAGTTGATAATTAATTTGATAGTGATGCCTTGGACTGGATTAGAGTTTGGAGAGGAAAAATGAGTGAGGAGGTTCTTAATAAAAGTCCAGGAGAAAGGTCAAAAAGATTTGAATTCAATTGGATTCAATGAATGTATATTAAGAATCTTTACAAGTCTCAGTGCTAGGTGGCTATATAGAGACAAAAGCAATATAGCTTTTGCCTTCAGGGAGCTTAAATTCTACCTGGAGATATAAAACAACTCATGAATTAAATAAATAAAGAGTAATTTGAGGAGGAGAAGGATAGGCTAGAGAAGGCTTGCTAGACCCTTGACACAAAAGCAGGAATCTAGAGACAGAAGTGAGGAGATAGTAAGTTCCAGGCATGGGGTGCAGTCTATAAAAATTCATGTAAGTAAGAGGAAGAAGAATGAATTCAGTGAACAGCTAATACTCCAGCAATAGAAAATTTATGAAGAAGAAAAGGATTAATAGAAAATAAGCTTGGAAAGTTAGTTGGAGCCAAATTATTGATGACCATAGAAATCCAGAGTAAAGGTTTTTGTATTTTTTCTTAAAAGCAATAGAGAAATATGGAAGAGTTTTGAGCAACAGATCATGAATCAGACGCATGAATTGACCCTCCACTAAGGCCATGTTTATTCCTTGTCTGTGTTCTCTTTTCTCAGAGATGCTGTGTGTATTGATGTGACTATATATAGTAAATATATAAGGAAAATATTATTTTCTTTCCATGCTGTTTTAGTAAATCTGTTTGCTTTGAATTAATTATGTCTTATGTCTAACTATTCAAAGTAAATACATTGGTAGGGGCTCATGAGCTATGGTTTTAAACCATGTGAACTCATAGAGTTTCTAGAGTAGTTTTCTGCTGGGCCTACCCCTTGGAAATAGAAGGCACCCCTGGATTCTATACAATAAAAAAGGTGATTGACCATGTAAAAAGCTGGGAGGTAAAGTTTCATAATGGTGGCAATTCTACTCTACAAACACTGGATTTAGGATAGCATATTGGTTCTACACTGGGGAACCCCACACTGAAATTTTACATGGGACATATAATAGAAAAAGTAAAATCTATTTGTTAGTCTATGCCTGCACAATATAGAATATTTTAAATTCTATATTCTGGAAATGATAACTTTTCAAGTAAATGATAAAAGGTTAAGTAACTTTGTCAAGGAAGCCTTATTCTTAGAAACCTGATTTAGAAACTGAAAGTTTATTGCTCTGTCTTCTTGTAATTTTGGTTTCCATTCAGTAAAAGGTTTCCTTCCACTTTGCCTTTTATTCTCTCTCTGCAGGATGCTCACAAATGTGCCTGATGGCTACAGTATGTTCCATGAATGATTTTAGTGAATTGTCACTTGTACTTTTGAGATGCTGACCCATGGTAAGCTTGCCTGACTTTATTTTCTTATCTAAGCCTCCTCAGAAAGGACAAATATCTTTCTGTGACTAATTCAGAATTTAGTAAATCAAAAAAACATGTCATGTGTTTGTTACAAGTTCAGAAAAATGTAGGTAGAAACTGAAACGTATTATCACTCCATAGCCTGCACTTTGCAAGGCCGGTTCTTCAGAGATTTTTTCATCCTGAATTATTACTGTGTCTGCAATTTAAGAGGTTACCATGAAATGAATCAAAGGGCTGTGGCTCCATAGCTGTGGTTTACTGAGAGATATAGATGCTTTTCCATTTAAATATGTGTGTGTTTGTAAAAAGATTTTTTGTACTAACATATATATTCATACATACATATATAATGCCTATATAGTAAATAGTTTATACCATAGTATCTAGTTAAACACACCTATAAGTATACATATATACATATATACATAAATACTTATGCACATGTTCATGTATTATGTGTGTAAGTATATATATGTGTATGTATATATACATATATACATACACATATATATACTTGTAGTTGTTATTCAGTCATTTTCAGGCTCTTTGTGACCCCATCATAAATTTTCTTATCAAAGGCCCTGGAGTAGTTTGTCATTTCCTTGGCCAGATCATTTTACAGATGAAGAAACTGAGGCAAACTTGTCCAGGGTTACACAGCCAGAAAAATGTCTTTCTGACTCCAAGCACACTCTATCTACTGCACCACCTAGTTGCCCTGTATGGGTCTATACATAATAATATATGTTTACATTGATATATATATATATGTGTGTGTGTGTGTGTGTGTGTGTGTGTGTGTGCATATAAATATGCATATACAATATACCTATACATTACAATTGTATACACGAATGGGTATGTACACATATACATATATAGATATAGGTAATTGTACACATTTAGGTATATTTATATACATATGCTCATATATACATTTAGAAAGTTGGTAGGAAAGGTCTGTTGCACCCCCAGGTGCAGGAGGGTAGAATGGAGCACAGTAAAGCACAGGCCATGGCAGCATAGCCCAGATCCAAGCAAATTAGAAGCACCTTGGGAATCAGCGAATCAGTGGTTGCAGCAGTTGTTTCTGGAGCTCTTAGCCCACAGATGGCAAAAGGGTCAAACAACTGGTCAAAAGGAGAATATATAGTCTCTTTGCTGGCATTGGGGGCAGGACTTTGTTGCTTTACCCATTCTCAGTTCTGTTTTATAGTACTGGGTCACAGTTACAGAGCAAGGAGGAGCTGGCACACCAGATTTTGTGGCCAAAGTGGAGCCAGGACCCTCCTCACATTTCCAGGGCAGTAAAGCGAGCTTGTAGTCACTCATAGACCAGAGCACAAGCCAGAAGCATAGTAAATACACCTCTCTTTAGATTATTCCACCTCGAAAGAACTGAAAACTTAGTTCTCTAGAAATAGATCTGAAAGAGTTTACAAAACTCCTGAAGCTTGGGATAGTGCGCCCTCCATCCTGGAAGTAGAGTCCTACTTTAACAAAGAGGTTAAAGGTCAAGAAATAAGCTGGGAAAATGAGCAAACAACACAAAAACATTTTTGTTTTTGACCATGAAAAATTATTTGGTGACAAGGAAGATCAAGGAAGTGTATATTTACATACTCAGAAGAAGATAAAGTTTAAATGCCTATATCCAAAATCTCCAAGAAAAATATGAATTGTTCCCAAGCTATAGAAGAGCTCAAAAGGAATTTTGAAAATGATGTAAAAGAGGTAGAAGAAAAATTGAGAAGAAAATGAGAGTGATGCAAGAAAATCATGAAAAAAGAATGAATGGCTTGGTAAAGGAGAGATAAAAAATACTAAAGAAAATAATACCTTAAAAAACAAAATAGGCCAAATGGTTAAAAAAAAAAAAAAAGGCACAAAAATGCAATTAGAAGAAGAATACTCTTAACAACAGAATTGACCAAATGGAAAAAGAAGCACAAAAATTCACTGAAAAAAAAAAACTCCTTAAAATGTACAATTGGCCAAATGGAAAAGGAGGTACAAAAATTTATTTAAGAAAATAATTCCTTGACAATTAGAATTGAACAAATATAAGCTAATGACTGTGAGAAATCAAGAAACAATAAAATAAAACCAAAGGAAGGAAAAAAATGGAAGACAATGTGAAATATCTCCTTGGAAAAACAACTTAACTGAAAAATAGATCTAGAAGAGATAATTTAAAAATTATTAGATTACCTGAAAGCCATGCTCAAAAAGGAGTCTGGTTATCATCTTTCAAGGAATTGTCAGAGGAAACTGCCCTTAAATCTTAAACCTAGAGGATAAATCCACCAGTCATCTCCTGAAAAAGATCCCAAAATAAAAACTCCATGAATATTATAGCCAAATTCTATAGCTCCTGGGTCAAAAGAAAATGTTGCAGACAGCCAGAAACAATTTAAGTATCATGGAGCCATAGTGAAGACAAAACAAGATACAGCAGCTTCTAGCTTAAAGGATCAGAGGACTTGGAATATGATACCAGAGGCAAAGTTAGGATTATAACCCAGAATCACCTACTCAGCAAAACTGAATATAATTCTTCAGGGGGAAATAGATATTCAATGAAATAAAAAACTTTCAAGCATTCTTAATGAAAAGACCATAGTTGAATAGAAAATTTGATTTTCACATACAAGACTCAAGAAAAGTATATAAAAAGGAAGAAGAGATAAATATTTGTCCTCTGAGTCATAAGGGAAAGATTAAGGATGGAGAAAAATCAGAACTGCTAAATGAAAACAAAAATCCTTCATTGCTTAATTCTTCTGGGAGGGCAATGATGTTGCTAGAGAAAAGTATTCAGGGAATAGGAAGCAATGGGAGTTCTTAGAAAATACAGAATGGAGAGAGATTATGAACATTTAACCCCATTCATGTCTCTACAGAGGAGTACAAATTAACCTAAGCTTCAGGATTCATCTGCCTTCCCAGTGCATGTTGGACAAATTTACATATGATCAGATCCATTCAAAGGATCTTCCAGGAGGAAAGATTGGTTCTATGTTCTTCATTTCTCAGCAAAGTACAAATAATTGTCTTTTGGTCACGTTAAACCATAGTAATTCTTTTCCTTAATTAATTTTTCTTTTTATTATAATGGTTGTAAAAAAACTTTACTAAAACAAAAATGTTTATAAAAAAGAACCCAAAAAAGTATCATATATAAAACCATGAACTTGTTATATAATTTTAGAAAGATGTTTCAGAGATATATTTTGTTCTTATCTCACAAACATTTACAAATAACTCCCATTTCTTGAGAGGTTTCATACAAAGAAAAGCAGGCTAAGTAAAATTAATAATACAGTTATCTCATCTGATAATGCATGCAATAGTTCACATTTGAAGTACCCTCCACCTAGTAATGTTTTGACAAATGTTTAACAATTGCGCTTCTCTCTCTTTCTCTCTCTTTCAATGTATCTCATTCAGGACACATTTTCAAGTTTAAATTGCATTATTATCATTTCCCCCATAGATTTTCTTAAGTCTATGTAATCAACAAAACAATAAATCAAACTCCTATTTATAAAAAGATATAATAAAAAACCACTCATGTATGCAGAGAACTTTTTAATGTATTTAGAGAGAAACATTTTTCTGGGGCAAAGGCCTTTTTCTGATATTGCAGATTTTGTATCATCTTAGCATTATATTATATCTGCTTTCAAAGTAAAGGAGTTTAGATGTAGATGCAGGCATATTAGAATTATATGTATTGGTCCCAGGGCATAACCAGGAAATGATTTAATTTTAAGAAACTTCTTATTTTTTAATTGTAAAAATAATTTTTGCTCTTTCTTCTAGGGAAAGAAAATAAGCATTACAAGCACTTTACAAATATTATCTCATTTTATCCTCATAGCAACTTTGGGGAGATAGTATTATTCTTATTTTACATCTGAGGAAAATGAGCCAGGAAAAGGTTAAGTGTCTTGCTTAGGGTCCCACAGCTAGTAAGTATTTGAAACTAGATTTGAACTCAAGTCAGAAAGACTTCAGACTTACAGCTCTAGCTATTGTATTGCTTTTAAAAGATAAATAAAGAAAAGATTTAAGTTGCTCCTTGAGTTCTGGTTAATCACGAATTTGTTGGATTACATGTCATTTTTAAACTTATATAGTTTCTGAGCTTCTATCTAATATCTAAATCAAAATGATCTGCAATGGAATTTGTTCAATTAAAATGCCAATTATATAACAATTAGATAAAGCTTTAAAATAGCTTCAAACAATCTCTTTAGATAGTCATCTTATTTCTTTAATGAAAGACTATGGCATTCTCTTTACTACAAGTGACAGTGTTTATTTCAAATATATCTTATTTTGTGTGTATTTTTAAAAAGATAAAATATATTTCAAAATGTGATGCTGGGACAAGTTACCTGTGCCCTTGAGGGATGTCCCAGATGTGATGCTATAGTAATAAGAGAGGCCCACATCTGGCCCATGCCCTCCTTTCCTAGAGAAAAGCAGACTGTTGCTTGATTAATAAATCAATCAATTAATTAACCAACAAGAAAATGTGGTATATAATTTGGTCTATACTCAAGCCACCGATCAAGTGGTTTCATCAGTAGGGAGTCTGTGCACATGTGCTGACTTCCTCAAAAATTTCAATATTCCTAATGAGAAATGGGTCCTAGAAGACACTTACATATAATGTCTTAGGCTGCTTCCTATCCCATTGCCTCAAACTTACTTGGCTCCTGACACAGTGGTATATTGATACCATTCAATATTGATCTGAGTATGAAAAAGGAAATAGAATATTATTGTGAAATATTTAAATAACTTATGGGCATTTCAATACATCTCTAGCCCTCATTCCTAATTGTCTGGGAAATTTTTCTCTCTTTGATGTTTAAATTTATTCAAAAGGCTCAGAAAAGTGCCTTGCTTTTGCGGTGGCCTCCTCAGTGCCTCAGTCCTGTGTCCACCTCAAATTCTGAGTCTCAGCTCTGAGCTTTTCTGCCTCAAGGGAGAATTCACAAACAAGTGGTCCACAATAGCCAACTCCACTAACAGTTCTCAGTTCCCCATTCACTCTTTCTTTTTTTCTATTTGTATCTATAGTGCTTAGTGCCTGGCATATAGAAAGCACTTAATAAATGTTTATGAATTGATGATTGATCACTGCTCCTAGTTTCCTGGAAATAATAGAGCAATGGACCAGTAGACTCCCAACTTGCAAAAAGGAAAAAGTGGAAAGGGCCAAATTGTGTACCCACATGAAGAATCTCGCCCTATTTTAGGACTCTTCATTCTAGGTAGTTTCTTTTTCAAAGTTCTGAAGACTCAGTTTCCCCTGTGACAGCTCGCAAGTACTTTTAGGCTCCCATAATCCGGAAACGTTGCAAACTTCACTAAAAAGTCTAAATAGTAAGCTTCCTGTACTTTAATTCCAATCTACTATTGCTAATTAGGAAACTTGTGGAAAGTCATACAGGCAAAATTCTTTTAAACTGAGATAAAAATTTATCTCTCCCTATTTTCTCCTTCATCAGTTCAGCATTTGACATCACGTTACAGGGAAATGTGATTTGATCTAAGAAGATCTACAACAGTCTGGAACATTTTTCCATGATACTTGACTTCAAGGCTAACTGATAACAAATTTGCCATAACTTAAGTTAAGGGTCCTGGGGGGAAAATGAGAGGAAGTATGAGTCTCAAATTCATGTCACCTTGCAGAATAGTGAAGTTTTGGAGACCATGATGAAATCTAAAAGAGCAGGGGATGATAATTCATGAGATGGCTGCCCTGGGTACCTCCTTAAAAAGAGAATGGAAGAGAAGCTTTCCAGCACAGGTAACACTGGCAAAAGGAACCTAAAAATTATTGTGTATGTTTTGTAACACCTTACCTTCTCAGTAAATGCTCTTTATAACAACAAAACAACCCTAAATATATTCACTGATCTTTATTAGAAAGGATTTTATTTTTTATTTCATCATCATCATCACCAATAATACAATATACAATAATAATAGATTATTTTATTTACATTTGAAAAAAATATTTACTATGAAAACTTTTTATTTGGTCTTTTTTTTTTACTACTATCACTCCCAAATGAACCCTCTAATTTCCACAGAACTGTATTTTGTGACCAAGAAAAATGATCAAGCAAAATAAACAGTAATTGAACTGAACCTGACAATACAACAAACATTCTATACTTGTAGTCCACCCTGTTTCTATTAAGAGGTAAAACATGTGACTCCTCATTGAGCCTCTGGCACCAAGAATGATGACTACATTTAATCTGAGTTACAATGTCTTCTCATGTTTATGATATTATGGTATTTGTATATATTATACTCTTTATATTTCAATTGATACACTTTGTTTTGATGTCTCCTGGATTTTTTCATTCATCCTTTCCCCTTCTTCTTCCCCTTCCAACAGAGAAATCTCATAAAAAAAGAATTGAAAAAGAAAAGAGGATTAAGAAGAAAAATTTAGCATCATCAACAAAACAGACAAAAATCTGCCAATATATGCAATGTTTCATATGCACAAATTCTAAACTACACAAAGAAACAGAAAAAAAGTATTTTTTTCATGCAGTGTTCAGCATTGATTATTCTGTGGTGGTTGATCTTTCCATTTACTTTGTTGTAGTTATTATATATGCAGTTCTCTGCTCTGCTTATGTCATTTTTTATAAAGACTTTTTTATGGAGATGAAAAAATAGTCATATGGATTGATGTTTTCCTGGTCACTGTTTTTTGTGTGTTTTTTTAAAAAAAAAATACCATCTGTGATGCTTTCTTACTCCCTTTGATATCTTGAAAATTGAAGCCAGGATGATTGAGGAAAAAAGCAAATCATTCTAACCACAGAAATGAAAGAATTGAGGAAGATGAACCAGGCTTAGAAGTAAATTAAAGTGTGTGTGTGTGGGGGGGGTATACAAGGAATGAATGAATTTAAGGGTATAAGACTGGAGAATAAATATGATTAAGGAGATGTAATTATTTCCCAAATTGATAGAGAAATAAAGATTACTAATGAATGAGATTAAAACAGAAGGAAAATAGGAGTATGTGAGAATAAAGGTGTGACAAAATTGATGAGAGTGAAGTTCTATGTACATCAGGAAAAAGGCCATGAGTATGTGAATGAAAGTAAATATGAAAATAGAGAAGGGAAATGTGAGACAGAGGGTGACAGGAACATATGGGAGGAATAAGAGTGAAAATGAGAAAAGTAAATAGACCATGCTGGGGGTCACAGGAAATTAGCACATTATAAATATGTGAAATTTCTTTTGTGCATTGACTTATGACCCTCGATAATTCTTCTAATGAAAACTCAAAGGGATGAATGAAATACAATAGCATCAATGCTTTGAGTTCCAGGAAGAAAGGGGCTATGTAAATTCCAGGCATTCTTTGTGGTCTCATGTTTTAAACATCACAGAAAGCATTAAGTAAGACAGCCATGCATGCTTGCCTAGTTAGATCCCTGGGAAGTCATTTGTAAAGTTTTATGTATGCAGGTGAGTTCAGCAGGTACATGACTGATCCATGGCAGCATCTGTTTATGCTGCCCAGTTCCAAGGTGCTTTCTTAATCACACAACCTTAAGAAGTGAGCCTATGTTAGGGCAGCCACTACCCTGATATGCCAGGGAGGAGGTGGATACATCACAGTATAGACTGAAAGATAGCAGATGCAGTCCCTTGGATCACCATGGAAACAAGCTCACATTTGAAAAGATGCTTTACAATAATTAGGATACTTCAGGTAAATTACAAATGTACCAATTTTGAGACTAATAGCTTATTTCCCTTAATGACCCGGATACATTGCACAATATGACTAAAATCTGCTTCCCGGTCTTAATGTTTCGGGCTTACTGAATTGACAAGGAATGACATTACATACGAATGAAATGCTGGGCACTCTCTACTCTTGAACATTAAATTAGTTAAAAAGAATAATTTCAGGCAAAGCAATAAAAAATGTTTATTCCTCTAATCTGCCCTTTAAAAATTTACTTTGCTGGTCAGGTCAAAATAATTAGCAGGACTGTAAGTTTTGGAACTGAAAGAAACCTTGGAATCCAAAACCCCTTAACATACAACTGGGGAAACTGAGGCCAACAGAATGTAAAGGATTTTCACAAGTGACATAGCCAAGGAGTCTCTGAGGCCAGATTTGAATCCTGTTCATCTTTTGGACTCCTAGCTCAGCTCATTCGTCACTAAACTAATTGTTCCCCATTGGCTAGCAATACAAAGAGATGAAAGGACTACATTCCAGGATGCAAAGCAAGTCAGTAGGAAGCAGACATCATAACCATGTGATCCTTCCTGCTCCAATACTTCAATTCAAGTCAATAAGTGTTTATTGTTTGCTTGTTATGTGAAATGTTTTCTTTGTTCAAGGCAGAAGAGGGTGAGTGGATTACAGAGGAAGTATGAGACCATGAGAGGTTCCCATCTTAACCAGGAAAAATAAAAAGTTCAGTCATTTAAATAAGACAATAGATGACTAAGAACCAAAATAAACGAGACAAGGAAGAAAAACTGTAAAATTTTAGGGGAATGAGATAGCAATAGGGGGTAGACTGCTCTGGACAGACTACAAGGAAGCATTGGAACCTGGGTTGGCACTCAGAGGGAAATGGAATTCAGATGGAGATCTCCGTCCAGATCTCTATTCATATATACATTCAGAAGATTGTCTCTAGAAAACATTTTATGATTTAGATGAGTTTTCTTTTCTTTTTTTTCTGCTGAGGAAATTGGAGTTAAGTGACTTGCCCAGAGTCACACAGCCAGGAAGTGTTTCGTGTCTGAGATCAGATTTGAACTCAGGCTGGTACTCTATCCACTACCCCAACTAGCTGCTCCTAGATGAATTTTCAAAGAACCCTGTCTTAAAATGGACAATATCACTTGGCAAATCAGTACAAAGATTTAGCAGGCAACATCTTTTCCAGCCTGTCTTGTGCAAAAAAGCATAAAGAGGATATCAAAGTTGTAATAATTGACTAAAATAGGCTCTGATGGTCTATTAGAATGTTATATATAAATGTAATAAATATAAATTGTCAGGCTGAGAGTTAGCATTTCAAATCACCATTTAAAGTATGCTTTTAGAAGTGGTGAGCAACTTCCCTATTTTTTCTTTAGGGGAAGAAAAGTTTCATAGTAAAGGGAATAAGGATTTATGTAGCACCTACTATATCCTTCTAATAACTCTTTACATCAGGTACTATCTTTGTTTCCATTTTAAAGATGAGCAAACTGAGGGAGAGACAAAGTGGCTTGTCCAAGTCACACTAGCTAGTAAATGTCTGAAGCCAGATTTCAGTTTAGGTTTTCCTGATTCCAGGCCCAGTCCTCCATGCACTGTGCCACCAGCAGGAGAATTTCTAGAGAAAGATTTTGGGTTTTTCCCATAGGATATAACTTTAGAATCTTTCTATGATATAGAAGTGGTTCGTTTTTACCAAAGTCTGATCATTCCTAGAATATCCAGAGGTAAGTCCAAACCCCAATTTGCTGCAGAAGAAAACAAGCAATTATTAAGTCCCTATTATATGCCAGGTACTGTTCTTTTTACAATTGAGGAAATTGAGGCAGTTGAGGTTTAAATAACAGAGCTAGTAAGTTTCTGAGATCAGATTTAATTAAACTGAGCCTTGATTCAGTTTTTCATCTGTAAAATGGGAATAATGATACTATCCAATGTCCAGGATTGTTGTAAGGATAAAATAAAATATTTAGAAACTACTTGTCAAACTTTTAAGCACTATATAAAAACTAGTTTTTGTAATTGTTTTTAGTGAAAATTGCCTCTGACTTCTTTTAACCATGTAAGCCAGAAGTTGCCTTTTTTTTTTTTTTTTTTTTTTTTTTTTTTTTTAGCCTGTACCACGTTTTCTGTCATACAATTAATTCTTGGCTTAGGAGAAGATTTGGGAAGAGATTTTACTGGAAATAAACTTGTCTGTTTCTGTAAACTCTAAAAGGAATATGCATGAGGAAATCTGAGTGGGAGGTAAAAGTTACCACATAATTCACTCAGCTTTACAAAAGAGCCACAAAATGTTGAGCAGTAATCAGTAGACAGCAGAACAATGAATTTCTGAGTCCCAATTTTATTTACTTATTTGGAGGAAGGTTAATTATGTATGCATATATTGAAATCCTTTCAGGAGACTAAGTTGGAAGAAGAGGAAAGGAAGGTGGTAATTTTCTCTCCACTGATACTGGTAGTAAGATACTTGGAAGTGGGAACCAAATTAAAGGAGACACTTTGGTGAAATTACCTACTTCTCCATGAAGAGCATCAGCTGTCTCTGGGTGTGCTCTGTACTAACAAGTCAACTCTCTTGACCCAGATAAATACATCTTCTAGATGGGAATTGAACTCCTTAAGTTTATTTCAAGATTTTTCCATCTAAAAAAGAAACAACTGAGGTATACTGTAATGATAGATCATCTCTAGCATAGAGTGTTCTAAGGATTTTGATCCAAGATGAAAAGGTCAAGGTGCCTGAGATTTGACACAGTCAAGCAGCAAATCTTGAGGGTTTTTTAAAGAGGTCAATAATAAATTCTCCCAGTTTGTATTTTGCATTTTCTATACACATCATGATTATAGTAAAAGATGTAGTGTAGTGGGTGCAATTATGGTCTTGTGGTTAGGAAGATTTCAGTTCAAATTCTGCTTCATATTAGTTGTGTAAACACTGGCAAGCCACTTAGTATAGTCCACTGGGAAGATATCTACCTCTAATCAGAGGACTGGAATTCAGATCTCACCTCTGATGTTTATTTGTTATGTGATTTTGGTCAAATTATTCAATATTCCTGACCATCAATTACCTCAACTGCTAAATAAGGAGAATCATTTGAATGATTTCTGATGTACTCTGTAGTTTTATAATCTTATAAGAGGGCCATCTCCAGTCATCCTGATCTATATCTTGCCACAGGATCCAGATGGTTCTGGAGGGGAAAATAAGGCAGGTGCCCTTGCCCAGCCTCCTTCACTTAAATCCAATTCACTTTCATGTCATGGCATCCCCTCCCTAATGTTATGGTCCTCTTTGAGAAAGAAGGCAAACCATCACCACCACCAACAATAAACAATCCTATTATCTTGTATGCCTCAGGGAACAGTCTTAGGACTTTCATTTTTAAGTAAACTAGGATGGCAAGTTGTATTAGTGGAGGGACTTTCCACACAGGGATTGCCTATGCTGAATGAAATCACCATGTCATAGTCACATAATGGACTACTCTGCTCTGAATCATATTCTATCTGGAATTCAGCAACAGATTTTTATTACTTCTGAGATTATTTTTCCCCCTGGGGAAAAAAGAAGAAAATAAAATAAACATTGTATAGATCAACAACTAAACTTGGCCTTTCAGGATTTTCCAAGTACTTTATAATATCTGTATAAAGATATTAATCATACTAGTTTTTCAGATACAGATTTATAATTTTAACATGGGTATTATGCTAATTAAGCAAGGGTATTTTCTGATTGGGCAATATTCCTATCTGCCCAATGTCTGCCCAAGTGAAGACATCCAAAAATGGAGAGAGAGCCTCATGCACAGTCAATTCTTGATTATCTAAAAATAAGAGATATGGAAAACAAAGAGTTAACATCTACAGAGCATCTAACATACTTATTTTAAGCAAAAATTTAGGCCTTCCTTTAGCAAAAAAATTTAATCGACATGCCCACAATCAGCACAGAGTGAAACTAGGGAACCTCACTCTCTGCCTATTCTCTGGTAAATGTTGTGATCAGTAGAATAATGATGAGATAGGCAGAAGAGTATCCTAGATACTGGACAACAGTGCTCTGAATGATTCTGGGTGTTTTTGTTTTGTTTTGTTTTGTTTCTTGTCTTTTTTTCTAAAAAAAAAAAGCACTTTGCGAATCTTAAAGTTTTCTTTATGAAGCCACTGGGTAAAGGAGTGATAAAGCACTGAGAGTCAAGGAAGCCTGAGTTCATATCCAGCCACAGACTTTCACCCAACTATGAGTCTGGGCAAGTCACTATAATTCTGTTTGCCTTGGTTTCCTCAAGTGTAAAATGGAAATAAGAATATCATTTAAGTTTCAGATTGTGGTGAAGATAAAATAAAACAGCAGGCAAGAAGTAAGTGCTCTAAGAATGCTTATTTCCCTTTCTACTGTTATTATGTTTAACATTCTTTTTTTACTCATTTAAATCTTAGTCATCCTTTTCTTGGAGTATGTTTCTTCATTTAAGAAACATGCTATCCTCCACATAACAGAGAGGTTATAAACTCAAGGATTGAAGGACTCAATTTGCTTGACTATATGTATTTGTCACAAAGATTTTGTTTTTCTTCTTTCTTTTTTTTTTAAAGTGTGTAAGAGAGGAGATAGTAGAGGAAGAAAATTTTTTCTCGATTAAAATTTTTTGATTTAATTTTAAAAATAAAAAGTAGATAGTGAGAATCAGATGAAATAAAAGATGTGATGTTTTTGCCAAACTTAAGGTTATATAAATGTCAGCTACCATTAGCACAACCTCATCAATCATTACCCTGTTGAGGCTGGGGAGGAATTAAATGAGGCAATGTGATCAGTGGATAAAGAATTGGACCTGAAATAAGGAAGTCCAGGATTTATTTAGAGACAACTTGATCACTTGATGACTTGATCAGGAAGACAGATTCAAATCCAACCTCAGATGTTTGC
Source organism: Antechinus flavipes (assembly GCF_016432865.1). Taxonomy (NCBI): domain Eukaryota; kingdom Metazoa; phylum Chordata; class Mammalia; order Dasyuromorphia; family Dasyuridae; genus Antechinus; species Antechinus flavipes. The sequence continues at coordinate 457,703,143 of NC_067400.1, read as the reverse complement.
TAGTTCTTTGACCCCTAGGCAAGTCACTAAACATCAATCTGCCTCAGTTTCATCATCTCTAAAATAGGGACAATAGCAGCATCTACCTCTCAGGATTATTGTGAGAATAAAATGAAGCAATATTTTTAAAGCACTTATGAATACAATTATTAAATGCATCCTCAGGAACTTTGCAGCTATATGATTGAGAAAATTATTTAGCCTTTTGGGGCCTTACTTCATTCATCTATAAAAGAAAAGGTTGGGATTAAGGTCCTTTTCTAAATCTATGGTCCTCTCATCTTATGACAGGCCAGATAGCATATCATGCTATATTATTATAATAGTAATAATGGACATTTACATCAGCCCTTAAAGTACTTTACACCCATGATGGATTACATGTGAGCTTCATGATGGTCCTCTAGGTAGATTGTTTTGTTTTTTCTTGTTGGGACCTCTGATTTGATTGATATATATAGGAAGAATTCCCACTTGGTCATAGTCACACAGCCAGTATGAATAGCTAGGTAGTACAGTGGATAGAGGGCTGGGCCTGGGATCAGGAAGACTGAGTAGCCTCAGACATTGGCTAGTTATATAATCTTGGGCAAGTCATTTAACCTATCTAGCCTCAATTTCCTCATCTGTAAGATGGGCTTGAGAGGGAAATGGCCAACCACTCATGTACATCTGCTAAGAAAACCCTGGGTTACTGGAGTGGTTGACCATTTCCCTCTCTAGCCCAAGTCTTCCTGACTCCAAGTTAAGCATATTAGCTAATCACTGCCTGAAAAAGAATTTCCTCTAGATCTGTCATTGCATCAAAACTGGGAGATTAACTAGGACTCAGTGTTTAGGGAGATATTGTACTGAGGCATGTGAGTGGGAGTCTGGTTGGTTTAAAAGCAGCCAAGTAGATTTACCTTTTCAACTAGTTCAGATGATGGTCGCACCAATCTGGGGGCTATCCTGTAGGAGCACATGCAGTGTGTGTCATATCCGAGTGGGTGGCTAATCTGTCCTACTATTTCAAATATGGCACGGAAGAAATATCATTCTGGAGTTACTGAGGAACTGGCAAGGCTCAACTCTTAACTGGGGTTCTTGCCAGGATTACCCACAGAATTACAGGAGGAGCTGAGATGCCCCTTTCCTGTGAAACCAGTTTTTCCCTGGCCTTTCTTCCCCTACTTGAGATCAATGTCAATTTATATCCTGATTATTACATGAGAAGCTGCTGCAACATGTTTCTAAAAGATTGTTAGTGGGAGTGAAAGAAGATTTGAGCTTGTTATAGGTAGAAAAGGAGGAGCTAGTAGAGCTGGACAGGTATATGACACATAAGAGAGGGGGGTAATCATCAGAGCAAAGTCCTGCAGAAAACAGGAGATGGGGATCCAGGGTTAATTTAAATTGTATTGGGTGTTATGGACCTCATTCATGGTCTGGAGACATCAGTGCACTTCAGAATCATATTTTAAATAATAGAAGGAAATGCATATTAGCTGGAGATGAGTGAAAATAGAGATGTATTTTTTCCCCCTATACAAGTTTTAGGATCCTCTGCAAAACAATGTTTAAATGTTTAAGTGTTGTTAGATAAAGCCATTGACTCTATGGGATTCTTTATATCTTACTTCCTACTTTCAGAAACTTCTGATTGTGAACCTCTATTCTCACAACTGCCTTCTCACTCTTCTCAGAACACTGAGACTATACATACATATATATATATATATATATATATGTATATATATATATTAAAGATGATTGAACAAACATAAACATTTCAATATACAAAAAAGCAAAAGAGTAGGATTATACAAGAAACTGTAAACTCCAGTTACATATAGTTTGGGGGATTTTTTTTTAGTGTAAATTAAGTTTAACACAATAGTCTTCTGTGTATTTTTAATGATTCACTGATGCCCTTTTTATTTTTCTGCATCACTATTATTATCTGCTCACTCCCTCAACTTACCCCTCCGCAAAAGCCCTCACTTCTAAAAAAATAACTATAGTCAAACACAAAAGAAGTGGAAAGCATGCCTGAAAATGCATAACTCCTTTTGAACCTTTATTCCATCAATAGTCAAGAGATAGAAAGCAAATCAGTCTTCTGGAGTTATGATTGGTCCTTCCATTGATCAGAATTAATGTCTATCAAAATAGTTTTCTCTTTAAATGTTGTTGTCATTGTATAAATGGTTTTCTTGGTTCTAATCATTTCACTCTATATCAGTCCAAATAAGCCCTTTATGATCTGTGATCAGGTGTCATTAGGGTGATTTTCACAGGTAAAGATGTCTTTAAGGATGAAGACAGAGGTGGAGTGGGGAGGGATATTGGGAAACTAAGAAAGCTGAATTCCAGTAGATTAAATTCAATAAAAGAGAGAGAATGGAAATCCATCAAGTTCATGGACTTCTGTGAAAGGAAGGTTACTAAAAGATTGAAGAAGAGGAATTCTTTGGAAGGGGCAGTAGGGAGTGAGAATGGAGAAGGTTGTCACCAAGGAAACGGCAAGTTTCAGCTACAATCAGTTGGTTTTGAAGCTCATTGGTGAAAAAATTGTGGAGAATGACTCAGTATATTTTTTGCAGATTAAATAAATGTCTTATGTGTACTACTCTTTTAAAAATATGTATTATGCTGTTATGAATAAATTAGGAATTCATTTTAAGGTAAATGTCTTCACTGAAGTTTATATCATTATGTATATAGCAAAGTTGACTGGGGGAACCCCTGATCAGTTTGAGCCCACAAGTTAAAATGATGTGATTAGAGAGTGTTTGGAACTTTACTAAAAGGAATCCTTCATGGAGGCTGCCTGGGAGCTTTCTGATTGGGATTCAGAGCCTGGGACTACCTCTGAATGATTGGCAGGTTGAGGCTCAAGAGGATGGACTCTTGGACAAAGAAGCTGCCTTTCTTCTCTAATCTATAAAACACACACACACACACACACACACACACACACACACACACCCTTTAAAAAAAAAAAAACTTCATTGAAGTCCTTTTTTCTTTTGGGTAAACAAGCAAGGTATGAGGAAGGGATTTCTTTTTCTCTCCTCTCTTCTACCAAGAGCAGAAAACCATGACTCAGAAGGAGGGGTGCTGTACTGGACATCCAGTTCTGCCTTTGTTTCCTTTTTGGACCACATGTCAAAGATTAGTGATCCTGAGAATGAACACTTCCTACCTTAAGAGTTTCATCATGAGAAATGGTACATTTTGGAGTTCCTGAGTTAATTACCAAATTCCCAGAGAAAGATTCTCTCAACATGCTGCAATTTAGAGAATGAAGAGGATTTTCCCCTAGCTAGAGACCTAAATGCAACGAGGAGTCTGAATAGAATCCAAACCTGGGCATCTTCAGAGAGCTGGAGGGAGTGTCAGTATGGCAACAGAGTGCGGGGACAGCAACATTTTTGAATTGAGCAGATAGATTTGAAGCTACACTCGACTAGTTTTATGGAAGAAGAAAACCATGAAGTGAATCAATGCAATGAGGGGCCAAGAAATCTGAAAGCTGCAACCCTCTGTGATATTGCCATGAACTGCTCTGAAGGTGTAGGACCCAGATAAATGGAGAATATTTATCCAGCAGTCCCCAAAAGAGTCTTAATCGTCAAGAAGGAATCTAATGAGTGATATGGACTATTTTAATACTTTGTGTTCCTTATAATTTTCATATGTAACTGTGATTCTGTAAATGATGCAACACACATTTTTATAGTAAGAGAAATTAAAAAGCTGTACCCTACCGGATACCTATATCTTTCATTAATACCTGTATAGTTGTTGGAGACTATTACATATATTTGGGCAAACTATAGACATGAGTCAAACTCAAATTTCATTTTACATATTTCTTTTGAATCTTGCTCCAGAATTGAGGCAGAGTCAAAAAGAGAAACTCTTTTGTTTTGTACAGGGGTGCCTCTGGCATCGTCTAGTCCATGTGAGCTGTGTCTCTTGAGGGTGAAAGGAAGAAATATTTTCTCATTCTAACAAACTACTAATAAAAATAAACACATGTACACACTTGTCATCTGCAAAAATTTTGATGTTAAAAGACAATCTCATAATCAAAAAGAATGGAGACCACTGAGCTTAGATATGACTGAGCCAGGTTGGAGTATGGCTTGTGAGGAAGGATGAGAACAGGTTTGGGGAGGAGGTGATGAAAGCACACAAGTTCCATTCAAAGCAGTGAGAAGACGTCCTGTATCAGTGAATCAGTGCCAAAGAAGGTAAACTGTGGGGGCATTCTGGAAGTCAAAGGTCAGGACTTAGCAGAAAGGTCAGTCATAGCAGAACTTAGTAAAAGAATCTGAAAAAGCTGCCCCTCCCCCAGCCCATTCCATGTTTTAAATGGATTGTGGAATGCTGGTGATTTGGTCCGAAGTCAGTCAATGAATGAGTCATTGACCTGCATTTGAGTGGCTACTGTGTGTGCAGGTGTCTGTACCAGATAGAGGCAGGGAGTGGGGAACAGAGGCAAAAGATATATAGAGGAAGAGATACATGGTTTCTGTACTGAAGGAGAAGATAGTGTACTGAGCAAGACAGGGCAAGCAAGAAAAATACACTCAGAAGGGACACTACAGAAGAGCTAGAATAGATGGCTATCCCTGACCACATGCCAAGTGAAGATGATTTCTGGTGTCAGCCAGCGGATGGTGAGAAACTCTAGTTGTGAAAGTTAACACATTCTCAGTTTTTAAAAAAATGCTACTTCTTCTCAAATTAAAATTGCAGATCTTTGGGAGGTGGTCACCTTTATCATCTTCAGAGAAAGAGAGGGAGGAATGAGAGAAAGGAAAGAGGAAGAAAGAAAGAGAAAGGGAATGGGGAGAGGAAGGAGAAAGAGGGGAAAGGGGGGAAAGAGATGATGGAGAGAGGGAAAAAGGGGATAGAGAGAGGATGAAAGAGAAGGGGAGACAGAAGGAGAAAGAGAAGGAGAAAGAGAGGGAGAGAGGAGAAGAAGAGAAAAAGAGAGAAGGGGAAGGAAAAAAGGAAGGAGAAAAAAAGGAGAAGAGGAAAGAGAGAAGGGAGAAAGAGATAGATAAAGAGTAAAGGACGAAAAAGGAAAGAGAGAGAAAAAGAAGCAGAGAAAAAGGTAGAGGAAAGAGGAGTAGCAAAGAAGGAATAGAAAGAGAGAAACAAGAATTCTTCAAAAGAACCTGGACTGGGAGGGGGGAAGTCAGTATCCAGACTTGACTCCTTACACTCACCTAAGAGAAAGGTCCCATTGTCCTCCTGTGATTTTTGGCTTTTATTCTCCACAAAATGTCTAACTACTGAATCACTGAGTAACTCAAAATTGTGTCTCTGCAGAGTATTAGAGGGGGTGTTTGTCTGGTTGCAGAGTGTGGAGTGGTAGAAAACTACCTCTTTGGACAAGGCAAAAAGATTTGGATTTTTGACTAATTTTCCGGCAGTGGATCTCACTAGTCCTCCAGTCAGGGGTCTCTAAAGGTTTTGATTGCTTTCAAGTACTAATAATTTTCACTAATTTTATCTATCTATCTATATCTGTATCTACAAATATCTATATATAGAGAGATACATATATAGTTTATAGATTGGTGTAAGGAGAGACTTGAAGCAGAGAAGTCAATATTGGGAGACTTGTGCAATAATCTAAGAAGTGCTGAACACCGAAATTAGGTTTGTGGCTGTGTGAGTAGTAATAAGGCAGCACGTGCTAGTACCCTGGATGCAGCCACAGAAGACCAGAGGTAGAACAGGATAGAAGATGAAAATGTTGAAAAATAATAAGGGAAGAAACTTGTATAGGAATGTCATAGAGGTAGGAATGACAGGATTTTGGAGGATGATTAAATATGGAATATAAGGGTAAGTAGTTGAGGATGACTCCAAAGTTGCCTTTGACAGGAGTAGGGAAGAAGAGTGGGTTTGGTAGAAAAGATAATCGGCACCAGGAGAACATTGTACACAGTAACAGCAAGATTGTGTGGTGACCAACTATGACAGATTTAGCTCTTCTCAGCAATAAACTTGGAATGAAAAATGCCATTTTCATCTAGAGAGAGAACTATGGAAACTGAAAGTGGATTAAAGCACACTTTCCACCATTTTTTCCCTTTCTTATAGTTTTTCCCTTTTGTTTTGATTTTTCTTTCACAATATAACTGTTTAAAATGATTGTACATGTACCGATTGCTTGCTGTCTTGGGGGAAGGGAGAGGTAAGGAAGGAAGGGAGAAAAAATTTGCAACTCAAAATATTACAAAAGTGAATGTTGAAAACTATCTGTACATGTAATTAAGAAAAATATTATTAAATGAAAAGAAAAAAAGAAAAGATAATCTTCAATGCTTCTCACATATCCATGTCTATTCATCTTGTGCAATTCATACCATCTCAATGAAAATGAAAATGGTGAACATTCTTACTCACTGGCCACTGCCATAGAGTGTAAATCTTGGCCCATACCACCGCTATGAGGTAATTTTGGAAGCAAGGTGTGTGTTGGGGGGAATACTAGGGGTTGAGAGGGAATTTTGTCTATGCTATTGCTATATATGCAGAGTCATCAAGTGCCAGTACCCTGGATGCAGCCACAGAAGACCAGAGGTAGAACAGGATAGAAGATGAAAATGTTGAAAAATAATAAGGGAAGAAACTTGCATAGCTATGCTGAAAATAAACACACAATTAGCTATCAAAGGAAGGATGGATTATGAATTATCTTGCTTGGAATTAGGTCATGACCATTTAGGGTTAAATTGTTGATTCAAATCTCAGGCGTTAAGATTCCAGATAGAGCTGGAATCTCTAAATCATCCATTTCTAAAGGTCCTATGTCCTTGATCTATGTTCAGTAAAGAAAATAAAAAGTAGAATAGGTAGCCAAAGACTCAGGATCAACTAGGCAAACTGTGTTGGTTTGACATTGGGGATTGAAGGAATTTTTCTTCTTCCTTCTAGAAATCCAAGGGAAAGGAACAGTCTCAAAAGAAAGTGATCTTTGTTTCTCTTCAGTTTTTTATATAGTTCATCAAAATGACTGATTCCTTGTGACCCTATGGCAAATTTTCTTTTTCTTTTTTTTTTTAATTATTTTATTTGAAAAAACAGAATAAGAAAAACAGAAAAGGAATACAAAAGAAAACATTGTCATATGCCCAGCAAAACATAAGGCGAATTTAAAATATGCAACAACAAATTATATGGCAATTTTTAAAAACTATCTTCATCTCTTGCCATGTCATCTCAACAAGGCACAGAGCATGTATCCTATGGAAAGGAACCAGAAACATGCCTAGTTCAATCTAGTATATTAGTGTTCCTATTATGTCATGGTCATTATATTACCATTTTTACAACTATTTATCACACTGAAAAATTGTATTTTAATAACCACATTCAAAGATATGGAGCACCAAGGTGGTGCAAATCAATAGAATACTGTACTTGGAATCAGGAGGACCTGAGTTCAAGTCTAGCCTCAGAAATTTACTAGCTCAATTTAGAGAGAAATTTACTTTATATGTCAATTATATTAATACAGTTTTAGGTGCATATCTACACATGTGTAAATACACATGTATATATATATTCATGTAAGTGTATGTATATGTGTGTATATATAAATATAACTATGTTTAACTGTAGTCTTCTTGGAAGAGGTAAGGGGAGATGAAAGGGGAAAAAAGAATAAAGTAAAAAGGGCACAGCAAAGGACAAAAGAATAATCTACATGGAAAGAAAAAAAAAGGATGGAACAATCATGAATATAATATGTATGGTTTCTTAAAATGAAAATTTATGGTCCTCCCAACATTTTATTGGACACATGATAATGTTTTGGGTTTTTTATTTTCATTTTCTGTATCTCTTTTTTTATTTTTAATTTGATTTTAAATAAATGAAAAGAATATATATATATAAGAAATTTACTAGCCTTGTGATTTTGGCAAATCACTTAACCTCTAGCTGCTACAGAATCCTCATCTGTAAAATGGACATAATAATTACACCTACCTCCCAAGATTGTTGTGAGGATCAAGTGAGATAATATTTGAAAAATGCTTTCTAAGTCTTAAAGTGCTATGTAAATGCTAGCTATTTATTTTAATTATTACTGTTATTAACAGCAACAGCTGATTACTGTGGCCACTAAAGATAAAACCCTCTTAACCTTGGGAATTTATGTTGTACCAGAATGCTTAGAAAATTACTTAATGTATGCTTGATTATTTTGATCCAGATTTTGGCTATTGGATCAGAGAGCAACTTGAGTCTCTTTTTATTTTATATTCTGCTCTGGTATTATGAACAAAAAATCACATGATTCCACATAAGAAGTGGGAAGGTACCTTAGAGTTCACCTACTTCAGTTCTGATTTTATTGATAGGGCAATCAGGACCCTCAGAGATTAGATGTCTTGTCTAAGGTGTCTCAGCTAAGTGGGAGTGACATTAGAACTAGGACCCAAGTGCCCTGTCTCCCATTTACCTTTATCCTTTTTCCTATAGCATGGTCCTTTCAGGACAACCAGCATGAAAAGAAAGAAAAGGAAATCATTCAAATAGCAGGGTTCTGGTATGTGAAGTTATATTAAGAACGGGCAAGGATTGGGACAGTTAGATGGCAGGGTGGGTAGAGCACTGGCCCTGAAGTCAGAAGGTTCAAATCCACACTCAGGCACTTAACACTTACTATCTGTGTGACCCTGGGCAAGTCACTTACCTCCAGTTGCCAACCCACTCCTCCCTCCCAAAAGAAAAAACAATGGACCAGGATTTCCTGACAGTGAAGACTCTGAATATTGGAATGGCAGACCTAGGGAAATGAGAAATTTTCTTCTTTGCAGGCCTGTATATTTGAAACAGTTTCTTACCTGTGTCTGATAGATTTCACATATCTACCTGAAGTGAAAAGACAGATGATGTAATAAAAATGTCTATTCCAGTCCTGTGATTCTGACTCTACGAACCCCTTCCTTACTTCTCGTTCCTTTCTATGTGTATAGTACAATTATCCCTTCCATACTTCAACTTTCCGTATTGGGGTTTCAATATATTGTGGGTTAACGTAAGAAATTAAATGGAAATTTTTGGGAAGTTTTGCAGAAGTCTCAGACAAGACAGAAAAAGTTTAGAAACTCAGAAATGCATAAAATATATGTATAGTATTATGTAATATTAACACATTTTAACTTCTAATACCATAACAATTCAGATTTCTTTTGGTAAGAAGGAAAGCCCTAAAATTTTTACACATTTTCCAGGTTGTGGGGGCACAACCTCTATGTTGTGGAAGGAATAACTGTACTTCTCACAATAGTACTATGGCCCAGTATTAACCAAATTATCCTACTTTCTGAATCTTGGCTAAGGAAACTAGGGCATGGGAAGGTGATAATATTTGTATAAAGTTAAACAGAAAGTTATTCTTTGTCAGCCTTTCCTTGCCCCTCCCCACATGGGCTTTCCAAAACTGGCAATGCTCTGGTTTCAGCTTATAATTATCCTCCAGGAGATGATGACAGATCATTCTTCTGCACTCAGGCCAGTATTTTTTTTTCCCCCAATGAACCTGACATAAAGTCTATGTACCAGTTGCCTATGACCTACTTTTTTCTCCCTTTGTGTTACTGGATTTTTGGGGCTCATATTAGAGCATAATATTCTATTCCCCAAACTCACATTTCCACATCTCTTACAAAGAAAATTGTACTGAATTGAGTTTTTTAATTTTGAAATAAGTTTTATTGCTATATTTTGTTTTTTATACCTCCTGCAATTTTCATTGCATCCTGGTCCCATGAGCTATGAATAAATGATTCCTTATAATGCAGAAGAAAAAAGAAAAAAATTCAACAAAACCAATCAACATTTAAAAAGCCTGACTTTGTATGCAGGACTCCAAAACCTCTATAAAGGAATCAGCTTGGCCATTTTAATAGTACAGCATTCAGTTTCTGTTATTGTCGATCCTTCTGTTTACACTATTGTGGTCATATTGTATTTTTAAAAATGTTTATTGAGGGATTTTGCTTTGATATTACCTTTATTTGCAAATAGACCCTTCACTTTCCCTTGCCCCACAAATTATCTTTCATAACAAAGAATGGGGGTGGGTGGAATTCAGCAAAATTCAGCAAATTTGACTATATAATCAAAGATAGTATTTTAATCTTAGTTTTTTTGGGCAGAAAGAGCACAATGGCAATTTTGATTATGTGCTCATTCAAGTTGCAGGCCAGAAGAACACCCTCAAAGCTGCCTCTAATTGTGTTGCTCAATCATTTCAGTCATGTCTGACTCTTCGAGACTCCATCTGGGATTTTCTAGGCAAAGACACCTGTAGTGGTTTCCTATTTCCTTTTCCAGCTCATTTTATAGAGGAGGAAACTGAGACAAACAGGAGTAACCGGGTTGCCCAGGATCACACAGCCCATCTATCCATTGTGTCACCTAGCTGCTCAAGAGTATCCCAGAGTTCCAGACTATTCCTTGGAAACTCTGAACTACTACCCACAGAAGTACCAGAACAACTCTAACCTACTCAGAATCACAGACAATTCTATGGTCAGAAGGGATCTTGGCATCCAATGAAATTACATTTCAAAAAGAATTCCCAATACAAAAAGGAATCGAGTCCAAGGGTCCTCAAACTGTGGCCCGCGGGCCAGATGCAGCAGCTAAGGACGTTTATCCCCCTCACCCAGGACTATGAAGTTTCTTCATTTAAAGGCCCACAAAACAAAGTTTTTGTTTTTACTATAGTCCAGTCCTCCAACAGTCTGAGGGAGAGTGAACTGGCCCCCTATTTAAAAAGTTTGAGGACCCCTGAGTCTAGACCTTCAAAGAGTCAGAATCCATTTCCTGCTGGGGTCATCCATTCAACTTTGGGAAAGCTCTAATTGTTAGCAACTTTTCCTTGACCTCAAACCTAAGTTTACTTAATGTATGCTTGATTATTTTGATCCAGATTTTGGCTATTGGATCAGAGAGCAACTTGAGTCTCTTTTTATTTTATATTCTGCTCTGGTATTATGAACAAAAAATCACATGATTCCACATAAGAAGTGGGAAGGTACCTTAGAGTTCACCTACTTCAGTTCTGATTTTATTGATAGGGCAATCAGGACCCTCAGAGATTAGATGTCTTGTCTAAGGTGTCTCAGCTAAGTGGGAGTGACATTAGAACTAGGACCCAAGTGCCCTGTCTCCCATTTACCTTTATCCTTTTTCCTATAGCATGGTCCTTTCAGGACAACCAGCATGAAAAGAAAGAAAAGGAAATCATTCAAATAGCAGGGTTCTGGTATGTGAAGTTATATTAAGAACGGGCAAGGATTGGGACAGTTAGATGGCAGGGTGGGTAGAGCACTGGCCCTGAAGTCAGAAGGTTCAAATCCACACTCAGGCACTTAACACTTACTATCTGTGTGACCCTGGGCAAGTCACTTACCTCCAGTTGCCAACCCACTCCTCCCTCCCAAAAGAAAAAACAATGGACCAGGATTTCCTGACAGTGAAGACTCTGAATATTGGAATGGCAGACCTAGGGAAATGAGAAATTTCCTTCTTTGCAGGCCTGTATATTTGAAACAGTTTCTTACCTGTGTCTGATAGATTTCACATATCTACCTGAAGTGAAAAGACAGATGATGTAATAAAAATGTCTATTCCAGTCCTGTGATTCTGACTCTACGAACCCCTTCCTTACTTCTCGTTCCTTTCTATGTGTATAGTACAATTATCCCTTCCATACTTCAACTTTCCGTATTGGGGTTTCAATATATTGTGGGTTAACGTAAGAAATTAAATGGAAATTTTTGGGAAGTTTTGCAGAAGTCTCAGACAAGACAGAAAAAGTTTAGAAACTCAGAAATGCATAAAATATATGTATAGTATTATGTAATATTAACACATTTTAACTTCTAATACCATAACAATTCAGATTTCTTTTGGTAAGAAGGAAAGCCCTAAAATTTTTACACATTTTCCAGGTTGTGGGGGCACAACCTCTATGTTGTGGAAGGAATAACTGTACTTCTCACAATAGTACTATGGCCCAGTATTAACCAAATTATCCTACTTTCTGAATCTTGGCTAAGGAAACTAGGGCATGGGAAGGTGATAATATTTGTATAAAGTTAAACAGAAAGTTATTCTTTGTCAGCCTTTCCTTGCCCCTCCCCACATGGGCTTTCCAAAACTGGCAATGCTCTGGTTTCAGCTTATAATTATCCTCCAGGAGATGATGACAGATCATTCTTCTGCACTCAGGCCAGTATTTTTTTTTCCCCCAATGAACCTGACATAAAGTCTATGTACCAGTTGCCTATGACCTACTTTTTTCTCCCTTTGTGTTACTGGATTTTTGGGGCTCATATTAGAGCATAATATTCTATTCCCCAAACTCACATTTCCACATCTCTTACAAAGAAAATTGTACTGAATTGAGTTTTTTAATTTTGAAATAAGTTTTATTGCTATATTTTGTTTTTTATACCTCCTGCAATTTTCATTGCATCCTGGTCCCATGAGCTATGAATAAATGATTCCTTATAATGCAGAAGAAAAAAGAAAAAAATTCAACAAAACCAATCAACATTTAAAAAGCCTGACTTTGTATGCAGGACTCCAAAACCTCTATAAAGGAATCAGCTTGGCCATTTTAATAGTACAGCATTCAGTTTCTGTTATTGTCGATCCTTCTGTTTACACTATTGTGGTCATATTGTATTTTTAAAAATGTTTATTGAGGGATTTTGCTTTGATATTACCTTTATTTGCAAATAGACCCTTCACTTTCCCTTGCCCCACAAATTATCTTTCATAACAAAGAATGGGGGTGGGTGGAATTCAGCAAAATTCAGCAAATTTGACTATATAATCAAAGATAGTATTTTAATCTTAGTTTTTTTGGGCAGAAAGAGCACAATGGCAATTTTGATTATGTGCTCATTCAAGTTGCAGGCCAGAAGAACACCCTCAAAGCTGCCTCTAATTGTGTTGCTCAATCATTTCAGTCATGTCTGACTCTTCGAGACTCCATCTGGGATTTTCTAGGCAAAGACACCTGTAGTGGTTTCCTATTTCCTTTTCCAGCTCATTTTATAGAGGAGGAAACTGAGACAAACAGGAGTAACCGGGTTGCCCAGGATCACACAGCCCATCTATCCATTGTGTCACCTAGCTGCTCAAGAGTATCCCAGAGTTCCAGACTATTCCTTGGAAACTCTGAACTACTACCCACAGAAGTACCAGAACAACTCTAACCTACTCAGAATCACAGACAATTCTATGGTCAGAAGGGATCTTGGCATCCAATGAAATTACATTTCAAAAAGAATTCCCAATACAAAAAGGAATCGAGTCCAAGGGTCCTCAAACTGTGGCCCGCGGGCCAGATGCAGCAGCTAAGGACGTTTATCCCCCTCACCCAGGACTATGAAGTTTCTTCATTTAAAGGCCCACAAAACAAAGTTTTTGTTTTTACTATAGTCCAGTCCTCCAACAGTCTGAGGGAGAGTGAACTGGCCCCCTATTTAAAAAGTTTGAGGACCCCTGAGTCTAGACCTTCAAAGAGTCAGAATCCATTTCCTGCTGGGGTCATCCATTCAACTTTGGGAAAGCTCTAATTGTTAGCAACTTTTCCTTGACCTCAAACCTAAGTTTACTTATTTGTAACTTCCATCCATTCATTTTAGTTCTTCCCTTTGGAATCAAGAAAAAAGGTCTAATGTCTTTCTAACTGACAGCCCTTTACATATTGGAAGACAGCTGTCATGTTTCTCTCTAAATCTTTTCTACTCCAGGCTAAACATCCCCAGTTTTAAATTAAGTCTTTAACTTATTTGGTGTGTGCTCCTCAGGATACTCTCCCAATGTATCAATGTCAAGGTCAGTCTTAAATCAAAATTTTTTTAAAAAGTCACCACTTTTAAAGGGCTGGCAGTGAACCAAAGTTGCCCAAGAGATCTAAAAACTCTCTGCATGGGTTGATCTGTTTAGGATTGTATCTTGGGAGAGAAAAACTGAACTAAGTTCAGGAAACTTCTCAAAAGCACGGTGGGAAATTCTGACTGGGAACTGGATTTCTCTAGAAAGTCCCCTGGAATGGGAACAGAGCAGCCCGGATCTCTCAAGATCCATTCTGTCGAAGCAGTCATTCCTCTTCATGTTAAATAGGTATTTATATCATGTAGCATATGTATAACAGAGTAACTTAGCTTCACTTGTCACAATGGATAGGGCAGAGGATAGAGAAGAAGAAAGGAACAAGTAATGTCCCACTTAAAAGTTGTCAAAGAAAGAATATACATGTATATATGTATTTATGTATGTGTATATGTGTATTGTGTATATATAAAATATATACATACATAAATATATACACATATATGCAAATATGCATATGCACATACACACATATACATTCATACACACATAAATATTTACACCTACATACATATATGCATATACTTATATATATACACACATAATATATTCATATACACACATTTATTTTGGCTTGTCAATGACATTTCTAGTCCAGAAGAATGACTTACTTCAGATTATAAGTCTCTTCATTTGCTTTTATATTCCCTTCTTATCATTTTGGATTGCTTTAGAAAGTAGTCACAGGGAGTAGTATCTGGTTTCTTAGGAAAAAAACCATTTCTCAGCAGCTGCTTCTCCTTCTGGTACCTGCATTCATTCAAAGTGGGCACTGGATGAATCTATAGCCAAAATTCCTGGCTGTGTTAGTTCTCATTTTTCATAACCCGTGTAACAACACACAAACAAAGATTAATAGCTCCTAATAGATTTTATTTAAAACTAGAATTTATAGTGGCAAAAGCATGGAAAGAAATCACAGAGGTGGAGAAAAGAGAAAGCACTTTGGGTATGTGCCAACTGGGTGTAGCTGCCAAAAAACTGGGGCTTTCTTGCACTAGCTCTTTCTGCTCACGGGAAAAAAGCAGGGCAAAAACTATAAGGACTCCTACAACTTATTACAGCTGTCTTCTCCTCAACGAGGGCCATTGGGGAGAAAATTAACTTCAAGGGCAGAAAGGGTCAAATTACTCAGCTTGGTCTGCTTGACTCAGTGCTTACATTCTTACCTGCTTCGGTTGCATTGCCAAGCAGAGCAGCTTCCACTAACTAATGAGAGTCACTAAGAGTATGGTTAAAGGGATTTCTGAACTCTATTTTTTTATTCATCTTTGGTGTCTATTTCTTTTGGTACCCAACTCTTACCTGTGGCTCTAAGAAACCACATTACTCTCTTCCTGTACAGTGTCACACCCCAGTAAAATCATCTCAACAGAAGGACCAAACTAGATTGGGAGGAAATGACAAGCCTTAAACCTGTCCATGAGTTTGGGAGATTTTCACCTTAAGCATGTGAAGACTTCCTTTTCCAGAATGGGCAAATGAAAACAATTTGTTCCAATAGCTGTGAAAGCGGCTGAAGCAGGTGCTATGGAGCTCTTATAGTTTGGTAGAATAGATAAATACCCCAAGAAGGGAAGATAGGGAGACCAGGAAGGCCTATGGGGGAATGACATTTCACTAGACTTGTAATGAAGCAAAGGATTTTAAGAAGTTGAAGTGAATGAGAAGCAGTATAGCAGCCTGGCGGAGAGCCAAAACAAAGGTATGGCACTGGGAGGTGGAGGGCCTTGGGGGAGAAATGGCAAGTAGGTTATGATGGTCAGATCTTTCTAAATAAGATTCCATGAATCTTACCTCTGGCTAAACTTAGCTAAAAATAGCCTTCACAAGTTCCAATAAAGAAGCACTTTAGTCTGTATTAAAAATATATTTTTATATGCACTAAAATGTTAGGCTTATTTAAATATAAACAAGTTATTGTAAGTTCTGTTTTATTAGCAAAAGCGTAGGTTGACAGAACGAGGTCTATGACTTATCCCCTCATAATCCCTTTCCCAGAAAAAGGCTTTTCTTTAAGTCTATCTCAGAATCTCTGGTCCTCCCCTTTCCCTTTCCCTCTCCATCACCCCCTCTCCCCCCAGCTTTCCTATCTACTGCAAATAAATTATTATTATTGTTGGAGCTTGCAAGAAATTTTGTCTCTGAAGCCCAAAATCTAACTTCACTCTTGGCTCAATGCCACCCCTCATTCTGTAATAATAATGATAATAATTATTTTTAAATCTAGCACTTGTATGGTATTTTAAAGTTTACAAAGCAAATTACAAATATCTTATTTTATATTCACAATTAGCCTAGGAAGTAAGTACTATAATTATCTCCATTTTACAGAGGAAGAAACTGAGGCAGACAGTTGTTAATTGATTCCCTAGGGTCACACCAACTGGTTAAATCTCTGAGAATGGTTTTGAATTTACTTCTTCCTGACTCTAGATCCAGCTCTTTCCTAGCTACCTAATAAAAACTCACTAATTAATAAATAAAAATTTCAAATAATATCTCATTTGCACAATACATGAATCTCACAATGGTTAGACCTAGTACAGACCAACATACATCAGACTATTTTGTTGATGAGGAAGCAGTCAGAGAAGTTAAATGATTTTCTTAGAGACACACAGCTAGTAGAACTTATGTATTTAAGTCCAGAGTTCTTTCTGCTTCATCATAAGTAAATTCAAAGTTATTAGGAACCCTTCAGTCTGTTATTGTTGGGTAAATGGAAAAGGAGATTTTAGCTATCATATTTTCCTGATTGAATATAGATGATGTTTATAATTCAAATTTCTGAGGATGACAGTGGTTAACAAACCTTTGGAGATAGATTTTGATATTGTTTGCATTTCCAATTCACATCCAAAAAGCATCTGGGACTGAATCCATGAGAAATATCTCTGTTGGAGGAGGATAGGCTGTGAAGCCTTGGGTCCATATTAATTCATGAGAAACTGTAGCTAAGGTCTATATGGCATCCTGTGGATGAGTCCAAACACAGGATGGAAGGGATGAGATCCTAGTCATTTTTTTGATCATTTTTTTAGTAGTATTTGATTCTTCATATCCCCATTTAGGGATTTTTCTTGGCAAAGATACTAAAATTGTTTGTCATTTCCTTTTCCAGCTCATTTTACAGATAGACAAACTGAGGCAAATAGGATTATATAACTTGTAAATTCCATGTCAAATTTGAACTCAGGTATTACTAAGTCCAAGTATAGTACTCTATGTCACACATCTCTCACTTCATTTCTCTAAGGATGTTGTTGTTATTGTTTCTTTTTTACCAGATCTAACTCATCATTACCCCATTTGGGATTTTCTTGGCAGAGATACTAGAGTGGTATACCATTTCCTTCTCCATCTCATTTTACAGGTAGGTAAACTGAGGCAAGCAAGGTTAAGTAACTTGCTCAGATTCATACAGCTGGTAAATGTCTGAAGCCAGATTTGAACTCAGGAGGATAAGGTTTCTTGCTTTAGCTCCATCATATCCTGGCTTAATACCATCTCCCTTTCTTAGGAGCTTATCAATTTTCAAGACTATTGAATGGATTACTTTTGTTGCTTTCAGGAACACCCTCCAGCTGCTCCATCCTTTAAACCCTTTTCTTCAATATAACTTTTCTTTTCCTTCCATATCAACTAAGTGTAGAATCATACACAGTTACCTTTCTTCTATGCATCTCTGATTTCCTTGTTCCTATTGGTTCATTCATTCAATCATCAAACATTTATTAAATACTCACTATGTGCAAGATACTGTGCTAGATCCAAAGAATACAAAGAAAAAAAATTAAATAATCTTCATTCAAAAAGCTTGAATTCTGCTAGAGGGAGGAATGTGTTAAGAAAAAAAAAACATGCCATAGATAAGTAATTTTAAAATATAAAATAACTTTAGAACTATTGGGAGGATACCTAGGGGGTACAATGGATAGAATACAGGCTATATAGTCAGAAAGACTCATCATCCTATATTCAAATCCAGCTTGAGACACTTACTAATTTTGTCACTGGGCAAGTCCCTTAGTCCTATTTGCCCCTGTTTCCTTGTCTGTAAAATGAGATGAAGAAGGAAATGCAATAGTATCCTTGCCAAGAAAATCCCAAATGAGATTACAAGGAGTTGAACATGACTAAAAAACAACTGAACAACCACTATTGGAAACAGAGAGATCAGAAAAAACTTTAAGAAGTAACACTTCGGTTGAAATTTGAAGAAAAGGGGAAGAAGGGACTGACTGCACTCCAGATATGGAGAACAGTTTGTACAAAGGAATGGAGATGGGGGATTGGAATGCTATTTATGGTATAATGTAACAAGTCAATTTGGATATAATGTAAAGGATATAAGATTGTAATGTGAAATCAGTATATCAAGAGAGTCTGGTAACAGAAAATGAAGGGGTTTTTTTAATGCCAAAAAGAGGAAATTATACTTTGTTCTAGAGGCAATATGGAGTCACCAAAGTTTTTTAAACCAGGATGTGACACAGTCAATCTTGTGCTTTAGTACTCTTAATTTTCTAGCTATATGAAGGGTAAATTGGAGAAGGAAGAAACCAGGGGCAAAAAGACCGATGAAGAGGATTTACAAGAACTGGTCCTATTCCACTGAAACGCAGCTTGCTGCCAAAATGAGGTTTCCATGTGGTACATTTGTTAGGATTCCCTTATGCTGACACAGTTGTTTATCTCAAATTCAAGTTTAGTGATGTTATTGCCAGGATGGAATTCATATTCCTAAGAATAGAGTAAGACCATGGGATGATTCAGATGACCTTTCTATGTAACCTATGGGAAAGAGATGCTTTTCTCTATTCCTGGTTGATCCAGGTAAAACTGAGTTCTAGTTTCATGATTCTCTGAAGCTCATAAGGGTAGGAAAGTGATCATAAAAAAGGTCAGTGTAAAGAATCACAAACTTTTAGAGTTGGAAGAGAACATCAGAAGTCACATAATCTCCCTAACATCCTTGATAATTCATCCATCTGTTTGGAACAAAATGATGAATCTCAAATAAGGATGCAGTAAATGAACAACCTCAGGATGAGTGAAGCAATTTAAACTTTTAATACATTTCTGCAGGAAGCAGGTGTGAAAACTCAAAATGAGCTCACAAACAGTTTTCAGGAGCAAGAGCATAGCCTTTTATCCCTGATGCCAGCCCGCAATTCCTCCCCATCTTTCCAAGGCTGGGAAGATGAGGCTGACATTCTTTCCCAATCCTCCTACAATAAACACCCCTTAATATGCCCTCCCCTCTTGCTACATATACTGCAAGACCATTAAAATCAGCCTTAGCTCCTCCTAAGGAGAAGCTAATATTTATGAAACAATTAAGCATGCACACTCTATCTAAACTGTGATCTTTGTCCTACTTTCAGTTTTTGTTTTTTTGTTTTTACTACTTAATTAGTTTTGTCCAAGTTTTACTTAGTTTCAACTGGTTTCAGAAGCTCCTAGCTCCCCTCCTCTGGGCTACTACTGCTTCTATAATTCCGATTTTCCTCCATGGGTCCATAACTGTTTGTTGTTTCTTAGGTCCTTTTGAAAACTTTTAAGGAAGGGAAATCTACTACCTCATTAGAAAGCCCATCCTTCTTGAATGGTTCTGTTAGGAAGTTGTTTTGTTTTATTTTATTTTGACACCAAACCCAAATCTACTTCTCTACCGCATCAGCCCAGATCCTAAGTAGAAACAATCCAATCAATCAATAAATAAACATTTAATAGGCACCTACTAAGTGCTGGATGTTGAGTTAAGCACTGGGGATACATAAAGAGGCAAAACATAGTTCTAGGATTAAACCTCATCTATATAAACCCAGAACTTCAGTTCTGAATCTTGGGTTACATTGGCAGACAATCCCTTCAATAATCTCTTTTGAAGTATTGTCAAGAATTCACCACACTCACTGACCTCTAGTCTCTTCCTTAAAAAAAAATCAGGACATTTGTACTTGTTGAGTCACAAAATCACAAAATTCGGGGGCTAGAAGGGACCTCAATGGTCACCTAGTTAGTATAGCCACAGCAAAATCCCACTATGACATGCCTATCAAGTAGAAATTTGGTCTCTATTTGGAGACCTTCAAAAAGAAGGATCTACTACTCTGCCACACAGCTCCTTCCACTTCTCAGGACTCACTGGCAATTCAGGGAACTGGGAAAGGCTTCATGTAGGAGACAGTATTCATAAAGATTTAGAGTTCTGTTTTTGTTTTGTATTTTATTTAATTTTGGCACCATTTATTATTTATTGCTACTACTCACCTTTAAACAATTTTTTAAAATAGCAAATATAAATAATCCAGCAAAACAAATTCTCATGTTGGCCTTGTCTTTAAAAAAATGCATCCTCATTCTATCCATCACTTCTTTGACAAGAAATCCCTAATGTGTTTCATCTTCAGTTCCCGGGATATGGTTTTTCATTGCTTTGAAGAGAGGTTTAAAGTTTTGTCTGATTCCTTATTAAACTGTTTGGTGTTCGGGCTAGTTTTCTGGCCTTTGGACAGGCCTTGGTCTCCGCAAGGCAGACACCATGAGAATGGATGGTCAGAAATAGAGTCTAGAGTCTTTATTCTTGAGTCTTGAGTCTGAGATTGAGCTAGAGAACACTCACTCTCACACTCTCCTTCACTTTTGTCTTTCCTCCACAGTGTGTCTTTAATTGACTCACTCTTGATCTTAGTGGAGGAGTGCAGGAGGCAGGACAGCCACCAGGAGGATGGTCAAAGATAGAATGTCTCACTTCCAGTCCTTCTCAGCCCTTATATACCTTAGTTCAATTACATCATTACAGCATACTGAATATGTGTGAACTAGAGAACCATTACATCACCATGCTAAGTACTAAGTATATATATATATGTGAACTAGAGAACCATCATCTCATCAATTCCATTGAATTAACATCTTGTTTCAAGGCTTCTTCTCCAGAGTTCCAGCCCTCAAGAATTTGGGGTTTTCATGGCAAAGATACTGGAGTGATTTTGTCATTTCCTTCTCTAGCTCATTTTATAGATGAGAAAACTAAAGCAAATAAAGTTAAGTGACTTGCTTAGGGTCTCAAAGCTTTTAAGTCTCTGGGCTGGATTTGAATTCAGGTCTTCCTGACTTCAGGCCCAGTGCTATATCCAATTGTTGGTAAAGCCAATTTTCCTTACTTCATGCCATATTGATTCATAAAGATCTGTTCTATTTCTTTTAAAAGAGTCTATTTCATAATTTCTTGTGGTTCATTATATTCATATACCATAATGAGGCACTCCCCAATAGGTGGGCACCTAATTTCTAATTTGGACTACTATGAAAAGAGTTATTATAAATATTTCAATATATGGGTTTTTTCTCTCTTTTTTTCATCTTTTTTGGGAGCATTGGAATCTCATACTGCTGTGTGGAAAGGAATGTCGCTTTTGGGGCATTGCTTTCCAGGATAACCAGACTAAGTCATATCTATTTGAGCTGAGCTTTGAAGGAAGAGAAAGTCAAAGAAGGGGGAAGTGAGAAGAAGTGAATCCCAGGAGTGGGAACTATATAAAAATACTGAGATGAGAAAAGGAAGGTATTATGTGAGGAATAGTAACAATTTTGGTCTCACTGAAAAATGGGAGAAGAGGTTATATAATAAACTTAGGAAAAGTAGTGGCAACCAGGTAGTGGATGACTCTAGATGACAAAAAGGGGATTGGTATTTCATCTAGAGGCAATAAGAATTCAATGGAATAACTGGAGAAGTGATATGGTCAGAATAAGTCCTCCTCCTCCTCTGTCTCTTCTTCCTCTTGTCCTCTTCTTCTTCCTTCTCTTCCTCCTCTTCCTTTTTCTCCTCCTCTCCATCTCTTTCTCCTCCTCCTCTTTCTCTTTCTTTTCCTCCTCCTCTTCTTCCTCCTCTTCCTTCTTCTTCTCTTCCTCCTCTTCTTCCTTCTTTTTCTTCCTTTCCTCCTTCTTTTCCTCCTTCTTCACTTTCTTCTTTGAAATTTTTAAATTTTTGTACTTAATAGTATTTTTCCAACTACAAGAAAACATAATTTTCAACATTCACTTTTGTAAGATTTTGCGTTCCAAAACTTTCTCTCTCTCTCTCTCTCTCTCTCTCTCTCTCTCTCTCTCTCTCTCTCTCTCTCTCTCTCCTACCTCTCTTTTCTCTAAAACAGCAAGCAATTAGATATGGCATATACATGTACAATCATATTATACATATTTCCTTATTAGTCTTTCTGTGAAAGAAGAATCAGAACAAAAAGGAAAAACTACTCTTTATTTCTTTTTAAAAGTTTAAATTTCTTTTATTGATATCTTTTGTTTTCATAGCACTTTTATTTTCAAATATATTCCTCCCCCTCTCCTATCCAATGAATCATCCTCTTTTTAAAAGAAAGAATAAAAATAAAAGGGAAAAAGCAGTTTAGCAAATCAACTAACACTCAAAAGGAGGCTGTATGTGCTGGTAGCAACACATACAATATTCCAAAACCCACAGTCTCTCACCTCTACAAAAAAGATGCATTTTCTCAACTCTTCTCTGAGGCCAAGGTTGTTCATTACAATTAGTGTTAGATTTTTACTTTCTGTTCTTTCTGTTTATATTATGTTGGTTGATTCTGCCTACTTCCTTCTACATTCACTTTCTATGCCTCTGTGCTCAAAGAAAATTTAAACATCTTCTGGGTGGGTTGTTTTGGTATTTAGTTTATCTGTCAAATAGTTTGATTTTATTGATGGCAATTAGATATTGCCAGTCTCTTCATTTATCTTAGGTGTTAAGCCCTGCTAAATATCTGCATTCTCCCTTCCTTATAAAAAATAAGTTAATTCACCATGACCGAGGAAAAGAGAAAGAAGAAGAAAAACCTGAAACAAAAAACCCATCTTTATGAATTATCTTTATCATTCATCATCTCAGCTTGTTCTGTGTTTTAGTGATCTGGGTACTATTTTTACAAATATGTGATTTTCTTTTGTATGCATCCTTCATTATTTGATTGGTTCCATTACTAACAATCCCGACCCCCAAGGATTGCTCTATGACTTTCCAATACACATATACAGGTCTCTGGCTAGCTCCTCTTTCTTTTCCCCATTGGAATCCTTCTTGAGAGCTTGTTAAATCTGATCATTTCTATTTGTACAACATCTCTCCACTAATGCAATCATTACCCTAATTTAGTCCCTTATCAAAAGGGACTAAGTTTCTCATGTACTGTGGTCATAGCTTTTAACTGCTCCTTGCCTCAAGTCTTTCCCCACTCCAAATCATCTTTCATCTCACTGTCAACATGATTTTCCTGAAGTGTAGATCTGGTCATGTCACATTCTTACTCAATAAACTCCACAGTTCTTTATTACTTTATTGAATTTTGCTTAGCATTCAAAGCCTTTTACAAGCTGATCCCTTCCAATCAATCCATTTTTCCTATGCTTTGTTTCTCCCTTTGTCCTGTGTACTCCTCTATATAATCTATTTACCGTTTATTCCATTTTATGCTCTACCTTCTTTCCTTGTCGCTACTGGATGTCTCTCCATCCCTGGAAGGCTCTCTTCCTTACCACCACCACTTAGAACCCTTGGCTTCCTTCAAGATAGCTTAAATCACTTCCTTTGGAGGTCTTCTACTTCTCCTACCCTTTTCATGTGTCAGAGTTTTCCTCTCTAAGGTTGTCTCTCATTTACCCCACATTTATCTTGTACTTATGTATTTGCAGGTTGTTTCCCTCACCAGAATTTGAAGTTCTTCAGAGCAAAAGCTGTTTTTTCTTTGTATTTCTAGTTCTCAGCACAGGGTCTGGCTCATGGTAAGCACTTAATAAATACTGGTTAACTGATTGTCATCTATCTTGAGCTGACTTTATCCATAGCATTAATAGATCATTGGAATTATTAACTGGATCAGAACCAGTTTATAATTTGTGGGTGGCCAGAGCTATACAAAGCAGACTAGAGAGAGGACACAAACAAAAGTTTAATTAATTGGCATTTGCAAGCATAATATCCCCCCATCTCATATATATACATATATATATATATATATGAGGCTGGATCACAATAGAATCATTCTTAGATTTTGAGAGAGGTCTCATGGTTAGCATTTCTTGGACAATACAGATATTCTTGGGTTCTGTGAGAACAGGCATTGTCTCAAATCTTAGGGGTTGTAGTCATCCTGTGGGGCACAGAACCAGAGTTCTGTAACAGAAACAAGAGTGCAGTACCTGTCGGTGATAAGTATTAGGAATTGTGAACATGTGATGGATGACCTTGGGAAATAAGGGGAACTGAATTCCCTAGTGACATGTGTCCTGAGGTGAGATCAGTTCCTGGGTGCAAAGAATTATTGTTATGCCTCAAGGTATAGCCTGCTTCCTGGGTCTTAGCTCTGGGAAACAGGTTATCTCCAAAATATTTTGAAAGAACACATCAATCCTTTCTTGAACTCTTTGAGACTCATTTTCCCCAAATCCAGAGTATTTTAGAAGAGAAAAAAATATATACAGTCTACCACAAGTTATAGCACTTTCCTTGAAATTCCCACATATATATATATACACATATATATATGTATGTATTTTTTTTTTATCAAAGCTACTGGTTATTATTTGTTAATAAAAATCAGGTCTAGAGAAATAGATCTCTTGGTCACTTTCTCTTCTTCTTGAAGAATAGAATTGAGGAAAGCTTTGCTAGGAAGATTACTAGGGTCAGAGAGAAAAGATTCAATTTCAAGTAATCTTTTGTTCCTCCCTTTTGTTTCTTGAACAAATTACTTAATTGAGCCTCAGTTTTATAAGTGTAAAGTGGAAATAATAGCAATACTTGCACTATGGCAAATTAATTTGTTGGAAGGATTAAAGCAAATCATTCACTCTGTAATTATAAATTTCAAATTTATAATTATGTGTAAATTTATAAATTGTTTTGTAAATTGTAAAATATTCTATAAATGGTTATTATTTTTGTTATGAATCCAACAGATATGACTTTTTTATCAAATTAAAATCATAGCTAATTTTTCTTTTTCTTCAAATTGAGAAACATTTGATTTTCAACTCAGTGTATATGAAGTCATAAGTAATACAGCATTGTTATAAGTGCCTTCTTAGAAAAAAAATAAACAATTGTGCTGTCAGTGCCTTTGTTTCTTGTTTATATCATTATTTTCTTACTTGTAATCCCTGTTGGCCCCAAAACCATTTTATACTTTGTGTCTGCCCACCATTGGCCTTCCCCAGTAGAGACAAGAGCCAGGCTTTGTTTAGTAGAAGAAAGAAGCCCAATGACTCAGGGTGAGCCACACAATTAACTTTTAAAACCAAGGTTGCATTTTATCCTGTGCTGAGATGAACTCAGGAAAAACAAAGGGGCTAGAAGCATTTATGGATGTCAGCGTAGGCCACCTGCTATGGTATTAAGGAAGAAACATCTGACAAATTAAAAAGGGAGGTTATAGAATCATTTCTCATATTAGCAAGGATAAGTGGGATTTTCTGCTTTCAGTGAGTCATCCAGGTGTTTTGTGCTGGAAATTATGGCCTTTGGGGAGCAGAAGACACTCGGAATGATTATTATTAATTGAATGATGCTGAAGCCATACACCTATATAGTAGCCTTTATTTTTCTAGAGTGAGTGGTCCTTGAACTCCATTCCTGTGGGCATAGAACAAAATTTAATTAAATAATTTAATTTTAAAATGTGCAAAGAAGGAATGACTCCTAAAGGAAAATGTTTACATTATAAGTAAAGGCTGAATTATTCCCTGAACATTGAATGGGTTACACTCCCAAACTTGTGCTTTAGTAATAAAATCTGAAATTTTGCTAGAATGACACAGTGAGTGAGGAGTTAGGAATAGGATTAAAGTAGTCATGGAAAAAGTTGAACAAGTGTTAACCAAAAGAAAAGACAAGGACAACTGAATATATTATATTGTAGAGTCCTAAGGGAAGTGGAGGGAGAGAGAGAATCTACACAAGAGGGATACAATTAAATAGAAAAGAAAATAATGAACAATGAATAATTTGAGAATTTAGATTAGATTGCAAATACACAAAGCAGAAAGAAGTTAAAAACTTTACAATTAAAAATCCCCTGACCTTGTCGTTGTTGCCAGTGAAAACAAGTCCATCCAACTCAAGTGACTGGTTCAGTGCTTTAAATACTTACCTCAAAATAGAAAGCACTGAAGCTATATTAAATGTGAATGGATGAACGAATGAAAAAGCATTTATTAAATGCATGTGTCTAGGTACTATGTCAAGAACTCGAAATATAAATACAGAAGTGAGATAGTCCTTGCATTCAATTAGTTTTCATTTTAATAGGGGAGACAAACCATCTAGAAAAAATGTAGTCAAAGAAAAGTATTTTGTCCTAAGAAGTCAAAGGGTTATTTCTACAAGTGATGGCAGCATTGATTTTAGGTTGGAAAACCATGGTGGTGTTTATGAGCATGGCTAGATTTGGATCCATTTACACATAGTGAGGTCTCCCCATTGAGGACAATCTAGTCTTCCTAAAGAAAATCCAAACTTCTTTCAGGAGAGTAAATCCAGATTCCATGTCAGCTAAAAATCTTATTTTGATCTTGAAGAGACCTTGTATGCCATCTGATTAAACCTCTTCATATTTCAGAAGGGGAGGTCCAGAAGGGGACCTCTGGATAGAGGTCCAGAGACATTAAATGAATTCTCTAAGGACTACATGATTAGTTTGTGACCAAGTGGGGACAACTCAGATCTTCTCATTCTCAGTTCTACATTCTTTCTTGCCTCATCACTTTGATTCTGTTAGAAGAGCCCCACAGGAAACTGAGTGGATGCCCATTAGTTGGAGAATGGCTGAGTAAATTATGATATATGAATGTAATGGAATATTATTGTTCTATAAGAAATGATCAACAGAATGATTTCAGAGAGGCCTGAGGAGACTTACATAAAATGAAGCTAAGTGAAATGAGCAGAACCAGGAGATAATTACACATGGCAACAGCAAGTTTATACTATCATCAATTCTGATAAACATGACTTTCTTCAACAAAGAAATGATTAAGGCCAGTTCCAAGTCTTGTACTGGAGAGAGCCATCTGCACCCAGAGAAAGGACTATGGAAATTGAGTGTAGATCACAACACAGTATTTTCACTCTTTTTGATGTTTGCTTACATTTTATTTTCTTTCTCATTTGTTTCCTTTTTGATCTATTTTTTCTTGTGCAGCATGATAATTATGGAACTATATATAGAAGAATTGCACCTTTAACATATATTGGATTACTTGCCTACTGGTGGGAGGGGAGGCAAGAGAGGGAAAAAATTTAGAACACAAGATTTTGTAAAGACGAATATTGAAAATTATCCATGTATGTATTTTGGAAATAAAAAGCTTTTATTAAAAATAAAGAACAGCCTCAGTTCAAATGCTTTCATTGCATCCAATTTAGTTGCTTGACTTGTCAAAATAATAAGCTCTGTCTTAATGAAGGTTTTGAGAATTTTCCAGGGACCTTTGCAATCTTTAGCTGGCACTGTTTCCAAGATCTTCTGAAAGACTTTGCCTTCAAAAAACTATCATTGTTGATTTGGGGAATAAGACATTTAAAAACATTATATTTTGATAAGTTACAGGATTTCTTCTTGGAGAAATGGGATATATTTATCACAAAGGTATAAAAAATAATTTGGGGGAATTTTTGCTCTAAAATAAATGTTCCTATCTACTAAAATAATTTTTCTGTTTGGGGAATCTGGCAGAAAAATCTATTCATATTAGTCATAAGAAGAAAATGAATAAGAATTATCACTTCCATTAATTTCAATTAATGATTACTATAATCAAGGAAAAAAATCAACTTTATTTAGGGAAGAAAATTCTGCTAGTTCCAAAAAGCCTCTATGAGCAAATCATGCTTCATTTTTAGAATGCCAAAGTGCTATATTTCCTGGTCAGGGAACAAAAATGTCCCTACTCCCCAGTTTTTATTCATCCTGATAATATCTACATTAGTGAAATAAAACATGTTACCATAATCAGGGGAACAGGGTAATTGAGCTCCAGAAGCAGGAAGACAGTCATGGCTGCCAATACTGGCAATACAGGCATCAACATCTCCATATCTCTGAGCCTACCTGTAAGAAATTTATAAAAGAAAGACTGACAAGAGAAAAGAATTGAGAAAATGTGACTCCCTTTGCCGAAGTGAGATGCCATGTTTGGGGAATATTGCCTTGATTGATTGATGTGTTCATTAATTTTGCTGAACTACTTCTTTTTATTCTTATTTTTTATCTTTGTTATAAGGAATGGCTTATTGGGTAGGGGGAGGTGGTGGAATATATTCAAAAATGATGATCTAAAAACAAAAGATACAATTAGAAAAACAAAATTTTAATTAATGATAAAGCATTTTAAGTGCTTACTATGTATCAGGTATTGTGGTAAGTATTAGAAGTATACAAATATAAGCAAGATACTCCCTACCCTCACAGAACTTGTATTTGAATAGGGGAAAATAAAACATGTAGACAAGTGGTAGCTAGGAACAATATTTTGAACAAGGAAATCAGAGGAAATGATGATGGAGCCATAAGGTAAAAAAAAATTGACCTATGTTCTTTGCCAAAGAATTTTAATGTTAATTCAGTTACTGTTTTCAGAATTGAAATTAGGATGGAGAGATGAAATGTGACTCAAATGTAACATGATAGAATAAAGATGGCATGGTCCCGTGATCTGGAGGGGAGGTCTGAGCCCAAATCATGGGTCCTCATTGGAGTTGGAAATTGGAAAGCAAGCAGCATTACTATAACCACAAAAACAAACAGAAATGTATAAACGCAGGGAGAACCCCAAACCTGGAGCCTGGCGTTCTTATACTGCTTCTTACAGCCTGGATGCAGAGTAGGTAGTTTTGACAGGAGGAAGAGCAAATGATTCAAGTAGGACTTTTTGGTAAAGTGACTATGGGTATGTATGTGGTGTAGAGGAGGATGGGAAGTGGAGGTGAAGAAAAGGACTGTTGGAGAAAATAGAGGTTAGTATTTCCCTGAAACTTTCCTTTCATGTCTGCATGTATTAAACATCCTCTTCCATATGTCTTAGGCAACAGGCTGTCTTGAATGCTGCCTATGGATTTTAAGCAGAGAGAAAGTTCAGATCCTGGACAGTAATGACCTTGAATCAGAAGCTTAGTAGATTCTTTCTCTAAACCCTCCAATTTGTTGTTATGGTCATTTTCTGTCTTATTTATTCTTTTACAAAAGCAAGGTCTTATTGGGACATTTTTTTTTAAGATTAGCCCCTGGTGTTAAAAGAAAATTGTTCTCCCTGAAGCTCCATTATGGTCTGAGTCTCTAGAATTTAAGTCCCAAGCCATATTAATGTCAATATGCTTCAGTCCAGGCTACTGCTTCAATGATCTCAAAATCTTTGTGGTTCTCCTTTCCCATCTACTTTCTATAATAATTCCTGCCCCTGAACTAGTTAATTAATGCCCCACCTCTGTCTTACAAAATAATGGTGCTGATTCATCTCTGAAAAAAATATGTATAATATATTGTATCTAGGATATACTGCAACATATCCAACATATAAAGGACTGCTTGCCATCTAGGGGAGGGGGTGGAGGGAGGGAGGGGGAAAAAATCAGAAAAGAAACGAGTGCAAGGGATAATGTTGTCAATATAAAGTAATCATTAAATAAAAAATAAAAATATAAAAAATAAAAAATAAATTAAAAAAAAAAGAAAAAAATATGTATAGTTTTTCCTAAAAGGCAATAAAGTTGTCCCAATAAGTTTCATTGATTTTTATCTTTGACATCATTTCTTGTTCAAATAAGTGATTGATGTAGGAACCAGATGACGGTAGGCACCAAATGTTGGTGTCCAGTCATAAGAAAAATTCACTATAGTCATTCTCTTTGGCAAAAAGGTAGGTTTATTTAGGGGACTAAATCACAGGCAAACTAAGAGGTATAATGGACACCAGGAACAGTAAATATGAAATAGGGTTGGGAGAACATAGAAAGAGTTTAACAGAAAGGGCAAGTTCCCTCGTAGAACTTGCCATTCACCAGGAGAAAGGAAACACCCCATGAGTTTGGGGCATGCCCTTAGCTGGCAGGTTAAATCATAAAAGAGACTTAGCACCCTGAAGGAGTTAGTTAGCCATAAGGAGGAGAAGTGGGGTCAGGAGCCTGGTGGGGCTGCCCATATGGCTTGGAGGAGAGATACTGCGAAAGACACCAAGAGACAAAGTGCCAAGTGGGGCTGACCCAAAGAAGGGACAATGATGGATCGTGGGCCAAAAGTAGATTTAATAGGGAAATTTAACCTCAGGGACATGCCTGGGATGTCTAACAAGATGTGTCAAGGTGAGGCTGCCCAAGACCCCTACAGAGGGTGGGCCTTTGGGTTTCACATAACTTATTCTGACAGGACAACTTCCCCAGAGAGTGGGACTACGGAACTAAACTGATCTCTATCAGTGCCTTCTCCCTGCTGGCCCCAGGGATCAATCTGATCAATTCTTCAGTTTCTCTGTGTCCAACACACCCACCTTTCAGGACCTCACCATAAGAACACAAAAAGTTCTTCCCAAGTGGAGCTGCTCTGATTTGGTGCATTTCTGAAGACCATTAGAGTCACCATCTCCCACTCTTTGACCAGACATGTTTCATGTGGAAATAAGGAGGCAGAATGTGAACCGAACTCCCTCTGACTTCAGTCCTCTTTTCATTTTGCCATACATTTCATGTATGCTATATACATCAAAAAATTTCTTGTCTACTAATATAAAAGGTTGGCCCTGGGGCAGCTAACCCAAGCAGCTAGGTAGTGCAGTGGATAGAGTGCTAGACCTGGAATCAGGAAGACTTGAGTTCAAATCCAGCCTCAGAATAGTAATGGGATCTTGGTTAAAGCACTTAGCACTGTTAGCCTCAGTTTCCCCATCTATAAAATGAGCTAGAGAAGGAAATGGAAAACCACTCCAGTATCTTTGCCAAGGAAATCCCAAATCAGATATAACCGAATTAACTGAACAACAACAAATCCCAAGAAGATCTATAAAGTGGAAGAAGTTTGTTTTCAGCATTCTCAATCTTTCCTCTTACACTTTCTCTTCAGTCTCTATTCATTCTAGTTCTTTTATGTCTCCAGTGGCCTCATTCTCCCTCGTTTTTCTCTCTTATTGAAATCTGCTATTAAAAAAGATTGCCATACTCACTAAAATTATTTGTATATTTGCAGGGATTTTATACATTTAAAAAATGGAACAAAAGCTAATCAATCAATTTTCCTTCTCTTTTCAAGGCACAATGGGTATCCAGAAACAATGATGGATATTCTCTGTTGTTGATTAGCAGAAGCCTGCAATTGTACTAAGAATGCAATAAATGGTAAGTATCAAGTTAATGATACAAAAAGATGGTGTTCCAGGAAATCAGGGGAGGAAAGACCTCTTCCCATTGGAATGTTACAGAAAGGTCCAGAGGAGAGGGAGGATTTTAGATGAGCATTAAATCATAGGCAATGTTTGCAAAGGCAGAGGAGGGAAGGGAGAATGGGAAAAATTGGGGAATGTGATATTTTAAAAATTTGAAAAACATAACTGCCTAGGTAACTTATCATTTCATTAATAATGCTAGCATGCTATTAATAAAAGGGAACAGTGATATTCTTGAATGCCAAAGATTCCTCATGAAATCCACTTAATGTTTATATGCCTTTAGAAGGGTGGGTGATCCTAAAAGGGGCAATCAGTTCTGATTTGTTAACAATTAATGAGAGAATAAATATTATAATGAGATGTGGGTTCACTTTAATAAGGGTTTGGGACATAAGTGGCTTGGATCACCTAAGTCTTGGTCAAAGAGATTTATCAATTTCCATATTTTCTAGCTGACAAAAGAAAGACTACACATTCACTCAGACCTGTCTGAATAAACACAATGAGCACGAATCCTTTAGTCTAAACTTAGAATTTCTTTTTACTGTCTTTGATTTGATCTCAGCCATCCTGCCTGAGTAAGTCTTTGAGGAAGATTTTTCACATTGATTTATTTCTGAATGAGGAAATATAAAAGGAGACAACCCTTGATCCTAATTCAGTAAATTAGCTAATAATAAAAAAGAAAAATAATCATTTTTTTCAATGACAATTTGAGCAAATGGATAGAACTAAGAGAGCATAGATGTATTCAGAGAGGGATGAAGAAAGTAATGCTGCTACAACATTGTTATGCAAAATAATATTAGCAAGGTAATTTGAGGTTAGTTTGTATCCTGACTCCAAATTCAATGTAGAAAAAAGATTGGACTTTATTCCATGAGAAATAGAGAATCATTGAAGGTTTTTGAAACATGATAAAAGCAGATTTTTAGGAAGATGTGTCCTTGGCAGATGACGTTAGATACTGGAGAAGTCAACTGAATGATTATTGCAATAGTCTAAGCAATGGATGATGAAAGATCTAGCTTAGATAGAGCTAGTAATATTGTGAATGGGGTATGAATAGATATATTTCTTTTTTATTGAATCTTTATTTTCAAAACATATACAAGAATAATTTTTCACCATTGACCCTTGGAAAACCTTGTGTTCCAATTTCCCCCTTCCTCCCACCCTACTCCTAGAAGGCAAGTAATCCAGTATATGTTAAAATTGGTAAACTAAATGTAAATCCAATATAGGCATATATATTTATAAATTTTATACAATATAGACAAAAAATTATACAATTATACAATAATATACAATTAATACAATTCTTGCTGCACAAGAAGAATCAGATCAAAAAGAAAAAAATATGAGAAAGAAAATAAAATTCAAGCAAACAACAATATAAGAAGTACAATCTACATTCAATTCCCACAGTCCTCTCTCTGGGTGTAAATGATTCTCATTATCACAAGATCATTGGAATTCGTCTGAATTGTCTCGTTGAGAAGAATCACATCCATCAGAAAATTGATCATTGTATAATCTTGTTGCTATGTACAACATTCTCCTGGTTCTGTTCATTTCACTCAGCATCAGTTCATGTAAGTCTCTCCAGGCCTTTCTGAAATTATCCTGCTGGTCATTTCTTACAGAACAATAATATTCCACAACGTTCATAATACCATAACTTATTCAGCATCCACTTAGTTTCCAGTTTCTTGCCACTACAAAAAGGGCTGCCACAAACCTTTCTGCACATGTGGGTCCCTTTCCCTCCTTTAAGATCTCATTGGGATACAAACCCAATAGAAACATTGTTGGGTCAAAGGGTATGCACAGTTTGATAATTTTTTGAGCAAAGGGAACATTTATATTTCTTTTTTTCTATTTTTCTATTTCTATTTTTATTATTATTATGGCTTTTCCTAACAAAACATATGCATGGGTTATTTTTCAATATTGATTCTTGCAAAACCTTCTGCTCCAACTTTTCCCCTCCTTCCCTCTACTCCCTCCTCTAAATGGCAAGTAGACCAATACATGTTAAATATATTAAAAAATATGTTAAATCTAATATGAACATTTATATTTCTAAAAGACATTTTAGCTTTGGCAATTAATTGGATATGGGGTGAAAGGAGAAAGGTATCAGATGACTTCAAAGTTTCAAGCTTAGGAGACATAAAGAGGAGAGCTTTTATTATAAACACCCATTGTATATTAGGTCCTGTGAAGAAATGGGAAATATAGCTCCTGTTCTTTCTGAATTTGTAATCTTGGTAGACAGACGCCATGTACCGATTTGGAAAGACCTAAAGATGTTCAAAAGATGACAAATTCATATATTACAAGTGGAGGCTACAAATACTAATGTCCATCATTATTTTTAAAAAATTGCGACTTTCACAAAATGCTTGTGAGCTATTGTATATAACTGACTGAGATATGGTCTTAAACAGCAGTGAGAACAAAATGAGCTTAACCTATCACCATAGTTATCTAGAACTGTACAAATTGTTCTGTTGACGCACCATGGTCTATCTAGAACAAGAATTCATTTCTGGGACATAGACTTTATTTTGTTTCTATACAGCCAGAGGAGGCTATACCTTAACATTAGAGAAAACCTCTTTAAGAATGTTGAATGAAAGAGATTGTTTCTGGGCAGAAGATGGGGGTGGGAAGGGACTAGTAGGTTCAGGAGTATTTAGAAGGAACACTACTGAAGTTTATTCTGTAAGATGTTAGTTTAAACCAAATTTCAGACAAAGTTTTCCCATTTTTGTAAAAATGGGAAACTTTTCTCCAGCATTTCATATTCTTATGTTTATCAAATAACAGACTGCTGTTCTTGGATTAATTTTGCTTCTTATTATTGAATATTGAATTCTGTAGTTCTATTTTTATGACTTAAAAATAGTACCAAATGGTTTTTAATGGTTATTGCTTTATAGTACTGGTTGCAGTTTGACAATGTTATGCCCTCTTTCAGCCATAATTTTTCCTCATCCATCTCTCTTTAGTTCCTCCTCATTTGCTCACTGTTTGAATCCTGATTGACTCAAATTAAATGCAAATAGCAATCATTTCTGTTTGGGCCAGAAATCTTGAGAAATTTATTTATTTAGATTATTATTGTTTTTGACTAGGTGAAAGAAGAGATTCTTTGCCTCAATTTTTGCCTAACCTTAATCACTCAATGGATGCAGCCTCAGTTAGAATGAAACCTGTTGAAGATCTTAATTTTAAAAGGCCAGGTCTCCCTTTGTATCCAGCACCATCTTTAGTCATCCTGATCTGTACCTGGCCACTGGACCCAGATGGCTCTGGATGGGAAAGGGAGGCAGGTGACCTTGCCCAGCCCTCCCTCACTTAAATCCAACTCACTTGTATCTCATGGCATCCCCTCCCTGATACCGTGATCCTCTTTGAGAACAAAGGACAAGCAACAAGAACAAGTGGGATTAACAACTGAGTTGTTTCTCAACACAGAACAAACTAAAAAGGAAAAGAACAGTAGAAAGGGACAATTGACTTAAAAAAATTAAATGGGGAAACAGAGTCAAAATGATAGAGAAAAGATTGGTAGTTGTTTGAGCTCTCCTCCATTTCCTTCAAAACAACTTTAAATCAGGCCTCTGAAGTGACAGAACCCAGAAAAGGAAGAGTGAAATGATTTTCCAGCCTAAGATAACTTAGATTCAACAAGATAACAGGATTCAATCTGAATCCTGGCTGAGGCTCCTAGCTTATATACTCTCTTAAAGCCAGAGAAGGCAGGCAGGAGCTCTCAGAACCAAGACTACAGAAGGCCTCTAAGAAAGCTAACCGGGCACAGGAAAGGAGACAAGACTTGGAAAGAGACAATAAAGGATTTGGACTTTAACTTCTGGCTGCACTTGTGATTACTGAACTGAAAGGAAGGCTGCCCCCAGAAGTCCCCCAAGAAACCTGCTCCCAGAGAACATTACATCTTAGAGAAGAATATTACATATATGCATGGGTAATTTTTCAGCATTGATAATTGCAAAACTTTTTGTTCCAACTTTTCCCCTCCTTCCTCCCACCCCCTCTCCCAGATGGCAGGTTGACCAATACATGTTAAATATGTTAAAGTATAAGTTAAATACAATATATGTATACATGTCCATACAGTTATTTTGCTGTATAAAAAGAGTCAGACTTTGAAATATTGTACAGTTAGCCTGTAAAGGAGATCAAAAATTCAGGTGGACAAAAATAGAGGGACTAGGAATTCTATGTAGTGGTTCATAGTCATCTCCCAGAGTTCTTTCCCTGGGTGTAGCTAGTTCAGTTCATTACTGCTCTATTGGAACTTATTTGGTTCATCTCATTGTTGAAGAGAGCCATGTCCATCAGAATTGATCATCATATAGTATTGTTGTTGAAGTATATAATGATCTTCTGGTCCTGAAATGAGCAAAATTTTAATGTAATCCATGAGAAGCAACATTTTACAGAGGAACTATATTATTGGCATTCAAATTAATTAATTTAAGTAAGTAGCATAACACTTTTTAGTATCTCCTTCTATGAGTCCCCCTAGGGTATCTTTATACAATGTCATTCATTTTTCCTCTTATAGTGTGTTCTTAGTGTGTTCTCTATTCTCCTGCTTCTGTCTTTTATTTATTTGGTTTTGCATTCTTTCATAAAAGTTCAAATTTCTTTGTATTCCTCACAATTGTCTGTCTTAAACCATATTTACTGACAAAAAAAGGCATAACAAAAATGAAAAGGAAAGGA
Organism: Antechinus flavipes; assembly: GCF_016432865.1. Taxonomy (NCBI): domain Eukaryota; kingdom Metazoa; phylum Chordata; class Mammalia; order Dasyuromorphia; family Dasyuridae; genus Antechinus; species Antechinus flavipes. Next base: position 457,666,990 of record NC_067400.1, on the reverse strand, counting down.
GCTGGTGCAGGTAATTTCTAGAGGGGAATAGCTGAGAAATGGATGCAGATATGTGCCAGGGATCCCCAGAGAGGATCTGTTTTCCTTCGCTTCTCTGCTTGCTGTCAGAGCCTTGTCTTTTCTGTTCCATTTTGTGAATGCTTTAAAAAACACTCCTAAGGTGTGGATGCCTTCACAAAGAACCATTTTCAGAACCTCTCCATGCCTATGTCTGTGTCACACCATGAAGTGCTTGGATACCTTGATACTTGAGCCATAAATAGCATAAACAATACAGACAGGCCAGAGAGAGCAGTACAGATATTTCCTTTACATATGGAGAGGCTCATATTTAGCTTTGGGCAGGTACATAGGGGCCAGGGCCCAGAGCACTTTTTTTTTTTTTTTTGCAAAGCCTATGATCATAGCTTAGTTAAAGCTCTGGGACTGGGGAGCCTTAGAACTCTAACTACTAAAAGGATGATTATGCTGAAAGGTTGAGGGAGCTGGGATAAAGAAGCAAAAGCTGGAGCATAGAAATAGCTCATTCTATTTCCTTTTGTCTCCTTTTACACTAAATATGGGTTGCAAAGATAAACTTCCATTTTACTGTGAGAGGATTTGATTTGATTTCTGATTTCTTTTTCATAAGAAAAAGTTACATTTTAAGTTATCATATAAAGTAGAAACTAAAAAAAGTTCAAGTTAGTGAGAATTTATTAATTATTATTAGAAGCACTTATTATTACTGTCAAGTACTCTGCTAGGTACTCTGAGAAGATCCTAAGAAAGATTTGTGATATCATTGATATGAGAGTATCCTAAATAAGGCTGCACCCATCCTTTGAGATATGTTCTCCCAAAAGCTGGCCACTGCAGGTATACTTAATGGGATGGAAGCCTCCTTTGTTTTTGGTGGGGGTTTTTTGCATTTTAGAGGTACCAGTGGAGTACTCTGGCTGTCCACCTTTGTCTTTGACCACCATATGTCCTCTTCCTATCTCACAATTACTTGATGACTTGCTTTATTATTATTTCTATTCTTCTTTGGAATTCCTTATTCCATATAATCTTGATGATTATATGAACACCCACCATATGTCTCTTCATTGCTCTCTGTGTAATACTCTTACTTAGTCTTTACAATGCTTTATTTACTATTTACTAATCATTTGAAAGCTAGAAGCTAAATAGTTAAATGGAACTGAGGTAGTGGTCATTGGCTTCCCAAAAAATGGAGAACATAATGAATAGAGTTTCAAGCTAATGGTAGGAGAACAGAGACTGCCTCAACTCTCCCCTCAGAATATTGGAAAATTAGGAGTGGGATGGGGAAAGGAGATGAAATGTAACAAGCCTAGCCCTGAGAGAGGGCACATATAAACCATGTTATATAAATAAAGACAAAATACTTTGGAGGAAGGGAAGAAGCAATGACAATTGGAGAATAATAGATTTATTTAGGAGAAAGTACTTAAGATGAGCTAGACATTCCAAGAAGCAAAGATGAGGAAAATAAATATTCAGTGTATAGAGAACCATGGCCTGTGTGAAGGCAATGAGACAAGAAGTAGAAGGTCACATTCAAAGAAGAGATAATAAATCAATTTGGCTGGAACATGCTAGTGCATGTGGTAGAATAATGGGTATAAAGTCTATAAAGATATTTCAGAAATAAGTTGTTCTGAAATTTGGATTATAGACTGTATTTCTGAAGGAACATGGTCTATAAAGATAGACTGAAACTAAATTGTGGAGGGTTTTGAATGCCAAATATAGAAATCTGGCTTAAGCCAAATCTGAAAATTCTTGACTATTATGTTGTAAACTATCTACAATAGGTTCAATAGGTTTAAATGAAGTGTGAAGATTAATTTTTTTAGTTTTGTTTGGCCTCAAAGATTTCTCCTAACTTCGGGAATTTATATTTTGTTGATATGTCCTGATAATGTCAGTCTAAGGATTACCTCAGATCACAAAATGCTGAAGACTAGGAATCCTAGCTAATTGCCAATTCTTTTTGTGGATTTCATAGCTGGATGACCATTTGCACTTGTGGCAATAATGCAAAAGGGATCCATATTTAGATATATGTCTAAGTTTCTATAACCCACAGTGCCATAAACAAATAGGTAATTAATAATATTTTTGTTTGTCTTTTGTTAGTTAATATATTTGGGGGGTGGGGTGGGGAATGGGTCTCTCTAGTTTGTTCAGCTTGCAATTATAAGGACCACATGGTGAGTTCTAGACTACCATGGAAACTTACCTGCTCTGTTTCTGACTTGATCCAGTTTGCCTCTTCTTTGGCATCCTGATTTCTCTCACATTTTTTCTTCAGGATTTGCTATGTTGGTACTGGACTTAATAAATGGAAAAACTGGAATTCTTCTGGAAGAAAACTGGAAGTCTCCTCATTTCAAATCCAAAATTCTTTCCCTTACAAATGCCACACCTATACTATGGAAGAATCCCTCTTTCATTTAGAAATTTTGGGAGATGTTCTTAATGACTTTTTTTTTCTTTTTTCTTTTGCTGAGGCAATTGGAGTTAAGTGACTTGCCCAGGGTCACACAACTAGGAAGTATTAAGTGTCTGAGACCAGATTTGAACTTAGGTTTTCCTGAGTTCTTAATGACAATCTTGTTATTACTTTTGGCTTGTGTGAGTCTCCTTCTTTCATGCTTTTCCTGATAATTATACTTAAGGTCATTTAATAGCATTATTTCTATTGCTGCATCTGTCAAGTGATCTTATAATGTCTTACTGTGTATTTAGGAGATACCTTATTTGAATAGGCTATCTCTCCTATATTTTATTCTATTGAGATAAATGCTTTTTTATTTAATTATTTGTTTTTATAATCAAACAATACAGATAGATAGTGAATCTTTGATCATTCTCAGTTAGCTCTGATTATGAACATGTATCCTGTGGAAAATAATTATTTGGAAAAGCCTGCCCATTTACTTTTCTCATTTAAAAATTCAATTTTTATTTTCAGTTCTAGATTCTCTCTCTCCCTCACCCCCTTTCCTTCCACACTAAGCAGACGAGAAATGAAAAACTCTTTACAAATATGAAATCATGCGAAACAAATTTCTACATTGCCCATAATGCAGAAAAAGAGAAAGGAAGAAAAGAAGGAAGGAAAAAAGTAAAGGAAGAAGAAAAGAATGATGAAAAGAAGAAAGAAAAAGATGTTTTGATCTATATTCTGAGTCCATCAGTTCTCTGGCTGTACATACATAGAATTTTTCATTATGTATCTTTGGAATTGTAGTGAGTAATTGTGTTGACCAGCCCATCACATTTCACAATTGGTTAGTTTTGCGAAATTATAGTTGCTATGTAAATTGTTCTCCTGGTTCTGCTCATTTCATTTTGCATCAAATCACATATGTTCTTCCAAGATTTGCTGAAAGCATTATTACAATAGTATTCTATCTCAATCACATGCCACAACTTCTTCAGCTATTCACCAATTGATGACATTCTCTGAGTTTCCAGTATTTTGCCATCACAAAAAGAGCTGCTTTAAATATTTTTGCATATTTGGGTGTTCTTTCCTTTAATGTTCTAGACATAGACCTAGTAGTGATGCTGTATCAAAGAGTATATATGCACTGTTTAATTGTTTTTTTTTCATAGTTCCAAATTGCTTTACAAAATGATTGGATAATTCAACAGCTCTGCCAATAATACATCAAAATCACAATTTTTCCACATCCTTTTCAACATTTGAGTTCAGAGTCAGAATCTCTTATGGGAGGGACTTCCGTGGATTATGTATCATACATGTTCGTTTCCTATTTTCAATTTCTACTATACTATATTGAGTATAAGTACTATGTAGTACCTAGTGTAGGGTATTAATGTGTTAGAATTCATTTATCTTGGTTTTGCTATCATCAAGGGTAAGGAAAAGTCAATATAGAAATGTAAATAAATCTAGTCCGCTTCACATATAGTTGCTATTGTCCTCCTAGTTTCATGATGAATGCTCTTGGACTGATCTGTCTTTATTAGTGTGTAAAGTGTTTTCTAATTCTGTTTAATACTGTTCTTGCATTTATTTTAGCAGGTAGACTCCCAAGTATTTTATACTATCTGCACATATTTTAAATGAAAATTCTCTTTCTTTTTCTTACTCCTAGAGTTTGTTGGTAATAGGTAGAAATATTGATGATTTATATGGGTTTATTTTATATTCTGCAATTTTACTAAAGTTGTTAATTATTTCAAATAGTTTTTTATTTGATTCTCTAGGATTCTCTAAGTTTATCATCATATTGTCTGGAAGGAGTGATAGTTTTAGTTCCTCATTGCCTATTCCAATTCCTTCAACTTACTCCTCTTTTCTTATTGCTGAAGCTAACATTTCTATTACAATATTGGATAATAGTGATGATAATGGGCATTTTGCTTCATCCCTTACTCTATTGGGAAGGCTTCTAGCTTATCCTCATTACAGATAATATTTACTGATGGTTTTAGTTAAATTCTACTTAGCACTGAAAAGAAAGATTCATTGATTCATATGCTTTCTGTTTTTTTTTTAATAGAAATGAGTGTTATATTTTATTAAAAGATTTTTTTCCCTTTTTGAAATAATCATATAAAATTTTTTTTTTTTACCGTTTTTGTTACTGTTATGTTAAATTATGCTGATAAGTTTTCCTCATATGGAGCCAGCCTTGCATGTCTGGTATAAATTCCACCCCATCATAGTGGTACATATATCTTTGTGGTGTATTACTATAATCTCTTTGCTAGTATTGTATTTAAATTTTTTGCATCATTAGGGAATTGGTGTATAATTTTCTTTCTTTGTTTTTGTTCTTCCTAGCTTAGGTATTAGGACCATATTTTGTCAGAAAAGAAATTTGGCAAGGCTCCTTCTTCATTCATTTCCCCAAATAGTTTATATAGTACCAGAATTAATTGTCCTTTTAATGTCTGGTAGAATTTACTTGTGAATCCAAGTGGTCTTGGGAATTTTTTGGCAGGAGGACTCATAGAAGGCTACTTAATTTCTTTTTCTAAGATAGAGTTATTTAAGTATTTTATTTCCTTTTCTATTAATCTGGGCAATTTTAATTTTTGTAAATATGCATATGTTTCACTTAAATTGTCATATTTATTGGCAGATAATTAGGCAAAAACAGCCCCCAATAATCGTTTTAATTTAATCTATCCTTTTCTTTATTGATATTGATCATTTGGTTTTCTTGTTTCTTTTTGAATATCAAACTAATCAGTGGTTTATCTGTTTTATTTTTCATTAAACCATATCCAACTTTATTTATTAATTCAATGTGGTTTTAAGCTTTTAATTTTATTAATTTCTCCTTTGTTTTTCAGGATTTCTACTTTGGGGTTTAAATGAGGGTTCTTAATTTGTTCTTTTTTTCTAGTGTTTTTTTTTAGTTGTATGCACAATTAATTTATCTTCTCTTTATTTAATTGATATAAAGATTGAGAAGTATATATTTCTTCGTAAGTATTACTTTGACTGCATCCCACAAATTTTGGTATGTCTCATTGCCATTCTTTTTAATGAAATTATTTATTGTTTCTATGATTTGTTTTTTTTTTAATTCACCCAGTATTTAAGATTAGATTATTTAGTTTCAAATTAATCTTAATCTATACTTCAACTACCCTACATTGAATTTGATTTTATTACATTATACTCTGAAAAGAATGTATTTATTATTTATGCTTTTCTGCATTTGTTTGTAAGGTTTTTATGTCATAATACAGTCAATTCATAGGTATGATGTACTCCTGAGAAAAGATATATTTTCTAAGTCCTATTCAATTTACTGCACAAGTCTCTCATATCTGATTTTTTCAAAATTGTATTTACTTCTTTAACTTCTTTCTTGTTGTTTTTTGTTGTTGTTGTTGTTATTGTCAGATTTATCTAGTGCTGAGAGGATAATGCTGACATTTCTCACTAGTATAGTTTCATTGTCCTATAACTCATTTAACTTTGTCTTTAAAAATTTGGATGCCTGGCCAGTTGATACATACATATTTGGTATGATGTTATTTCATTGTCTATGTTATCTTTTAGTAAAATATAATTTCTCTGCTTATCTCTTTTAATTAGGTTCATTTTTGCTTTTGTTTTGTAACTAACTACTACTCCCCACTTGTTTTATTTCACCTGAAGTATAGATTCTGCTTCAGACCCTTATCTTTACTCTGTGTGTGTCTTTCTGCTTCAAATGTGTTTTTTGTAAACAACATATTGTAGGATTCTGAATTTTGATATACTCTATTATACACTTCTCTTTTATGGAAAACAGGAGGGCTGACTACCAAACTGAAGGTCTACAGAGCCATTATGCTAACCTCATTGTTGTGTACCTATGAAACCTGGATTGTATATCAACACCTTGTATACCAACTGAATCACTTCCATGTGCATTATTTTCGGAAGATTCTGAAGATCACCCAGGAGGATAAGATACCAGACATTGAGATTGTTTTTCTTTTCTTTTCTTTTTTTTTTAATTAGAGCTTTTTATTTTCAAAAGATATGCATGGATAATTTTTCAACATTAATCATTGCAAAACATTGTGTTCCAAATTCCCCCCCTTCCCCTAGATGGCAAGTAATCCAATATATATTAAACGTGTTAAATATCTATATATGTTAAATCCAATATGTGTATTCATATTTATACAATTACTGTGCTGCAAAAGAAAAATCAGATCAAAAAGGGAAAAAAATGAGAAAGAAAACAACAACAAAAAAAGTGAAAATGCTATGTTGTGATCTACACTCAGTTCCCACAGTCCTCTCTCTGGGTTTAGAAAACTCTCTTCATCACAAGATAATTGGAACTGGCCTCAATCATTATCTTTTCCTGTCATCTTAGCCAGTCTAAGAGGTGTGTACCTGAATCTCAAGGTTGTCTTAATTTGCATTTCTCTGATCAATGGTAATTTAGAGTATCTTTTCATATGACAAGAAATGGTTTCAATTTCTTCATCTGAAAATTGTCTGTTCATACCCTTTGACCTTTTATTCAATTGGAAAATGGCTTGAATTCTTATAAATTTGAGTCAATTTTCTTTTATTTTAGAAATGAGGCCTTTTATCAGAACCCTTGAATGTAAAATTTTTTTCTCAGTTTATTGCTTTCCTTTTAATGTTGTCTGCATTGGTTTTGTTTGTACAAAAACTTTTTAACTTAATATAATCAAAATTATCCATTCTGCATTTTATAATGCACTCTAGTTTTTCTTTGGCCACAAATTCCTTGCTTCTCTGCAGATCTGAGAGATAGACTATTCTTTGTTCTTCTAATTTGCTTATAGTATTACTCTTTATCTCTAAATCATGAACAAATTTTGACCTTATTTTGGTATAGGGTGTTAGGTGTGGGTCAATGCCTGGTTTCTGCCATACTAATTTCCCCAGCAATTTTTTATCAAATAGTGAGTTCTTATCCAAGAAATTGAGGTCTTTGGGCTTATCCAACACAGATTCATTGATTATTGTGCTTTGTAAACCTACCCCATTCCATTAATTGACTACTCTATTTCTTAGCCAGTACCAAATGGTTTTGATGACTGCTGCTTTATAATATAGTTTTAGGTCTGATACAACTAGGCTACCTTCATTTGCATTTTTTTCATTAATTCTCTCAAGTTCTCTCTTAAGAACTTTAGAAGTGATTATATGACATGGGAGACATTGGCACAGGACTGCCCAGTATGGTATGCCCTCATCAGAGAAGGTGCTATGCTCTTTGAGAAAAGCAGAATTGAATTAGCTCAGAAGAAACATGAGATGCACAAAGTTAGAGAAGCTACCCCAAATGTTCATAGGGACTATTTGTATGTCACTTATAGTAGAGCAATCTGAACTCATTTTGGTCTGATCAGTCACAATCAGACACATGATAACTTGATTCTGATATAGTGATGTTATTTTGGTCCTCTTCTAGAATGAAGGATGCCAAGCAATCAATCATTCTGCTATGGATAAGTTCATCCCTTCCACATTCACAATTATGATTACTGCTTATTTCCTTTCATACTGCTTTTCTCTCTTGTTTATTCTTCTCTCTCTCCTTTCAACTGTTCCTCCTTACAAATGTTTGCTTCTGATCACCACCTCCTCCAATCTATCCTTCTCTTATCTTTCTCCCCTCCTACTTCCCTGTACGGTAAGATAGATTTCTACACCCAAATAAATGTGTATGACAATTTTGATTAGAGTAAGGTTCAAGTGTTGTCTATCACCTTACACACCCTTCCAATGTAAAAGCTGTTTCATGCTTCTTTTATGTCAGATAATCTAATCCATTCTACTTATTCTATCATACCCCAGTACATGTCCTTTTCTTACCCTTTTATTTAATTTTATTTTTTAGATATCATCTCATCATTGCTAATTCATACCTGTGCCCTGTCTTTATACACTCCTTCTAACTGCCTTAATAATGATAAAGTTCTTAGGAGTTACATTTTCCCATATAGGAATGTACACAGTTCAACCTTATTGAATCGCTTAAGTTTTCTCTTTCCTGTTTATCTTTTTATACTTCTCTTGAATCTTGTATTTAAAAGTCAAATTTTCCATTCAGCTCTGATCTATTCATCAGGAATCCTTGAAAGTCCTTTATTTCATTAAATATCTATTTCATCCCTGAATGATTATACTCAGTTTTGCTGGGTAAGTGATTCTTAGTTGTGATTACAGCTTTTTTGCCTTATGGAATACCATATTCCAAATTTCCAATGTTTTAATGTAGAAGTTGTTAAATCTTGTATGGTCCTGACCCCTACTCCATTATTTTTGAATTGGTCCTTTCTGGCTGCTTTTAATATTTTCTCCTTGACCTGAGACCTGCAGAATTTGGTTATAATATTTCTGGGAATTTTTATCTTGGAATCTCTTTCAAAAAGTGATATATGGATTCTTTTAGTTTCTATTTTATCCTCTGGTTCTGGGATAAATCAAGTGTTTTCCTTGATAATTTATTGAAATATTGTTATAGGCCAGAACTTGAAACAAGGTGCTAAGTCAGTGGAATTGATAGAGACAATGATTATTTAGCATGGTATTTAACAGTTCTTTAGTTCAGTACATGTACTTAGTACTTGCTATAATTGTACAAGATTCACACCTTTAAGAGAGCATATATAAGCTAGAAGCCTCAACCAGGACTCAGTCCAGGAGATTCAGAAGCCAGAATTCAGTCAAGGAGATTCAGAAGCCAGGATTCAGTCAAGGAGATTCAGAAACCAGAGAAGGCAGTCAGGGAGATTCAGAAGCCGGAGCTCAAACTGTCAGAACCAAAACTATAGAAGGCCTCTAAGAAAGCTAACTGGGTGCAGGAAAGGAGACAAGACCTGGAAAGAGACAGTAAAAGATTTGGACTTTAATACCTGGCTGCATTTGGGGTGATTACTGAACTGAAACTAAGGCTGCCTCCAGAGACCCCAAGGAAACCCCAACAAGAGAAGATTACATTTTAGAGAAGAATATTACAAAATATGATATCTAGGCTCTTTTTAAAAAAAAAAAAACAAATCATAGCTTTTTGGTAATTCAATAATTCTTAAATTATTTCTCCTCACTCCATTTTCAAAATTAGTTATTTTTCCAATGAAATATTTCACATCATCTATTTTTCATACTTTTAATTTTGTTTTTTTGGGTTTTTTTGTGTCTCATAAAGTAATTAGCTTCCACTTGACCAATTCTGTTTTTTAAGAAAGTATTTTCTTCAGTGAGTTTTTTAAAAATCTTCTTTTTCATTTGACTAATCCTGCCTTTTTAAGGAAGTTTTTTCTTTGAGTGAATTTTTGTGCCATCTTTACCAAGCTGTTGACTGGCCTCTTTTCATAATTTTCTCGCATCACTCTCAACTCTTTTCCCAACTTTTCTTCCACCTCTCTTCTTTGATTTTTCTTTTTTAAAATTTCTTTGTCTTCTTCCAGGAATTCTTGCTAGACTTGTATCCAATTCACACTTTTCTTTGAAGCTTTCTCTGTAGCTGTTTTGACATCAAAATTTCTTCCCTGTCACCATAATAGCCTTTTAGGGTCAGATTCTCTTTTCAAATTTTCATAGCCTATTTCTTGACTTTTAACTTTATGTTTAATTTGAGCTCTCTTCACAGAGTGGAGAGGGCCATATAGCACAATTTATGCTTTTTTTGTGGGGGAATGCTTGCATCTATTTTCAGATTTAGTTTAGGAAGTTTGTATGTTTTGGGATACTTCCAAAGTGGTATGGTCCAAGAAGAAATGTAGTCACACTTTTTTGACCTGTGCTCTGATCTTTACCCAGGATGGGTTCCCCCAAAGCCACATGTTTTAGTACTCTTCTTGGCCTTGGAACTTTAACCAGGTCCCCTGCTCTCTTGCAGCTTCCAATGCTAGTGCTCCTCTTGGCCCTCAAATTGGGACTTGGAACTTTGTATGAGCAATTACATCCATTGCCAACAAGGTAATCTTTTTCCAACCAGTTTCTGATCTTGATCAGCCCAATTTGGGGCTGAGAACTCTCAAAGGTGCTGCTGCCATTGTTGGTAGCTTCCTTCAATGTCTGCTGATGGTATTGCCAAAAAATGTGCAGTATTTTCGATGGTCTTTTCACAGTGTCACAGACTTTTTTTTAAAACAAATTTCTAAATTTTCTTGTTCTGAGAATATGTCTCACCTTGACATTTTTTTTTTTTGATTCTTCCACTCCAGAATTTGACTTGAAGCATTGTTTTAAAAAATATTTGGAGAACAATGTTGGGAGAATTTTGCCGAGTTGATGCCTATGTTCTGCTATCTTGACTCCATCTCTTGGTTTTCTAATTTCTCAATTTAAACCTTAGTTTTCTTTCTTTCTTTTTTAGGTTTCAGCATTTATATTTTTAAAGTAAGATTTGGAATTCCAATTTTTTTCCCTCCCTTCTTTTACTCCTCCCCAAGAAGGCAAGCAAATAACCTTTTATATATATACAATCATGTTAAACATATTTCCACATTAGTAATGTAAAAAAAAAAAAACAGAACAAATGGGGAAAGTCATGAAAAACAAAAAACAAAAAATATTATGCTTCAATTTAGATTCCATAGTTCTTCTGTAATCAATGATTACATATCCTGGTACATAGCAGATGCTAAATAGGTAGTTGATTGATTGTCACATAGGACGAATTCATTTCCATAGGAGTTTGTTTGTCCATACACTGTAATCATGACAAAGCAACTTGATCAAGAATTCCATAAAAAAACACAAACAAACAATAACAACAACAAAATAAACAAAAATTACTTTCTGTTACCTTTTGGTAGACAATGAAATCAATGCTGCCATCTCTTTTATTCTTATCTCTAAAGAAAACTATGAATCATCCTTCCATTATAACTCTTTATGCCTTCTGGGTTGATTTCTATCATAATATCTATATGAATGTGATTGGGTTATTTGGAAAGTTTATCAGCTTGTTGATTGTTGAACAAAGATCTCATATTTATAATACTAATAGCTAAATTAATGGTGCACATGGTATAGATGATGCAAAATTACGGTTTCTACCACCTTTTTCCAGCTCTCTGCCACTGTCATCAAGGAAGCATAAGGAAGTGTCCATGACTGAAGATCATTTTGAGTATTTATCTGTACTGTGGGGTCACCAGGACCAAAGAATTCATTACTGAAGACCAACACTGGGTTCTGGTAATGAAACCCTCTCCACTTTGCTGTTCCTCTGATAGCATAGTCTATTCCTAGGAATGTAAAAGAAGCCTTTCTAACTTGAATATCTGCATTTCCCTGGCAGAACCAAGATCACCAATACACCAGGACAAGACATGGAAGTAGACCTTATATGTAAGCTTGGGGAGCTTGGGGGGGAAAAACATAAAGGACTGGTGTGGGATCCTTTTCTAAGAGTAGATTATTAATGAGGAAAGACTTTTGGTGCCATGAGGAGCAAGGAGAGACACCAAGAAGGAGATAAAAGAAATTGAGAGTTTTGCTTATTTCACAAATTTTGCTTTTAAGAACCAGGAGATCACTGTGCACGACAACAAGAAGATTATATGATGATCAATTTTGATGGATGTGGCTTCAATAATGAGATAATTCAGACAAGTTCCAGTGATCTTGTGATGAAGTGAGCCATCTACATTCAGAGAGAGGAGTATAAGAACTGAGTGTGGTTCACAACATAGCATTTTCATTCTTTTTGTTTTGTTTGCTTGCATTTTATTTTCTTTCTCATTTTTCCTGTTTGATTTGATTTTTCTTGTGCAGCAAGATAATTGTATAAATATGTGTGCACATATTAGATTTAGCATATATTTCTACTCTGTTTAATATATATTGGATTACTTGCCATCTAGGGGAAGGAGTAAGAGAAGGGGAAGAAAGATTGGAACACAAGGTTTTGCAAAGGTTAATGTTGAAAAATTATCCATGCATATGTTTTGAAAATAAAAAGTTTTAATAAAAAAAAGGAAAAGAAAAACAAAGTTTGCTTTTAGTTGGCACTAATAGTATTAAAATCAAGTGGAAATAACTCTGCATAGATCACACATTGACTTAGAAAATCATAAATGTATTTCATTTTTTTATTTTGTTAAGCATTTTCCAAGCATATTTTAATCTGGTTCAGGTGTTTTGCTGTCCTATGTGGCCAGTCTAAGTGTGATATCTCTGCTCTACATCACAGAATTTCCTAAAGGAAATAATTCAGTGTGATAACAATGTCTAGAATGCTAGATCCATAATCAGAAAAAAACTGGCATTTAAATCCTAGCTCTGCTACTGATTGTCTGACTCTGGGCAAGTAATTTTACCTCTCAGGGTTTTAGTTTCTTCATTCATAAAATGTACACATTAAACTATATGATTCTGTCTTATTTCCAACTTCTGAGCCTCCTTTTAGCTCTAAATTGATGATTCTATGAATTCCTTCCTTCCGTTGAAGAGATTTAATTTTCTCTCAAGTTTGTGATCTGCTGATGGCCCCAAGGAGGTTTATTATTATTTTTTGTTATTTATTATTATTATTTTTATTTTTATTTTATTTCTTAGAGGGTTTTGCCCATCCTGTTCCATTTTCTGTTTATAGAGTGACCCCAAAATATAATTCTATGATTGAACAAGGAACATAAAGTTTAAATTTCCAAAATACTTATTGCTATGATGAACTACCAACCAGCTGCCTTAAAATGACTTTTAACTGCCTGAGGATGCCCCAAGTTATTACTTCCTCATCCCGTGAAACAAGAAAGGCCTGGAATTCCCAAATGAGCTAGTTATTTCTTTCGCTTAGTCACTGGGCAGCCCTTCCCTCTAGGCTTATCTCCTGTAATAAAGTATGAGATTTAATGATTTTCCAGTAGTTTTTTCCCTTGTTTATTATGAACAATCACTGAGCATGACACTTAAGGAGCTGATTTCCCATTAAAAAATATTAGCAATCCAATTCTTCCACCATAAAATCAAAGTGCAGTAACTCCCACTAAAGCTACAAATAAACAAAAGGCTGGAAATGTAGAAATGAAATTTAACAACATCCCTTGTTTAAGGCCCTTAGTGATTAATTCAGGTAGATTATGATACCTTTCATCTTTTCAAATGTCTGAGTTATAGCAATGGATTCAGAATATATTTAGGGGAAAGCAATCAGCAGTTGTTTGGAGAATAGCTATCATTCAGCTCAACTTCTTCATGTTTACAGAAAAGAAACTGATGCTTAAAGATGCTATGACTTTTCTAAGTCACACAAAAATATAGATAGTGACAGGGCTATCACTAGACCCCTTGTTTGTGGATACCATGATACCACACCAGCACCTAATTAGAACTGGGGAATTTGCTTCCTAAAATATAAAGATTTTGTTCCTTGCACATGGCACTCTATCTTGTGATTCCATGACTTTTCACTGGCTATTTCTCCCATGTGGGATCCTCCCTCCCTCTCTCCCTCTCATTCTCTGTCTCTGTCTCTGTCTCTTTCTCTCTCTCTTCCTATCTCTTCCTATCTCTCTCTCTCTCTCTCTCTCTCTCTCTCTCTCTCTCTCTCTCTCTCTCTCTCTCTCCCTCTCTCTTTCCTCATTTCTGCCTTTTGAATTTTTTGTCTTCCTTCAAGACTCAGATCATATCTTCTGCAAGAAGCCTTTCTCAGCCTCCCTCCACTGCTAATGCTTCTTCTCTGAAATAACTTTCTTAAATCCAATTCATTTACAAATCATAACATCACCTTTCCATGTCATAGTCCTTTTCAGGAATGAAGGTCAAACAGCAACAACAACATCTTGTATGGGCTCATTGTTTCTCCATATTGGTTCTCCAATTAGACTGTAAGTTCCTGGAGGGCAGGGATTGTGCTTTTGCCTTTCTTTGTTTCCTCAATGCTTGGCACAAGGCCTGGCACATATTAAGCACTTAATAAATTTCTGTTGATTGACATTTATTTGTATTTTCACTGACTTCTAAGTGAAATCTAGCATTTACTTAAAATAAATTAAGAATATTTTATTTTTTCAAATATATGCAAAAATAGTTTTCAACACTCACCTTTGCAAAATCTTGTGTCCCAATTTTTTCTTCCTTTCCTTCCCCCTTCCCTAAGATAGCTAGCAATCCAATATAGGTTAAACATGTGCAATTCTTCTAAACATATTTCCATATTCATCATGCTGCACAATAAAAATTAGATCAAAAAAGGGAAAAATAGAAAGAAAAAACATCCAAGTAAACAACAACCAACAACAAAAGTGAAAATACTATATTTTGATCTACATTCAGACTTCATACGTAGGTCTATTGGAATTGCCTTTGAATGACATTATTATTGAAGAGTCACATCTGATCATCACATAATTTTTTCTGGTTCTGAACATTTCACTTAGCATTAGTTTATGTAAGTCTTTTCAGGTTTTTCTGAAATCAGATTGCTCATCATTTCTCAAAGAACAATAGTATTTCACTACATTCACATTCCCTAACTTATTCAGCCATTCCCCAGTTGAGGGGCATCCACTCAATCCCAGTTCCTTGTCATCACAAATAGACTGACATTTACTTTGACTAATTAAAAACATGATTCTGAGAACAAGTTCGCCATCCTCAGACTATTAGAGGGATCCATGACATGAAGAACATTAAGAACCCCTGAATTATTTAAATGACCTCTAAAAACTTTCTCACTCTGAATTCTTCAATCTTATGATCCAGAACTTGAAAGTTCTGGCCTTCTGCCTACAACTTTATTACTCTTATGAATGTAAAAACCTACAATGTGCTAAATACTTTCTAAATATTATCTTGGGAGGTAGGTTCTATTAATATCCTCAACTGACAGATCAGGAAATGAGGCAAACAGGATTAACTGATTTGCTAGTATGTATCTGAGACCAGAACTCTGGTGTTCCTGACTCCAGGCTCAGGGTCTATCCACTACACCATCTTGCTATTTATTTACTATATACAAATGAAATGCTCAAAATGAAAGATTTGCAAGCATACTTTGACAAGACTTAAAACATTAAGCAGTAATTTATAACTACAAATCTCCAAAAAGTTTGATTCTTAAACCTTAAAACACAAAGTACATCATGGTACTGTTGAACAGATATTTCACCTTCACCTTGTCTTTGAACTGTCAACTGAGCTCTTTCAAACACCATGCCTTTGACAAAGATTGCGCTCCTCTTGATGGTATTCCGAATGGCAATAGGTGAACCTACACCAATTGACCTCTTGAATTCAAAAGGTTAACTCTAAGCTAGAAATGTCCCTCTCAGGATCACTATTTTGATCAACTGATGTGACAGAATCACTGTCAACTTCTTGCCACATGAGTTGGGGATAGTTATTTTTTTCTTTCCCTGAACAGGATTAAAGATGTCCTATTTATTGGCTCAGGGGCTGAGGTTCAAACTAGAACTACCTTTATAAAGCTTTCCCCCCAGAAACCTCTGGCTTTACTCGTTGCTTCTTGGTCAGTTAAGGATATAATAAGAAGTACACCTATATGAATCCAGGCTCTTCAGACTTAGGCTCCTTGGATTAATATACACGGACTAACTACAAATCAACCAAGTTTCCATATGGAGGTGAGGAGGGCCCAGTCTATCCAAGCTAAGTAGTGAAGAATCCCTTATTGAATATTCCTTGGATGCTAGGGTTCGGTATAATCCTGATGAATGACCTACAAGTGTCTCATTTTGTTCCAGCACCTAATATAAACTAAAATGGGATAGCTTGAGTCCAGACACATCCATTTTTATACTTATAATATGTCAGAATATATTACTTTCAGCCACTGGTTCTTTGTCTTTCCCTTGGAGATAGACAAAATAAATCTAATCTAGGTGGCACAATAGATAGAGCATTGGACTGAGAATCAAAAAAAAAGGTGAATTCAAATTTGGCCCCTGTCATTTACTAGTTCAGGGACTTTGGGAAAGATAATTAATCTCTGTCTCAGTTTCTTTGTCTATAAAATGGCAATGTTAATAATAGCACCTACTTCTTAGAGTTAGATAAAATTCTAGGTATTACTACTACTAATATTACTATCACTACTACTACTTTTACTACTATTACTACCTCTACTACTAGTTCTATTATTATTACTTCACTACCACTTCTACTACTACTATTTCTACTATTTCTTCCTTTATGACTATTACTACTACTTTTGTTACTTCTATTACTACTATTACTTTTTCTACTACTAACTACTTTTATTACTATTTCCATTACTATTATTTCTTTTTCTACTATTACTTTGACTATTTCTTCTTTTACTACTACTATTACTTCTTTTTCTACTACTACTTCTTCCTCTACTATGACTATTTTTACTATTATTTCTTCTTTTTCTACTACTATTTTTATTACTACTACTTCTTCTTTTACTATTACTATTACTTTTCTTCTACTACTATTACTGTTACAACAACAACTACTACTATCTATTACTAATACTATTACTTTTTCTTCTTTTTCTACTACTACTACTACTACTACTATTATTACTTTTTATTCTTCTACTACTACTACCACAACAACTTCTACTATTACTACCATCACTACTACTACTCCTCTTACTTTTTTGTTTTTCTACTATTATTACTATGATGATGACTATGAATGACAGATCTTCAAAGGATTAACTAAGTAGACAATTTTTTTCTAATTTCATTGCCAGGCTTATTTAGATACAACTTAGATTCAGTTTATCCCCTTTCTGGCCCTGCAAAGAGAAGGAAATGGGGAGGAAATATGTAAAAAGGAAACCAAACAGAAATTCAGGCTGTCCATATCTAACATCAAAGTAGCCACCAGAAAGAGTCAGGACAAATGAGTTACCAAAAGAGGTTCCACTTCAAGTCATGTGGTTCTGGAAGTGATTTAACTCTAGGAATGAGTTTTACTCTGTCCAGTGCTATTGAGGAGGAAGGAGTCTCCTGATAATGCCCATCACATATCCATTGATAGTCACAGGGTACCAAAAAATAAAAGCATCTTCATTAACAACTGTCTCAGAATTTGGGTTCAGGGCTTTTCTCACTGGGGAAGAATACACTGGTTTTAAACAAACATTTGAATAAAGGCTTTCCCAACCCCAATCTAAGTTTCATCATTTAGAAATTCACCCTCAAGTATGTACATGTAAACCATAAGCTCAAATGTACTACTGTAGTACCATTACCATTTCTTCTATGAAGGTTTCTAATGAAGTGCCCCACTCATACATGGGAATCTAAGGAATTATATATTTGTTGATTGAGGAGTAGTAATTAATATACAGATACACATGTAGTTATATATCTGTTTAATATACATATATTGATTATATACATTTTGTTAAACAATGCATGTATTTTACAATATACAATATAGTTCATATTTAATATGTACTAGATACATAAAAATGAGTATTCATTAAGCACTTAATAATTGGCAGACAATTATGCCAAAAGCTGGGGTGACAAAGAAAAATAAACAAGACAGTCCCTTGCCACAAAGAAGTTTCTATTCTAATAGGGGAATCAATCAACCAATCAGTAAGCCTTTTCTGTGACAGGGATTGTGCTAAACTATGAAGATGCAGAAAGAGACAAAGAATAGCCATTCTTTACACCTGTCCTTAAGGAGTTTATAATCTGATGGAAGTCAATACATTGAAAGAACCTGGTAAAGGGAAAGAAGTAGATGAAGCATGGTGTGGAAATGTTCAAGAAGTGTCCTGAGGCTTGATCCCTTGCAAGATAAGCTGAAAGTTCTCCTTTGGGTAGAGTCCAAGGTTGTGGTTTAGAGGGATGAGGACAATAGCTGAAAGAGCAGTTAGTATAGTGAGGAAAGAGCAGGAAGTAATGTGAAGACCTGGTCCTTGGCAGAATAAGATAAAAGTTCACCTATCAGAGCCTGGGAAACCAGAGGCAGAATCCAAGTTTGCCATAGAGGTAGTGTAAGCATGACGACAACAGAGAAGACCACATGGTAAGAAAATACGGAATAATTCCTGAAAGCTGTAAAATAAAATGTGTTAAATATGCATTGGTGTTTTCTTTCCTAAATAATTTATTGTCAAAAAGACATTAACATCCAGATGCTCAGGCTTTGCTGATCTCATCCCTCCCCCCCTCAAAAAAAAGCCAGAAAGAAAACTGGTGGAAACCTCTTTGACAGTTATTAGAGCAGCTGGGGTCACAGAAGGAAGTTTCATTCTATGTGATTCTAGATGAAGGAGATTTTCTAGACTGGAAGGTGGGGAAGGGTGGCTGATTTATAAGTTTCCTTCATTCTCTACCAGGGCTTAGACTAGCCACTTTTCTCCATTTTCCTCCTCTCACCAGCCAAGTACAGTCATCTCAAATTTTGTTGTGGAAATGCTGGTGTCAGAGAGTAGCCTGCAGTGAGCTCATTCTTGTTTGTAATATCCAGAGCCAGAGGAGGAGATTTACTGTAGATGTCACCAGTGGAGCCTTTGATATTGCAATTTCTGTAGAAGCTCATTATTTTTGAAGAATAAAGCTAATAGAAAAAGCAATTACCAGGGTCAGTGGATAAAGGCATCCCTCTGAGAGAATGGCAGTGACTCAGTGTAATAGTGGGTGATGATTTAACAATAACAAAATAAAAAATCGAGGTGGGTTGAAAGCCATCTGGCTAAAGATCAAAGGCTGGGATTAGATTCTTCCCAGTTGGCAGGGATGATTCTGTGGCATTCTCAATACATTGTTTAGTGTTGCAGGTGCTGTATTATACAAAGAAATCAATGGACCAGTTTGGGAATAGAGATGAAAGGCAATTTCTGACCAAAACCCAATATATAGATAATCTCATATATGACTGGGATTTTTCCTTCTGCTTTTTGTTGCTTATTCTGGGACATTTTTCTCTTTCTCCCTACACATCTCCTAGGATAGCTATTTTGAGCTATTTGAGTTTTTTCTAACTCAAATTGGTTGATTTTGTTGTTTGTTAGCAATTCTCCAAACTTTGTGCCTCTTTCAAAGAATAGCTCAAAATTCGTTGATGTAGCCTTGCCTAACTAATTCTACTTTTTGTTGTTCAGTTGTGTCTGACTCCTCGTGACTTCATTTGGGGTTTTCTTGGCAAAGATATTGCAATAGTTTGTCATTTCCTTCTCCAGCTCATTTTACAAATAAGGAAACTGAGACAAACATGGTTAAGGGACTTGCCCAAAGTCATTTAGCTAGTAATTATTTAAAGCTAGATTTGAACTCAGAATGATAAGTCTTTCTAACTCCAGGCCTGCTACTCTATCCATTATATCATCGAGTTGCCCTATGCTGCTTAGCTGTTGCACTTGGTCCCACTCCAGGATGAGGTATGAAACCATAGGCACTGATTGGTTATATCCTCACAGGGTATGACATTACGAATCTAGGACTGAGTGTCCATTGGCAAGTAAAGGCCATATGATACTCAATGGAGAAAGACTTCAAGGTGGATCATCCTGTTATTTTTGTCTCTTTTTCTTCCGGGAACATGGAAATTTTTTCTACAAAGTTATAACACTCCCAGGAAAGCAAATAAGCTTTGATCCTCAAATTTCCATTGAGTCTGTGAGTCCATACCCTTCCTTTTTATTTTTAAGGGAGTCTTCCTTTGTATTCTGATACCAATTGACATGGAGGACCAATACCTGGAACCAATCACATGCCCTTGGGTACTCTTCCATTTGGAAGCTGATTGGTACTGAACACAAGTTATTTTTGATCTTTCTCAGCATTTTGACTGTTGAAAATAGACCCTCACATTTAGGATTCCACATCATTTTGGATTCTATTCTGAGATAAAAAATGAAAAAAATAAACCCATTATCCATGGTAACTACCATCATAATGAAGCCTTCTGTAGTAGATCTTGGTTCTGCCACCAATTTATCATATATTGGCAAATATATATATATTTGTATATGTATATATGGCATGTATTTATATATATGGCATATATATTGTCAAATAAGATTGCCAATCTAAGCCTCAGTTTCCTCTGTAAAACAAAGAGGTTGAACTAGCAGGAGTGTTTAATCTTTTTTTGTATTCCATAGATTCATTTGGCAGTCTGGTGAAATTGATAGACCTCTTCTCAAGAGAATGCTTTTCAATGGTAAAAATAAAATCCAAAGGATTATAAAAGAAGTCAAAGATTAGTGAAAGTAAGAATATGAATTTTTTCCTATCCAATTTCACAGAACCTTTGAAATTTATCTAGGTACGCTTTGGTGGGGGGAGATAATATATTGACTCCAGGTTAAGTATTCCTGAATTAGATAATGATAATACCTAGCCTTTATATAATGCTTTAAAATTTGCAAAACATTTTACAAATATTTGATTGTCATAGCAATCCTGGGAGATAAGTTCTATTATTACCCCAATTGGGGAAACTGAGTCAAATAAAGGGGCTTTTTTTTGTTTGTTTCTTAAAGTAATTTGCCTGGAGTTATACAGCTTGTTAAATGTCTGGATTTTAATTCAGGTCTCCCTGATTGCAGGTCAATGCTTTACATACTGTGCCATTTGGCTGTATCCCTCCTAGCTCTTACATTATTTGATAGAAGTAGAAAAGGTGTTATATCCAGTATGCTTCTTTGTAGGTTGTTGCATTTTCTCAGCACTTACAATGCAGCAAGAAAACTATGGGCCCTCTGTAATGATGGTCTGTCTACCAGAAATATGTTTACTGCAGAGAGGCAATGAGGTCCCAGGGACATTTTGTTTCCCTGAATTTGTATTGCTTCCTTGACACATTGCCCTTTATTGTAGAGCCAGTGTGGCAATAGAAAGAAGAATGGCTTTGGAGTCAGTGGGCTGAGTTTAAGTCACTTCATCTCCATGGACTGCAATTTTCTTATAAGCAAAATGAGAATGTTGGACTACATGGCTTTGGTGATCTGGATCTCAATTCAGGATCCCAAAATAGAAAATTTCAGGGGTCATCTCTCCAACCTAAAAAGGAATTTTCTCTTTAACATCTCTAGACAGTTGCCATTTAGCTTATTGCTAAAGACTTCTATTTAGAGGGAATTCATTACTTTTCATGTCAGTTTTCCCCATTTTGCCCTAATTTTCAGAAGTTTTGCCACATATAAAGCTGAAATTTGCCTCTCTTTGACTTTAACGAGAGGCAACTAGGAGGCTCAATGGGTAAAGCACTGAGCCTAGTTAGGAAGATCTGAATTCAAATCCAACTTTGAAAATTTACTAGTTGAGTGATCCTAAGCAAGTCACTTAATCTCTGTTTATCTTAATCCACTGGAGAAAAAAATGGAAAATTATTCAAATATGTTTGCCAAAATAAATAAATAAATAAACCCTTTGGACAGTATGGTTCATAGGTTATGAAAGACTGGATACAACTGAACTATTGAATAACAAACTTCCACTAATTGCTCATTGTCTTGTACTCTAGGATTAAAGAGAACAAGTCTATTCCTTTCATCTATAATCCTTCAAATAACGGACATTA
Organism: Antechinus flavipes; assembly: GCF_016432865.1. Classification (NCBI taxonomy): domain Eukaryota; kingdom Metazoa; phylum Chordata; class Mammalia; order Dasyuromorphia; family Dasyuridae; genus Antechinus; species Antechinus flavipes. The sequence goes on along the minus strand of NC_067400.1, from coordinate 457,645,017 downwards.
TACATACATATAATCCTTCAACTATTTGCAAATAACTGTTATTTCCTCCCAGCAAGTGCTGTCTTTTCCAGGCTAAGCATCCAAAATTCTTTTAGTCTATCTTTTGTGGGTATAATCTTCGATTATCACACCAGCTAGGTCCTTTGCTCTTGATGCATTCTGGTTTTCCATTAGATTATAAACTCCTTGAGAAAAGTGACTGTCTTTTAAAAAATCTTGTATCTTGTATCCCCAGTGCTTAGCACAATGCCTGACACATAATAGGTATTTATTAAATACCTTATTATGTGGTAGGTAATATTATATATAATACAACAAATATTTATTATGTTGTATTATATATAATATTACCTACCACATAATAAGTAATAATCCCTATTTAATATAATATGATATAATTATATTGTTAATAAAAATATAAATAATTATTTATGTTTTTCATGAAATGTAGTACACAGGACTTAATGCAATGATATGTGTGTGTGTGTGTGTGTGTGTGTGTATGTGTGTGTATCCAACCAGGGCAAAGAATTAATAATTGTCTAGGACAGATTTAAATTCTGAGTTGAACACTGACTCCAGATTCAGCATACCATTCTTTGTATTACCATAAAGTGATATCAGTTTGAAAATAGAGTTTGGAATAAAATTAAAAAGAACTTTAAATACCATTCTAAAATTATGATTAATGCCCTATGTTTTAGGATAACTTGTATTCTTATTTGTTCACATGAAATTAAAGAAGATCCAAAAGGAGAGAGGTCAAGTGCAATATAATTTGTGGCAGTATGTGAGTTGCAACATTTAAAGAAAAGGAAGGACTACTATGCTAGTAAATTATTAGTTTGGATACACTTTGATACCTTTATATATCTTTGCTATAATAAGTAGCATTTATATAATACTTTAAGGTTTGTAAAGCATATTAATATAGTAACTCATTTTGATCTTCCCACCATCCCTGTGAGGTAGATGCTTATCCCCTTTTATGAATGAGGAAATAGGTTAAGTTTTCTGCTGCCCAGGATCACACAGAAATCTGAGGTTAGATTTGAACTCATCTTTATGACTTGTGTTTTATTTTATCCATTTAGTTGCCTAACTTGGTACCTCTTCTGGTGGGAGTAGAGGATAGAATGAGGAGGTGACTTTCTTTTAAAGAATTTCTCTGTGATCATAAAGCCAGTTCTAAAATTGCTTCAAAAACACAAAATAACACTATCCAGGAAAAAAGTGCTTGTGTAGAAATCATCTTTAAGAGACAGAAGAGAGGATGAAAATAATTAAATCAAGGGACAGAGATGCAAATTTCTCCAAATTAAAGGCTAATAGATAAAGAAATGCATTTACCAACAAGAAACTGGTGAACAGGAATGAGATTCCAGAGCCTTTAATTTACCTTATAGATAGACAAAGAATCAATAGGACAAATTGTTGAGTAGGGGAGAGCAAGCATGCATCTATTTATGTGGGTATATATCTATTGGAATATAAACCTTTTTCTACTGAAGAACATTTACTGTTGGTCTTCATCCACCAAGATTTCAAATCTTTCCACTCTCAGTAAATTCCCAAGTTAATTACTCTTGTTTCATTCTTGCTGTACTTATGCTTTCATTCTTTCCCAATCTCAATCCTTTGATTAGTGAGTTCAGTTCTATACCATCCTGCACTCTTATACCCCTTTTGCTCCCTTGTTTGATCACCGCTTCTGCTCTATCAAGTCCTAAAATTGGATTATTCCTACCATCTGTCTCCGATACTCATACTCATTCATTTCACAGCTCCTTGCAATTCAGACTGAAATTTCTCTCTCCAAAGCCACCAATGATTTCTTAAGTGCTAAATGGGATGGCCATTTCCCAATACGCTGACTTCTCTTCAGCAGTTGGCACTGTTGAATACACTTTCCTTTTACATATTTTCTCTTCTTTAGATTTTCAAGATGCTTTTTAAAATAGATGCTCCCACTTGCCTGACCTTCATTCTCCTTTGCTGAATCATCAGCCACATCATTCTTCCTAACTGTATACTCTAAATAAATAGGTCTCTGTCCTTGATCTCTTTGGAACCTCTGATAAAGAAATCAAGCATCTGGCCTTCCTACCATCAAGGATTAGCATCCAATAAACCATTGGTATCCTTTAGGAATAGTCTTCAGAACTCAGACAGCAGGCATAAAACATCTGTATGCAAATGTTACATACGAACTATGCTAAAGTAGAACCCATTTGCCACAGAAGAAGCTAGTGGTGTAAAAAGAGTGTGTTGGGATGGAGGAAGTGAGGCTGGGTAAGAGAGGTAAGGAAGGATGTTTGTTCTTGCTATATATTTGAAATATATATCTCTTTGTTAAAAATTGCATTGAGGACTTCCTAGTTACATGATAAACAAGACAGAAGACTATATATATTTTTTTCTGATCCCCTGGATGTCTCACAATCCTCTCCCAAACAGAATTATGTGCCAAGGACTAAAAAAAAAAAAAAAAAACCTTCACCTTTCTCTATGATTTAGGAAATTCAGAACCCAAAAGGTTAAAAAAAACCCTGAAAACTCATGAATTGACTTGTATTCTGAGCTTATTCAGTAGCTCTTCCTACTAGTATCCCATATTGCCAGCTGTGAAGCTGTGCCAGCAGTCTTACAAAGGTTTGCAATAAAATTCAACCCTACATCTCAGTTTCCCCTCCCTTTTTCAGTGCCACTGAGATTGCATCTCCAGGCTATGGAAGTCTGCCAGGGCCAGGAAGCATTCCTTGCCAATATAATAAAAATGACAGAAATACCAAAATTTATTTATGCTCTTAATGTTATACCAATCAAATTAATAAGGAGAAACTTTATAAAATTTGAAAAAACTCATAATTTGGATTTGGAAAAACAAAGGATCTAGATTATCAAGGGAAATTATGTTTATTTATTTTCCCCAGTTACATTCAAAACAAAACAAAAAATGTTTTTTACATTTGTTTTTAAAATTGTTAAGTTCTAGGTTCTCTCCCTTATCCCCACTCACAATTAAGAAACCACATGTGAAATTATGCAAAACATCCCCATGAAAGTCAAATTGTGAAAAAAAAAAAACCTAGACCTTTTACTGTAATGCAAATAAAAGCCCCCAAGAAAAATGAAGTTTAAAAAAAGAGATAGAGAAAAAGAGAATGCTTCAATCTGTATTCGACATAAGTTCCTTCTCTGATTATGGATAGGATTTTGCATCATAAATCCTCCAGAGTAGTCATGAATGATTGTACCACTAAGAATACCAAAGTCATTTATAGCTGGTCATCACAGAACATTGTTACTGCTTTATATAAAATACATTTCACTTTGCTTGAATTTATTGAACACTTTTCAGGTTTTTCTTTTTTTTCTGAGAGCACCCTGCTCATTTAATTCCCAAAGAACAATAATATTCCATCCCAAACCATAAATATAGCTTTTTAAGCCATTCCCCAATTGATGGGCGTCCACTCAATTTCCATTTTTTTTTTTTTTTGCCTTGAGAAGAGAACTGCTATGAATTTTTTCTAACATAGAGGTCATTTTCCTTTTTTTTTGAATATCAAAGGAAATTGTGAAAAGAATTATGGATAAGCAGAATAATACTTCCAGTCTCGACCAATGTTATAAAGTAGTAATTATCAAAATAATTAAGTATTGGTTAAAAAAAAAAAAAGATAGAGCAATGGAACAGACTGGGCAAGAGAGAATCAGAACTTAACTTAGTGTTTGATCAACTGGAAAATATAAATTACTAGGAAAACACTCCCAATATGATAAAAACTGGAAACAAAATAAGACAGAGGCAGTTACAAAATATGAAATAAATAACTTTGGTTACTTGAAATTGGAAAACTTCTGTATAAATAAAATTAATGTATCTAAAAAAGGAAGTGATCGAATGGAAAAAAATCTTTGTATCGAATCTCTCTGACAAGTGTTCAATATCCAATTATGTAGAAATAGTTGATAAATATCTATAGCTATTTCCCAATAGATAAGTAATAAAAGTATATGAAAAAGCAATTCTCAAAAAAGAATTGCAAAGTAATCACAACCACAAGAAAGAATGCTCCAAAACACCAATAATCAGAACAACACAAATCATCTGTAGGGTTTCACCTCAGATACTACAAATTGACAAAAAAAAAAAAAAGAGAGAGAAAGAGAAATGATAATAGTAAACATGCAAAGACATATACAATGATGCATAGTTGATAGAGCTATAAGATGATACAACCACTTTGGAAAGCAATTTGGAATTATTAAAATAAAGGATCTAAAAATGTCTATACTTTTTGAATTAGAAATTATTGCTATGATTATAATTCAAACCATCAATAAGAAAGAAAGTCCCTATTTATGACATTTTTATAGCAAATATTTAGAAATAAAAACCATGCCCATCAATTGGGTAATAAGTATTCAAATGGTGATACATGAATGTAATTGAATATTACTATGCTGAAAGAAGAAATGCCAAGGGGAATTTATATTAGGAATGCAAAACTGGTTCAATATCAAGAAAACTATTACCATGATTGACCATATCAATAATGAAACCAACAGAAATCATATGATAATTTCAATCGATGTAGAAAATGCTTTTGATAAAATTCAGCATACACTACTGCTAAAAACACTAGAGAGCATAGGGATAAAGGGACCTTTCCTTAAAATAATAAATGGTATCTGCCTAAAACCTACAGAAAGCATTATTTGTAATGAAGAGAAGCTGAACACATTCACAATAAGATCAGGGGTGAAACAAAGATGTCCATTATCGCCTCTATTATTCAAAATTGTATTAGAAATGTCCGCTTTAGCAATAAGAAAAGAAAAAAAAATTAAAGAAATTAGAATAGGCAATGAGGAAATAAAACTATCACTCTTTGCAGATAATATAATAATATACTTAGGGAATACTAGAAAATCATCCAAAACCTTCTGGAAACAATTCACAACTTCAGCAAAGTTGCACGATATAAAATAAACCCACATACATCATCAGCATTTCTATATATTACTTACAAAACCCATCAGCAAGTGATAGAAAAATTCCGTTTAAAATTACTGTAGATACACAACCCCAATTGCCTCAGCAATATATATGTATACACACACACACACACATACATATATATATATATATATATATAGTAGACTAAGTAAAATACTTGGGAGTCTACCTGCTAAGACAAACCCAAGAACTATATGAATATAATTACAAAACATTTCTCACACAAATAAATTCAGATCTAAACAACTGGAAAAATATCAGTTGTTCATTGCTAGACCGAGCTAATATAATAAAAATGACAGTTCTGCCTAAATTGATCTACTTGTTCAGTGCCATGCCAATCAAACTGCCAAAACACTATTTTATAGAACTAGAAAAAAAATAATAACAAAATTCATCTAGAAGAATAAAAGGTCAAGAATATCAAAAGAATTAATGAAAAAAAAAAATACAAGGGACGGTGACTTAGTAGTACGAAACCTAAAACTGTATTATGAAGCAGCAGTCATCAAAACTATTTGGTACTGGCTAAGAAATGGAGTGATCAGAGGAGTAGATCAGATACAAACAACACAATAATCAAGGCCTAAAGCAATTTAGTATTTGATAAACCTCCAAACCCCAACTTCTGGAATAAGAACTGAGAAAACTGGAAAAGAATATGTTAGAAAGTCAGTATAAACCTACATTTCACACACCATATCAAAATAAACTCAAAATAAATATATGATTTGGGCATAAAGGATGATGCCATAAACAAATGAGGAAAACAAGTGATAATTTACCTATCAGATCTTTGGAGAAGGGAAGAATTTATGACCAAAGAACTAGAGAACATTATGAAAGATAAAATGAACGATTTTGATTACATTAAATTTAAAAATGTTTGCACAAATAAAACCAACAGAAACAAGATTAAAAGGGAAGTACAAAATCAGGAAAAAAAAACTTTACAGCCAGTATTTCTGATAAAAGTCTCATTTCTAAAATATATAAAAAACTATGCCAAATTTATAAGAATACAAGTCATTCCCCAATTGATAAATAGTCAAAGGATATAAACAGACAATTTTCAGGTGACAAAATAAAAGCCATCTATATTTATGTGAAAATATGTTCTAAATCACTATTCATTAAAGAAATTCAAATTAAAACAACTCTGAGATACCACCTCACACCTCTCAGATTGGCTAAGAATGACAGGAAAAAATAAGGATAAATGTTGGAGATGTGGGAAAATTGGGACACTAATGCATTGTTGGTGGAGTTGTGAAATAATCCAACCATTCTGGAGAGCAATCTAGAACTATCCCAAAGGGCTATAAAACTCTGCATATCCTTTGACCTGGCAGTATCTTTATTGAGTCTGTATCTTAAAGATAAAGGAGGGAAAAGACCCACATGTGCAAAAATGTTTCTAGCAGCTCTTTTTGTAGTAGCAAAGAATTGGAAATTGAGTAGGTGCCCATCAATTGGGCAATGGCCAAACAAGTTGTGGTATATGAAGGTAATGGAATATTATTGTTCAATAAAAAATGATGAACAAACTGATTTTAGAAAGGCCTGGAAAGATTTATACTAACCGATGCTGAGTGAAACAAGCAGAACTAGGAGTACATTGTACACAGTAACAGCAAGAATGTGCTATGATCAACTATAAAAGACTTGGTTCTTCTCAGTGGTTCAGTGATTCAAAGCAATTCCAATAGACTACAAACAGAAAACGCCATCTACAGCCAGAAAAAAACTAAGGAGACTGAATGTAAATCAACACATGCTATTCTAATTTTTAAAATTTCTCCCATGGTTTTTTCCTTTTTGCTCTGATTTGTCTCTCCCAACATGACTCATAAAGCCATGTGTAATGTAAATAAAAATTTTTTAAATGACAAATGTAATGAATACAGAAAAGCATGAAAGGATCTTTATGAACTGATGCAGAGTGAAGTAAGCAGAACTAAGAAAATACAGTAACTTCAATATAAATGGAAAGAACAATTACATATAAAAACCTAAAAGTAAATTAACAAAATGATAAAGAACAAGCAGAACTCAAATGAAGAAATATGAAAGAACAGCCTCAACACACCCATTTATGGAAGTGGAAAGTCCTCAGGTATTTCATATTGAACATGTTTTTGGATTTTTTAAATGTATTTATCATTTGTATTGATTTTTTTCCACTCTAAAAATACTATTTGTTATTTGGGAAGACTCTCTCAGAAGAAGAGAGAAAGGAACACTTGGTATAACTATAATGATGTGAGAAACAGATGATATCAACACAAATTTATTTTTAAAAACTAACTGGCATTAATTGACTAAATGTAATTGGTGTTTTGTTTTATGAAAAGCTTTTTCTTCATCTATTTTATAATTATAAGAAGTTGTTCTTGGTATTAATACGGTGATTTAAAAAAAATTTTCCTAATATCGAACCAATCTTGCATTTCTGGCATAAATCCATGCTGGTCATAGTATATAATCTTTGTGACATATAGCTGTAATTTCCCTGCTAATACTTTATTTAAGTTTTTGTGTCAATTTCTTCACATATATTGGTCCAGAGTTTTCACCCACTGTTTTGACCATATTTAAATCACAGAAGGAATTTAGTAGAACTTCCTTCTTTTCCTGTTTTGTTTTTTTTTTTCAAATAGCTTTTCTAATATTGGAAGTATTTTTTCTTCAAATATTTTATAAAATCTGATTGTAAATATATTTGGTCATAGATTCCTCTCCTTTCCCTCGTAAGGACTCATTTATGATGTTCAATTTTTTTCTGTTTATTCATTCCCCTTTCTTGGTCTGTTGGTCTGGGTATTTTATATTTTTGTAATTATTCACCCATTTTACTTAGATTTTCAGATCCATTAGAATATAATTGAGTAAAATAATTTCAAATAATTTTTGTTGTTCTCCATTTGATGCAATTTTTTTTTTCCATTTGGTTTTTAGTAATTTGGTTTTCCTGTTTAAATTTTAAAATATATCTTAAAATTTTATTTTAAAAACTTCACCTCCAAGTTTTACTTGTGGTTTGATGGGTGCAACGTTGTGAGGTTCTTCTTTGATTTTCAAGATATATATTTTTGCATTTAATCGTTTTTTATTGGTCGATTTTCTAGTTTTTCTTTTACTTATATGCCCAATTCATTGACCTATTCTTTCTCTTTTTTTACATATTAAAGTATATAAGTATATAAATCCTCCTGACTACCTTAGCTGAATCCCTAACATTTTTGCAATTTTGTCTTATTGTCATCATCTTTAATGAAATTTTTGTGTCTATTATTTGACCTTTGATCTAGCCTTTTTTTTAGGATAAAGTAAATGTTCAATTAATCAACTTTTTACTTAGCAGTCCCTTGTTGAAAATAATTTACCTTGTATTGGGATCCATATGAGTTTCATTTACTGCTTTTGTGTCATATTTGTGCCCTAATATACAATTTTATTATACTTCATTATTTTGCACATTGAAGATATTGCATTTTATTTTTTACAAATTGAAGCCACGTGGCAACCCTGTATTCAGCAAGTCTGCTTGTACCATTTTCCCAACACTATGTGCTCACATTGTTTCTGTGTCATAATTTGGTAGTCTTGAAAAATTTCAAACTTTTTCATTATTATCTATTGTGGTGATCTATGATCAGTGATCTTTAAGGTTACTATTATATTTGTTTTGAGGTGCATTAACCACACCCATATATATATACATATTCTGACTGTTCCACCAACCTGCCTTTCCCCATTTCTCCCCCTCTCCTTGATTTATTCTGTGAGAGACAAAAATTTTGAAATTACATCAATTAGCAGGGAGATACATACAGAGTATAGATAAAAGGTTGGAGCAGAAGCTACTATGCTTCAGGTAAAGTCAAAAAAGCAGGGGTAGCCATCCTGATCTCAGATCAAGCAAAAGCAAAAATAGATCTAATTAAAAGAGATAAGGAAGGGCACTATATCTTGCTAAAGGGTAGCATAGATAATAAAGCAATATCAATATTACACATATATGCACCAAGTGTAGCATCTAAATTCTTAAAAGAGAAATTAAGAGAGCTGCAAGAAGAAATAGCAAAACTATAATAGCAGGAGATCTCAACCTTGCACTCTCAGAATTAGGTAAATCAAACCACAAAATAAATCAGAAAGAAGTCAAAGAGGTAAATAGAATACTAGAAAAGTTAGATGTGATAGATCTCTGGAGAAAACTAAATGGAGACAGAAAGGAGTACATTTTCTTCTCAGCAGTCCATGGAACCTATACAAAAATTGACCATATATTAGGACATAAAACCTCAAACTCAAATGCAGTAAGGCAGAAATAGTAAATGCATCCTTTTCAGACCACAATTTAATGAAAATTACATTCAATAAAAAGTCAGGGGAAAATAGACTAAAAATAATTGGAAATTAAATAATCTCATACTAAAGAATGATTGGGTGAAACAGCAAATCATAGACATAATTAATAACTTCACCCAAGAAAATGACAATAATGAGACAATATACCAAAATGTATGGGATGCAGCCAAAGTGGTAATAAGAAGAAATTTCATATCTCTAGAGGTCTTCTTGCATAAAATAGAGAAAGAGAAGGTTAATGAATTGGACTTACAACTAGCCCAAATGCTAGAAGAGAAGCAAATTAAACCCCCCCCCAGTCAAACACTAAACTTGAAATTCTAAAAATAAAAGGAAAGATCAATAAAATTGAAAGTAAAAAACTATTGAATTGAACTAAGAGTTGGTTCTATGAAAAAACCAACAAAATAGACAAACCCTTAGTAAATCTGATTAAAAAAAGGAAAGAGGAAAATCAAATTGTTAGTCTTAAAAATGAAAAGGGAGAACTCGCCACTAATGAAGAGGAAATTAGAGCAATAATTAGGAGTTACTTTGTCCAACTTTATGCCAATAAATTCAACAACTTAAATGAAATGGATGACTACCTCCAAAAATGTAGGCTTCCCTGATTAACAGAGGAGGAAGTAAATTGCTTCAATAGTCCCATTTCAGAAAAAGAAATAGAACAAGCTATTAATCAACTCCCTAAGAAAAATCCCCAGGACCAGATGGATTTACATGTGAATTCTATCAAACATTTAAAGAACAATTGGCCCCAATGCTATATAAACTATTTGAAAAAATAGGGATTGAAGGAGTCATAAATTCCTTTTATGACACAGACATGGTACTGATACCTACACCAGGTAGGTTGAAAACAGAGAAAGAAAATTATTGACCAATCTCCCTAATGAATATTGATGCTAAAATCTTAAATAAAATATTAGCAAAAAGATTACAGAAAATCATCCCCAGGATAATACACTATGACCAAGTAGGATTTATATCAGGAATGCAGGGCTGGTTCAATATTTGGAAAACTATTAGCATAATCGACTATATCAATAACCAAATTAACAAAAAACCATATGATCATCTCAATAGATGCAGAAAAAGCATTTGATAAAATCCAACATCCATTCCTAATAAAAACACTTGAGAGGATAGGAATAAATGGACTTTTCCTTAAAATAGTCAGGAGCATATATTTAAAACCATCAGTAAGCATCATATGTAATGGGGAAAAACTGGAACCATTCCCAGTAAGATCAGGAGTAAAACAGGGTTGCCCACTATGACCATTATTATTCAATATTGTATTAGAAATGCTAACCTTGGCAATAAGAGTTGAGAAAGAGATTAAAGGAATTAGAGTAGGTAATGAGGAAACTAAACTATCACTCTTTGCACATGATATGATGGTATACTTAAGAGAACTCCAGAGATTCTACTAATAAGCTATTAGAAATAATTCATAACTTTAGCAAAGTTGCAGGATACAAAATAAATCCACATAAATCCTTAGCATTTTTATACATCACCAACAAAATTCAACAGCAAGAGATGCAAAGAGAAATTCCATCCAAAATAACTGTTGATAGCATAAAATATTTGGGATTCTATCTACCAAAGGAAAGTCAGTCCCTGTGCAACAAGAAAACAGTTTGGTTCTGCATACATATATTATGTCTAGGATATACTGTAACCTATTCAACATGTAAAGGACTGCTTGCCATCTGGGGGAGGGGATGGAGGGAGGGAGGGGAAAAATTGGAACAGAAGTGAATGCAAGGGATAATGCTGTAAAAAAATTACCCTGGCATGGGTTCTATCAATAAAAAGTTATTTTTTAAAAAAAAGGAAAGTCAGGAATTATATGAGCAAAATTACAAAACATTTTCCACACAAATAAAGTCAGATTTAAATAATTGGAAAAATATTAAGCACTCTTGGGTAGGCTGAGCGAATATAATAAAGAAGACAATATTCCCTAAACTCATCTATTTATTTAGTGCTATACCAATCAGACTCCCAAGAAAATATTTTAATGATCTAGAAAAAATAACAACAAAATTCATATGGAACAATAAAAGGTTGAGAATCTCAAGAGAATTAATGAAAAAAAAAATCAAATGAAGGTGGCCTAGCTGTACCTGATCTAAAACTATATTATAAAGCAGCAGTCACCAAAACCATTTGGCTAAGAAATAGATTAGTTGATCAGTGGAAGACAAAATAGTCAACTAAAGCAATCTAGTGTTTGACAAACCTAAAGATACTAACTTTTGGGATAAGAATTCATTATTTGACAAAAACTGTTGGGAAAACTGGAAATTGGTATGGCAGAAATTAGGCATGGATCCACACTTAATACTGTACACCAAGATAAGATCAAAATGGGTCCATGACTTAGGCATAAAGAATGAGATTATAAATAAATTAGAGGAATATAGGATAGTTTACCTCTCAGACGTGTGGAGGAGGAAGGAATTTGTGAGCAAAGATGAACTAGAGATCATTATTGATCACAAAATAGAAAATTTTGATTATATCAAATTAAAAAGCCTTTGTACAAACAAAACTAATGCAAACAAGAATAGAGGGAAGCAACAAACTGGGAAAACATTTTCACAGTTAAAGGTTCCTATAAAGGCCTCATTTCTAAAATATATGGAGAATTGACTCAAATTTATAAGAAATCAAACCATTCTCCAATTGATAAATGGTCAAAGGATATGAAGAGACAATTTTCAGATGATGAAATTGAAACTATTTCCACTTATATGAAAGAGTGTTCCAAATCACTATTGATCAGAGAAATGCAAATTAAGACAACTCTGAGATACCACTACACATCTGTCAGATTGGCTAAGATGACAGGAAAAAATAACAATGAATGTTGGAGGGGATGCAGGAAAACTGGGACACTGATGCATTGTTGGTGGAGTTGTGAACAAATCCAACCATTCTGGAGAGCAATCTGGAATTATGCCCCAAAAGTTATCAAACTGTGCATATCCTTTGATCCAGCAGTGCAATACTGGGCTTATATCCCAAAGAGATACTAAAGAAGGGAAAGGAATCTGTATGTGGTAGCCCTTTTTGTAATGGCTAGAAACTGGAAAATGAATAGATGCCCATCAATTGGAGAATGGTTCGGTAAATTGTGGTATATGAATGTTATGGAATATTATTGTTCTGTAAGAATGACCAACAGGATGAATACAGAGAGGCCTGGAGAGATTTACATAAACTGATGCTAAGTGAAATGAGCAGAACCAGGAGATCATTATATACTTCAACAACAATATTGTATGAGGATGTATTCTGATGGAAGTGGATTTCTTCGACAGAGAGAAGCTCTAACTCAGTTTCAATTGATCAATGATGGACAAAAGCAGCTATACACAAAGAAAGAACACTGGGATATGAATGTAAACTGTTTGCATTTTTGTTTTTCTTCCCGGGTTATTTTTACCTTCTGAATCCAATTCTTCTTGTGCAACAAGAGAACTATTCGGTTCTGCACACATATATTGTATCTAAGATATACCGTGACATATTTAACATGTATAGGACTGCTTGCCATCTGGGGTAGGGGGTGAAGGGAGGGAGGGAGGGGAAAAGTTGGAACAGAGTTTGCACTCAAGGGATAATGTTGTAAAAAATTACCCAGGCATGGGTTCTGTCAATAAAAAGTTATAAGTATTTTTTAAAAAGAATTATAAGAGAAAAAAAAAAGAAATTACATCAATTAATAACTCTATAGTGGCCTCTAAGGAAGTGAAAAGAAGAGCCAATTTATGTGGCAAACTTCACTGTTGCTTCATTTTTAAGAAATTGCTATCCCACTCTAATCAGTCAGCAGCCATAAAACATCAAGATAAGATCCTCCTCCAGCAAAAAGATTGATTCACTAAAGTCTCAGATGTGTTTAGCCTTTTTAAGCAATAAAGTATTTTTAAATAAATAATCTGACTCACTTTATTACAATGTTCACTTTATCGTGGTGGTCTGGAACTGAATGCATATAGTGTTTCTGTGGTATGCTTGTATGGTCAGTCTTTATACAGTGCCAATGTTCAGCTGAGAAATATGCATAACCTTTTTTTTCCGCATTCAACAATCTCCAGAGGTCTATCATATCTAAATTTCCCAAAATCTTATTCAGATCTTTAGCTCTTTTCTTGTTTATTTTTTAGTTAGATTTATCTAGATCTGAAAGAGATACATTTTTTCCCCTACTATTATAGATTTACCAGCCATTTCTCCTTGTAACTCATTTAACTTTTTTTTTCTGAGTATTTAGGTAGTATACCAACGGTGACTGTATCTTTTTTTTTTAATTAAAGCTTTTTATTTTTATTTTATTTATTTTATTTAGTATTTTTTAATTTTTTCATAATTATAACTTTTTATTGACAGAACTCATGCCTGGGTAATTTTTTGCAACATTATCCCTTGCACTCACTTCTGTTCTGACTTTTCCCCTCCCTTCCTCCATCCACTTCCCCGGATGGCAAGCAGTCCTATACATGTTAAATATAGTGACCATTTCTTAACAGAAAGGAGTGAAATGTGCTTTAACTGCAGTGATTAAGAACTAATATTGACCATTTTATTTGCCCTAAAATTTTTTAGTTCTTAGTAAAAACACATGTCATTATGCCCTTTCATGATAATCCATTTATTAGCAGATTATTAAATATTGCTTAGGATTTAATATTAACTTATCTACTCCTAATTCCAAGAATATATATTTTCCCCTTTCTTGAAAATTGAGATATTTGTTCACAGTAATCTTTTGATGCCTATCTTGTGATTTTGAGGGAAATTCTGAAAAGACTGAGCTTACTTCAACATGAATCTTATCATACGTAGTAAATCCATTGGAGAGAATTTTTAAGGATTTCCTGGGAAAGAAATATAGTTTCCTAGTATACAGGAAAAACAACTTTCTCAAAAGCTAGAGTGAGCTTTGTATACTTGGTGGAGGAAGGTACCATCACCAATCAAGCCTAGTGTTTGTTTTTTTAATAGAATTCTTATTTAGATTTAGATCAAACAGGACCAGAAGTTGGGGAAAAGAAGCAGTGAACCTGGACCTAATGTGCAAGTCAAGATTTGGGGACTAATATTGATTTGTAAGGGGTTGGGCCACAGAGAATAGTGGTAAGAATGCTTGGGGAATTGGAATTAGTGGCTAGTTGATAGTCAAATTCCCCATAAGTGTGAAAAAATAGTTTTCTGCCACTTTTATAGGCCTTACTTTATTTGGATGACCCAGGGAATTTGGGCTTCCCTAGGCATCAAGAAAGCTCAATGAATAAAGCACATTGGAAGTCCTTAATTCCAATCTGGTCTTAGACTCTTACCAGCGGTGTGACTCTGGGCAAGTCACTTAATCCAATTTGTTCCAGTTTCCTTATCCATAAAATGAGCTGGAGAAGGAAATGGCAAAACAGTATCTTTGCCAAGAAAGCCTCAAGTAGGGTCTCAAAGAGTTGGACATTACTGAAATGACTAAAAAATAATCTGAACTTTCTGAAGCCTCTGTCCTTTGACCAACAAGTACAGTTTGATCTACATCTTGCCACTGGACCCAGATGGCCCTGGGAGAGAAAGTGAGACAGATGATGTTATAGGGCCTTCCCTCACTTAAAATCAATTCACTTGCAAGTCATGACCTCCTCTCCCTGATGTCTTGGTTCTCTTTGAGAATGAAGGAAAAATGAACAAATAACAACAACAATAACAATAACCTACCCTTAGATCCATTATGATATCGTGTCCACATCTGTCCTCTCCTTCCTTCCCCACTTAACTGAGCCAAAATTGCTGACTTCCCCTTCTTAAAATCCAAACTCTTTTTTCCTTACTGAAGATACTCAGCTGATTGAACAATATGATTAATCTAATTCAAACAATGCAATATGATTAAAGTAATCCATACTATTATGTGCATGTAGCCCTTAACTCTCCTAGAGGAATTTGCATTTTTGAAAAGATGATGATTCTCATGGGTATTATTTCAGGAAATGCAACAAAGTCAAATGTAAAACAAAGCAGTTTTAGTCAGGAAGATACAGGCAGGGCAGAGTTGACCATGGAGCTAAGATCCTATAAAGCAAGCCCCTTTTGCCTACCTGATCCCAGTAAGTCAACTCCCCATATTCAGTCATGTCTCTAACTAATGGGGTTTTTTTTTGGCAAAGATACTGGAATGGTTTGCCTTTTCCTTCTTCCTGCTCATTTTATCGATGAAGAAACTGAGACAAATAGGGTAAAGTGATTTGCCCAGGGTCACACAGTTATTGTGTTTGAATTCAGGTCTTCCTGACTCCAGACCCAGAACTCTACAACTCATAACTGTCTCTGGTGTCCTAGCTCCCCTAAGTTACTACTTTTTTTCATGGTTTCTTTCCTGTTCTACAAAGATTCGTTAGAAATTCCATTTTTTTTTTCAGAGAGAGTAGAAGTAAGGGAGGCTCCCAGCTGTTGAGGATGTGAGTGATGTTTTACATAGGTCTGTAAATCAAAAACTAGCTGGATTGCTTGCTATACCATGATGATAGAGAACATCTAATGCCAAGCTGGACAAAGAAAGAAAAAAAATACAAGAAAAAGTATAACTAGTCAGAGTGAGAGGAGTTTTGTTTCAGGACCCCAAAATGTATAAAATACTACTAGTACTTCCTGCCCTTCAACAGAAGAAATCACTGAGCTTAGCACCCAGCTAGCAAGAATAATTTATTAAAATGGAGCTAGTAATTGGCAGAATTGGTACTTGAACTTGGGTCATTTGAAAACATATCCTGAGCTCTTTCCATGACACCATGGAAACTTGTAACAAAACTATAAAAGGATGCTCTAAATCTTTGCATATTTTTCAATGTGATGACCAGTTTTGCTGATTTAGTTTTTCCCTTTTTATTTTTTAAAAGTTATTATGTAAAATGGTTATTAGAGAGAAAATATGGGAATGGATACAGGGAAGAAAACTAAGAAGTGAAAAAAACTCAATTATATACACACATGTATATATATGTACATATGTACATACCCTTTTTTTTTAATGGAAGAAACTGGATGGCACACTTCATCTGGACAACTGTCCCTGTATTACAGGCAAGCACTTCTTTAATCAGACCCTTCCTTATTCCTTCTTTCTCAATACTGCTGCCTTACCATGTTCTGGAGTCTTTTCCAAAAACTCCAACTTAATTCATGTGAAAAAGTTGATTTGCAAAAATGGCTGGTTTTGACTCTATAGCTCAAGTGGGGAAAGTTGGAGAAACTGCAAGACTGCCAACCAGTTCCTGCCAGGAAAGTATGTATAATAAAGAGGAAATATTGAAATCTGGGTTGACAAGGTACTTGATGCTTCAATGGCTGATGACATTTTCTTCACTGTGTGAAGTCCAGGACAGAGGGGAGAATTCTGGGATAAGATGATTCATAAAGAGGTCAGATGGTTCATCCCCTTGCTGAGCTACAGAGGTTTATGAGCAGTAGCCTCTCGTGCATTAATTAAAGGCTAGAAGAGAATGAATTATGTAAGTAATAAACTGAAGGCTACAGGTGTGTACATAGAAGCCATCAGAAAGATGCTTAGGAAGGCAATAGGGAGGAGAGAAGGCAACATCTAATTTAAGAGATTATACCAAAAGGAACCATTTAAGAATAATTGGATTGCTAAACATCAACTACTTTAAAGGAAAACATAA
Source organism: Antechinus flavipes (assembly GCF_016432865.1). Taxonomy (NCBI): domain Eukaryota; kingdom Metazoa; phylum Chordata; class Mammalia; order Dasyuromorphia; family Dasyuridae; genus Antechinus; species Antechinus flavipes. The sequence continues at coordinate 457,627,908 of NC_067400.1, read as the reverse complement.
CATGTCTTTTTTAAAATGCAATTTTGTGAGGGATAAGCAATTGAGACTGGGAGATTTTTCTACTTATTACAGCATAGAGATGTAGCTTGGTATTCATAAGCCTGAGGCAAGGCTGAATTCTTCAGCTCCCCACATACCACTCAGACCAATAACCTGCTGCTTCAGACTTATATGATAACATTATAAATTGATTCAAGTAGTATTTGCAGAAATTCAAGGATAAGAGTTTTGTTAAAGGGATACCAAGGATTTGGAGTGCACTTCTAATCTAATAACTACCAAAACATGGAGAATAGCTACTACAATATCTCTTGGTGCCCCCTGGAAAGGCTCTGAGTTGCATGGTTTTGGCATGGTAGGTTGTTTTGTTTTGTTTTGTTTTGTTTTAACATTCATTGTGAGTGAATCCTAAAATGTGATTTGGAATAAATCATTTAATCTCTCCAAGTTTCATTTGTAAATTGGACATTACAGATTTATACCTAGAAGGAACCTCAAAGGTCATTCAATTTAACCCTCACCCTTCACAGATGAAAAAAAATTGTATATGTTTAAAAAAAACCCTTGTTTAACCCTGCATTTATACATACAGTTGAGATTTTTTTTTATTCAAGCTCTTTTCTATATGCAGCCTGTATTCAAAATTAGGTGATTTCTTTTACAAGTGACAGTACTCACTGATGAAAGACCCGCTACATACAGATGGAAGACAATTGAAGGGGAAGAAGTGAAATATAGAAAGAAAATACTGAGAATATGGCAGGATAACTGAGAAGACATTGCTGGGAAAGTGACAAGCACGGGATTTTGACCAAGAGGATACTAATAAGACTCCTAGGTTTTCTTTCATAAAACCTCCCAGCGTCGTTATGTCTTACCTCTGAAGGAAATGATGCTCGAACTTATGACCCCTAGAATCTTAATGTATTAGGATTGCAAAGGCTAAAGCATAAGCATACAAGTTAAATGGGACAAAAATATTATAAAAATTCAAATATTCCAGAGGATTTCAAATGGGGGGATTCATTTATTTGAAATCCCTGCAGTGACAAAAATCATAATCCATCACATACCTGCCTATACTATGGGACTGTTGCCTACATTTTCTGGTGAGTTCAGTATAAGAAGTTCAAGCAACATAGACCTTGCTTACTTTTATCTGGCAAGAGAATACCAGTGGGGGCAGCTAGATAGCACAGAGGATAGAGAGCCAGCCCTGAAGTCAAGAGGACCTGAGTTCAAATTTGGTCTTAGACATTTAACACTTCCTAGCTGTGTGACCAATTGCTTCAGGAAAAAAAAAAAAAAAGGGAGGGAGTTACCAGTGGAACAAAAGAATTATCTCCCATCTTTCACTCTTATTAAGTGACCAGTCCAACTTTTTTTGTTTATACCTTTTCCTTGATGACATCTTCTATTCCAATTCATCTCTTATGTCTCATTGTACCATAGAAGTGAATCAAGGTTCTTGAATACTATGCCAATGAATATAAGCCAAAAAGTTTGCCCTGGCAGCAAGAGTGTGCTTGTTTTTTAATACCAGCCTAGCTAAAGTCCAGTGGTTGGTTCATCACTGGCAGGTGAGCCACTCAGAAATTAATTTTTTCAGCCACAGAAAATCATTATAATTGTCTACAAAGGCATAGGGGAAATGTGATAGGCATCAGTGGAGAAAAAAACCCCAGTGATGAAATCATGCGTCCTTGGAGCACTGAAATAAGCATATAAATGATGTTGATATAATAACCCTTCATCAAGAATTTTTACAAAATCAAGAACTTAGGTTCACTTTGGGAGATTTTCCCTTTGGCTTGGAGTTTCCACCTAGAAAACCTGAGAAAATAGCAAGCACTGACTGACAGTAACTCCCTTGAAAGTACATATAGGGTTCACAAAATTAAAGAAGGAAAGTTTTATTTAAAGTTGAAAGAAAAATTAGAATCCACAACAAGCCCCTTAGAAGACAGCCACCCTGAGCCATGAACTGATCCAATCATTCTGAAAAGTCCAAAGGGCGCTATCAAACTGTGCATACCCTTTAATCCAGGGTCTCTACTGAATCTGGATCCCAAAGAAATCATAAAAAAGGGAAAGGGACCCATATGTGCAAAATTGTTATAGCATCCTTTTTTGTAGTGGAAAGAAACTAGAAACTGAGTGGGTGCCCATCAATTGGGGAATGGCTGAATAAATTATGGAATATGAATGTTATGGAATATTATTGGTCTATAAGAAATGATCAGCAGCATGATTTCAGAAAAGCCTGAAGAGACTTACATGAACTGATCTCAAGTAAAGTGAGTAGAAACAAGAGAACATTGTACACAGTAACAAGAAGATTATGTGATGACCAATTCTGATGGATGTGGCTCTTTTCAACAATGAGATGATTTCAGGCCAGTTCCGATAGAATTGTGATGGAGAGAGTCAACTGCATCCAGAAAAACTATGGGCACTGAATGTGGATCATGATCTAGTATTTTCACCTTTTTGTTGTTGTTTGCTTGCTTTTTGTTTTCTTTCTCATCTTTTCCTCCTTTTTGATCTGATTTTTCTAGTGCAGCATGATAAATGTGGAATTACTATAGAAGAATTGCACGTGTTTACTTTCTGTGTAGGGAGGGAGAGTGAGGGAAAGGGAGGAAGAAAAACGTGGAACACAAAGCTTTGCAAGAGTGAATATTGAAACTATCTCTGCATATATTTTGAAAAAAAAGTATTATTTAAAAAATTTACCCTCCTGTAATAATCCAGCCTAGCTAAAAATCCACAGAGATCTTAATTATTTACAATTCTAAATAGACAGGTTCCTCTCCACACAGATATTGCAAAGTGTGACCTCCTCTCCCAACAAATGCTGCCAAGTATGGCTCTTCCTACAGTTCTCTGCTGCTCCCAGAGGTTGGCACTGGGCATTGTTCTCCTATAGCTCAGCACAAGTCCAGGCAGATGGTATCAGCATTGCTCTCAGGAAAAGCCAAAACAAGCAAACAAATTAAAGCAAATCTTAAGGAGCATTTGTCAAGGAAATTTCTCTTTTGTTGGCTCACTTTCATAGAAAAGTCTCTGCCTGTTAGGAGATACAGTTCTTCCTGTATTACAGTTCTAACAATGTAGTACATCAGACTAAGAACTTTCTTTCCCCTTTGCCTCTTACTCTTGTTGGAAATATTAATGCTTGTAAAGTCCATAAAAATAAAATATGTATGCATATTTAAAGAATATATGTGTGTATATTTATGTCTATGTAAATACACATGTTTTATGTGTGTATATATATGGGAATAGATATAATATATGTTTATGTGTGTGTGCATGTATCTACATGAAATTTCCTTCCCATTCAAACCATGCATACAAATGGTAATTTTTAAAATGAATTTATTCCTTCTATTAATTTTTAATTTAAAGTTCTTTTAACTAAATTACAGGACTCCAGGTAGTAGACTATGGACATGAGAATTAGGCTATGGACAAATACAGTACAGCCAGCTTCAGATAGTAGAAAGTTAACCTTGTGTCGACTATCTATGTGCAGGTGGAAGTCTTTGAATGAGATGCCATCTGGAAGGGAAAGATATCTCCAGGGAGTCTCAGGGGCTGCCTAACCAGATCCTCAGGAAACTCAGACTCAACAGAATGTGTCAAATGTCCCATCCCAATGCATAAGAATCTTTAGTGGCTCCCTAATACAAACTCCTCTGTCTGATATTGAAAACCCTTCATGATCTGGCTATAGCCTATCTTTTTAGTTATTTAATATGACAACCCTTCACATATTCTGTATTCTAGCCTAACCGGTCTACTTACTATTCTTTAAATTTGACATTCTATCTCTTGTTTCCACATTGTTGCCTAGACAATTCTGTATGCCTAGAATTCACTACTTCCTAACTTCTACCTGTTACAAGTTTTTCTTTCAAGGTTCAGCTGATGTGCTTTCTCCTATTATAAGCTTTTCCTTATTCCAGAGGATAGCTCTTTTCCCCTCATCCTCAGTTTATCTTATATTTACTTATAGGTTTACTTTTTTATGTCTCCAAGTAAAATATGTTTGTTGAAAATGAGGAACTTTTAAAAAAAATTTTTGTTCTTTGTATTCCCAGTATCCAATAAGTATCTCTCACATAGTAAACATTAAATGAATATCCATTGAATCAAAAAAAAACAAAACACCTAAGCCTGTTATCTAGAATTAAAAAAGGATATTTTCATTTCCTGCTTCGTGGCATGTTACCTCATTCTTTATAATCCAAAATCAAATTCTTTACTTTTCCCTAATAAACTCCTCTGCCACCCAACTTCTCTGTTTCCTCAATGGCATTTCCATTAGAAGCACTATAGTCCAGTGGAAATTGTGTTGGATTTTGGTGCAAATCCAAGTTCTGTCACTTACAATATTTATAATGCTGAACAACTCATTTAATTTCTTTTATTTATTTATTTTTTATTGAAGTTTTTTATTTTCAAAACATATGCATAGATATTTTTCAACATTCACCCATGCAAAATTTTGTGTTCCAAAATTTTTTCCTTCCTTCCCCCAACTCTCTTCCTTAGATGGCAAGTAATAAACATGTGCAATTTTTCTATACATATTACCACAATTATCATGCTACACAAGAAAAATTAGATCAAAAAGGAAAAAAATGAGAAAGAAAACAAAATGCAAGCAAACAACAACAAAAAGAGTGAAAATACTATGTTGTGATCCACACAGTCCCCACAGTCCTCTCTCTGAGTATAGATGGCTCTCTTCATCACAAGGCCACTGGAATTGGTCTGAATCATCTCATCACTGAAGAGAACCATGTCCATGCTAACTGATGATTGTATAATCTTGCTGTTACTATGTATAATGATCTCCTGGTTCTTCTCATTTCACTCAACATCAATTCATATAAATCTCTCCAAGCCTTTCTGAAATCATTATTTCTTATAGAACAATAATATTCATAATATTCACATTCCATTACTTATCCAGCCATTCTCCAGCTGATGGGCATCCACTCAGTTTCCAGTTTCTAGCCACTACAAACAGGGCTGCCACAAATATTTTTGCACATACAGGTCCCTTTCCCTTCTTTATGATCTCTTTGGGATATAAGCCCAATAGAAACACTGCTGAATCAAAGGGTATGTACAATTTGATATCCCTTTGGGCACAGTTCCAAATTGCTATCCAAAATGGTTGGATCAGTTCACAGCTCCAGCAACAATGTATTCAACTCATTTAATTTCACTGGACTTTGATATCTTCTGAAAAGCAAGAATGTTGGATTAGACTAAGTTTCTTTATTCTTCTAAATTTATGGTCTGAATTCTCAGTCACACAGTCCTCACAAGTCCAAAATTTCATTACTCTCTCCTCTTCATCCTCCTATAATCAATCACAAATTATAGAATCACAGACCAATATGTCATGGGAACTCATCCCTTTGCCCCGTTTTCCTTTATCTGTCTTACCACATGATATGGCCAAAGGAGCATGCACATTTTTTGGCTAAATGTCCTAAAATTATCCTAAATGTAGGAAGCAAACATGGATAGTTTAAATAAGCCTACTCAGTTGTCCTTGGGAAGATTCACAGTGACTTTGTAGACAACTGGGGGAGAAATGAGAGCATGAAATTACCAAGCCTCCAGACCCATGGGAAATACTCACACAGAAGGAGAAACTGCAGAGAGCTACAACAAGAACCAGAAGTGGAAGTTAAGTTTTTTTTTTCTTCTGATAGGAGGTACCTAAATCCATAGAAGGAGATATCTTCTGAAAAACTGAAGAATCAAAGCCTTCATTCCCTTATGTGTGACTATGACTAGGGCCATACAGATCTCTGGATACTCACTGTCAGGTCTCATTTTTCATAAACTTTGTTTGAATTATATTTATTTTATTCTGCCTCTAGACTTTTTTGAGCTTGGTGAACTGCGTACTTGCAAGAGAACTTGGTGGTAATGTATTAGATGATGCTATATTCAGTTTCTCAGATTTTTTTTGATGTGGAAGATAATGAGTCAGAGAAATGAGAACTTCCCTCCTCCTTCTGCCTTCCAAGTGCATCACATCATGTGAGAGTTCCTGATATATGAATTACATTTAGAATCGAAAAGAACAACTTCTGTTGACAAGGTAGTGGAGTGAGGCAGGAACTCTAGGAAGCCCTCCCAAATTCCACTCCAAACAACTAGAAACTGCCTCAGAATTGATTTAAGATCAGGAAAGTAACTTACTAGCCCAGGAGGGAAAGCCTCACAGTAGGGGGCCTGCAGCAAGGTTTCAAACCTGGGCCAATACATCAGGAAGACCCTGACCTCCTGCAAACTGGTAGACTCTTGGGCAAGGGAGTAGTCTGTGCCGCACAGCAAGGCTCCCCTAGTTACCCCCCACCCCCAGCACAATCCCCCAGCAAGACGTTGACATCATTGCTGACCAGTAGTAAACTTCACCTAGGACCTGGCCAATAGCAAGATCCCACCCTTGGGCCTATCAACAAAGAGATCCTGTTTCCATAGCAACCCAGGAACAGCGTCCCACTCCTCAGGTAGATGAGCAACAAAATTATTCTCCAGTACCTGCTAGCAGAAAGATGCTGTTTCCGTAGCAACCCAAAAGGGCCCTACCTTTGGATCAAGTCAGCTTCTAAATCCCACCCTCAGGGGAGATAACCAGGGAGATTCAACTCTCCAATACAACCCGGAAGATCAGCCCACTCTCCAAAGAAAGCAAGCGGCCCATGAAAGCCCGCAGTAAGATTCAGAGTGCCAACACAAAAAATTTGGGACAGTGCAGAACCAGAGATCACAAAGAACACACAGAGATCACAGGCCCAGACTTACAAAAAATACCAAATTACAAGACAGACAAATAAATGAGCAAAAAACAACAAAAGCTTGAATATAGAAAGATACTATGACGATTAAAAAAAAAAAAGCATAAATTTAGAAGAGGCTAACAGTCAAAATGGCCATATGTGAAGTTTCAAAGAAAAATGTAACTTTGTCTCAGATCCAAAAATAATTTCTGGAAGAGCTTAAAGGGGATTTTAAAAAGCAAATTAGAGAAATTGGAGAAAATTGGGAAAATAAATGAGAGTAATGCAAGAGAATCATTGGGAAAATAAATGAGAGTAATGCAAGAGAATCATGAAAAAGAGTTACTAACATGGGAAAAGATATTCAAAAATTTACCAAGAAAAATAACTCCCTAAAAAATGTAAATTGGCCAAATGGAAAAGAAAGTACAAAGCTCACTATTGAAAATAATTCCTCAAAAATTAGAATTGAACAAGTAGAAACTAATGATTCTATGAGACATCAAGATACAATAAAATAAAACCAAAGAAATTAAAAATAGAAGAAAATGTGAGATTTCTCATTGGAAAAATATGTTAAATATGATAGCTCTCTGCAGAAAACTGAATGAGAATAAAAAATAATATACTATTTTCTCAGCAGTACATGGAACCTACACAAAAATGATTATGTATTAGGACATAAAAACCTCAAAACCAAATGCAAAAAAGCAGAAATAGCCAATTCATCCTTTCCAGATTATAATGTAATAAAAATTAGATTCAATAATGGGCAATAGAAAGAGAAATTAAATAACTGGAAATTAAATAATCTTATGCTAAAAATAAGTGGATCAAAGAACAAATCATAGAAACAATAATTTCATGAAAGAAAATGACAATAAAAACATACCAAAATTTCTTAGATGCAGCCAAAGCAGTACTTAAAGAAAATTTTTTATCTCTACTTGCTTACATGAGTAAAAGAGGGAAAAATCAGATCAATGAATTGAGTATGCAACTTAAAAAAAAAAAAACTAATTAAAAATCCCCAATTAAATACCAAATTAGAAATCCTGAAAATAAAAGGAGATTTTAATAAAATACAAAATTAGAAAACCACTGAATTAATAAATAAAACTAGAAGCTATTTTTATGGGAGGAAAATAATAAAATGGATTAAATCATTGGTTAACTTGATTAAAAAAGGAAAGAAGAAAACCAAGTTACTAGAATTAAGTAAGAAATGGGTGAATTCAGAACCAACGAAAAAGAAATTGTTAGGAACTATTTTACCATTTGACAATAAAAATATAAATATAAATTACCCAGATTAATAGAAGAAATAGAATAATCAAATAACCAATCTTAGAAAAAAAAATTGAACAAGCCATCAATGAACTTCTTTTAAAAAAATTTCCAGGACCTGATGGATTTACAAGTGAATTCTACCAAACATTTAAAGAACAATTAACCCCAATATCATATAAACTACTTGGAAAAATAGGCAAAGAAGGAGTCATCAAATTCCTTTTATGACACAATATGGTACTGATAAACAAACCAAGAAGAGCCACAACAGAAAAAAGAAAATTATAGATGAATTTTCCTAATGAATATTGATGCAAAAATTAAATATAATACTAGCAAAGAGATTATAGCAATGTAGCATATGGATCATACACTATGACCAGGTGGGATCTATACCAGAAATATAGAGCTGGTTCAATATTAGGAAAATTATCAGCATAATTGACCATATCAATAACAAAAACAACAGAAATCATCTCAATAGATGCTGAAAAAACCTTTGACAAATTACAGCATTCAATACTATAAAAAATGCTAGCGTTTATAGAAATAAATTGAGCTTATCTTTAAATAATAATTATGTAAAACCATCAGCAAGCATTATCTATAATGGGGATAAGCTAGAAGCCTTCCCAATACAAATGAGGATGAAGCAAGGATGCCCATTATGCTAGAAACCTAAGTTTTAGCAATAAGAGAAGAAAGAAATTAGAAAAGTTACCATAGAGTGATATTATAAACAAATTAAGAAAGCATGGAATAGTTTATCTGTCAGATTTATGAATGGGGGAACAGTTTAGGATCAAAGAAGATATAGAGAGCATTACAAAATGCAAAACAGATAATTTTGATTATATAAAATTTAACTGTTTTCCCACAAATAAAGTCAATGCAATTGAAACTATAATGAAGACAGAAAACTGGTGGAAATTTTTGCAATGAGTACCTCAAATAAAAGTTTCAGTTCTCAGATATGTAGAAAACTGAGTCAAGTTTGTAAAAATGGTCAAAAGGATATGAATAGGCAGTTTTCAAAAAAAATCTAAGCTCTCTATAGTTACATTAAAAATGCTCTAAATGCTATTGATCAAATTGAAACAACTCTGATTTACTATATTAGACATATCATAGTGACTAATATGAAATAAAAGGAAAATGTTGGATGTAGGAGGGGTATGCAAAAACTGGGTCACTAATGCACTATTTTCTGATAGAGCTGTGAAAGCATTTTGGATTTATACTCAAAGGATTATAAAATTGTGCATACCCTTTATTCCAGCAATACCACTACTAAAGGACCTATTTGTACAAAAAATTTTATAACAGCTCTTTTTGTGGTGGCTAAGAATTAGAAATCAAAGGGATTCCCATCAATTGGAGAATAGTTAAATAAGCTGTGGTATAAAATTGTAATGGAATATTGTTGTACAATTAGAAATGATAAGCAGACTGATTTCAGAAAAAACCTGGAAAGACTTTCATGAACTGATTCTGAATGAAGTAAATAGAACCAGAACACTGTACACAGTAATAGTAATATAATTCAGTGAAAAACTATGAATGACTTAACTATTCTCAACAATACAATGGTCCAAGACAATCCCAATAGATTAATGATGAAGCATACTATCCACCTCCAGATTGAATATAGACAGAAGCATGATATTCTTTACTTTGTTTCATTTTTTCTTTTATTTTAGTTTTCTTATACAAAATTATTGATTTGAAAGTATTCTATATATATAACATATCAAATGGATTATCATCTCTTGGGTTGGAGCTTGGGAGAGGGAGAAGGGAGGGAAGGATCGAACTTAGAACTCAAATTTTTAAATAAAAATGTTTTAAAAGTTAAAAAAAATTAGAGATTATTTTGTTTTGTTTTGTTTATCAAATTTGATGCAAAGCAGTATTTCTCTGCAACATTCCTTACAAACTGTATTGGTTAGAAATTGAGTAACAAAGACAGGTTTTCTCTCATCCCTTAAAAGTCATATTTAAATACTGGACATATTTGTCCTAGACATATACTGGAAACTTTCTAGACATATCTGTAGAACTTGGAGAATGCCTAGGGCTGAGGAATTCAAAGGATCAGAGGTAGATGCCTCCAAGTATGGCAAATGAAAGATGAAATGACTAAGAAAACAAAGGTTTGATCTTCTGAGCATCTGACTTCTTAAGCAATTTGCTTAATAAAAAGAGGACAACAAACAGAAGGAAACAGACTTTTTCATATATCAAAAACAACCAAATAAGGTCAGTTAATTAAAAGACAACAATACAACATTGTTTAATCTGATTTCTAATTGGAAGAAAGATTAGGAACTTTCTAAATTGGGAAAGGGAAAGTGGACAGATGCAGCTCAAATGATAACAAGTTAAAATTCTTCAGCATGACTGCTTGAAGTTGTGTAGTAGATGGAGTGTTCTATGTGTTCATAGTCTGAGGGCCTTCTGGTGGTCAGAGGGAATATTGCAGGATCTGGGGAGGCTAGCCCATATATGCATCTGAGAGAAAATGAATTGACTTCTGGGCTTATGGGTCAAAAAAGATTTTCAACTGGTGTACCAATCAAATACTAAACTCCTTTGCTGGATAATTATTATTGTGATACCATCCAGTATTATCACATGACCTAATTTATACTGTTATGACTACTAATATGCCCCAAAAGATATATTCCAGGTAACAAGATATCATACTATACTTCCTAAATACATTTCCTTTATCTGCCTCTGTTTCTTCACAAATGCTATTTACTATACCTAGAATATCTACATCCTTCAGGTACCAAATCATAAAGCACAATTTGAAACAGGCCTTTTCATCCATACCTGCCAATAATTGTGGTTGTGTGATCTCTCTCTTTTTTTTTTTACTGTCATTACTTTTTTTTTTTTTTTTTTTTTAGCCTCCCTTATGGTACTTCTCACATTTTGCTTGGTTTTACAGTTATTTGTGTGCTTGCCATCTTCCCAACTAGTTTGAATTTCTGGAGAGAAAGCATCTTGTCCTTCATTTTTGCACCATCACCCCCATCTCACTTCCAGTTCTGGAATAGTACTCCACACATATTTGTGACTTCAATTCAACAAGAACTCATTAAGCACATATTATATTCAAAGTCTACTCTAATGTCTCATTGTGGCATGAATGTATTTATGGGTTGTCCAGGCTGTGTTTGTGGAGTTTAAGCTATGCCAGGTTGGATTACGATGGAAAAGCTAAAAGCTCAGAATAGTAGACTTATCTGTGCACTGGCCAAGCTAAATTCAGAGAGGCTCATCTCCATAAGGATGGCCACCAAGAGATGAATTCTTCTGGCTGTGGCAATTCAAAGTTGTCTGCTAAGACTGCTTCACTGAAAGGAATATTCAAATGGATAAAACCATAGCACTGCAGTTACTCTGTGCTAAAGACCACAGATATAGAGATGAAAAAAGAGAGTCATTGTCCTAAAGAGTTTATAATCTAACAGGGGGTAGAGGAAAGACTATATAGATAACTATAACATAAGGCAGAATATGCAAATCCTCCTCTACTATTTCATCTAGATAAGATGATAGCATTGGGTACTTGATGGCTTTGTTCAGAGCAAAAGCTCTAATGGGGCCCCCCAGTCTAGAAATTCAATATGAACCCAGCAATATTATCTGAACATCAGCCTAGCTTTGGAGAGGCTTCTCATCAGTAGTACAGTGGATAGAGAGCTGGTCTTAGAGTCAGGAAGACTCATCTTCATGAGTTCAAATCTAGCCTTAGATACTTACTAAATATAAGGACACCGACTATCTCTTATTTCAGGTTACTTAACCCTATTTACCTTAGTTCTTCATTTCTAAAAATATCTGGAGAAGGAAACTACTCCAATACCTTTGCCAAGAAAACCCCAAATGAGGTCATGAAGAGTCAGACATGACTAAAAAAATAATTGACTGAGATCACTAGATTGGCCATTGATGATCAATTTCTTAGTCATAGAAACTCAACAAGATTATATCTATAAAGACATAGAGGGGGGACAATCTACATCAGTGAAAAATAACACTCATGACCTGTATATTTATGGCTCAATACTTCAAAATATTGGATTGCAGATGTAAAATATAGTGTGTGAACATAAATACATACAATCCTGTTTTTTTGTTAAACACTCCAACAGCATGTCAGAATAAATGTCTGATTCCATAGACGTATTATCTGAATTCAAATCCAAGCTCAAACACTTAGCTTCCTAGCTGTGTGATGCTGGGCAAATCTACTTAACCCCACTTTCCACACAGACACATACACACACAATTAGTTAAAAAGAAGAAAGAAAAAAGAAGAAGAAGAAGAAGAAGAAGAAGAAGAAGAAGAAGAAGAAGAGAAGAAGAAGAAGAAGAAGAAGAAGAAGAAGAAGAAGAGAAGAAGAAGAAGAAGAAGAAGAAAAAGAAGAAGAAGGAAGAGGAGGAGGAGGAGGAGGGGGAGGAGAGAAAGGAAGAGGGGGAAGGGGAGGGGGGAGAGGAGGAAGAGAGGGGAGGAGGAGGGGGGAGGGGAGGAGGGAAAGGAGGGAGGAAGGGGAGAAGGAGAAGGAGGTTAGGGAGAGGAGGAGGAGGAGGGGGGAGGGGGAAGGGGAAAGGAGGAGGAGGAGGAGGAGAGGGGAGGAGGAGGAGGGGGGAGGGGGAGGAGGGGGGGAAGAGGGGAGAGAGGAGGAAGAGGAGGGGGAGGGGGGAGGGAGAAGGAAGGGGAGGAGAGGAGGGGGGAGAGGAGGGGAGAAGAGGGAGGGGGAGGGGGAAGGGGAGGAGGAGAAGGGGGAGGGGTAAGAAGAGGAGGAGGAGGGGAGAGGGGAGGAAGAGAGGGGAGGAGGGGGGAAGGGGAGGGGGAGAGGAGGGAGGGGGAGAGGAGGGGGAGGGGGAGGAGGAGGGAAAGGAGGGAGGGGGAGAGGGAGGGGGAGGGGGAGGAGGAGGAGGGGGAGGGGGGAGGGAGAAAAGGGGGAGGGGGAGGGGGAGGAGAGAGAGGAGGGGGGAGAGGAGGGGGGGGAGGGGGAGGAGGAGGAGGGGGAAGGGGAGGAGGAGGAGGGGGGAGGGGTAAGAAGAGGAGGAGGGGGGGAGGGGGAGGAGGGAAAGGAGGGAGGAAGGGGAGAAGGAGAAGGAGGTTAGGGAGAGGAGGAGGAGGAGGGGGGAGGGGGAAGGGGAAAGGAGGAGGAGGAGGAGGAGAGGGGAGGAGGAGGAGGGGGAAGGGGAGGGGGAAGAGGAGAGAGGAGGAAGAGGAGGGGGGAGGGGGAGGGAGAAGAGGAGGAGAGGAGGGGGGGAAGAGGAGGGGGAGGGGGAGAGAGGAGGGAGGGGGAGGGGAGGGGGAGAGGGGAGGAGGAGAAGGGGGAGGGGTAAGAAGAGGAGGAGGAGGGGGGAGAGGGGAGGAAGAGAGGGGAGGAGGGGGGAGGGGAGGGGGGAGAGGAGGGAGGGGGAAGGGGAGGAGGAGAAGGGGGAGGGGTAAGAAGAGGAGGAGGAGGAGGGAGAGGGGAGGAAGAGAGGGGAGGAGGGGGAAGGGGAGGGGGAGAGGAGGGAGGGGGGAGAGGAGGGAGGGGGGAGAGGGGAGGAGGGAGAGGAGGAGGGGGGAAGAGGAGGGGAGAAGAGGGAGGGGGAGGGGAGAGGAGGGAGGGGAGGGGGAGGAGGAAGGGGAGGGGGGGGGGGGGAGGGGGAGAGAGAGAAGGGAGAGGGGAGGAGGAGAAGGGGGAGGGGGAGGGGGAGGAGGAGGAGGGGGGAGGGGTAAGAAGAGGAGGAGGGGGGGAAAGGGGAGGAAGAGAGGGGGGAGGGGGAGGGGGAAAGAGAAGGGGTAGGGGGAGGGAGGAAGAGGAAGGGGAGGGGGAGGGGGAGGGGGAGGGAGGAAGAGGAAGGGGAGGGGGAGGGGGAGGGGGGGAGGGGGAGGAGGAAGGGGAGGGGGAGGGGGAGGGGGAGGAGGAGGGGGAAGGGGAGGGGGGGGGGAGGGGGAGGGGGAGGGGAGGGGGAGAGGAGGGGGGGAGGGGGAGGAAGGGGGAGGAGGAGGAGGGGGGAGAGGGGAGGAAGAGAGGGGAGGAGGGGGGAGAGGGGAGGAGGGGGGAGGGGGAGGAGGGGGGAGGGGGAGGGGGAAGGGGAGGGGAATGGGGAGGGGAGAAGAAGAAGAAGAAGAAGAGAAGAAGAAGAAGAAGAAGAAGAAGAAGAAGAAGAAAGACTACGAGGAGGAAGAGGAGGAGAAGGAGAAGGAGGAAGAAGAAGAAAACAAGGAAGGAAGAAAAGAAAGAAGAAAAAAGGAAGGAAGGAAAAAGGGGGAAAATGTTCACTTTAGGGTAATTAGCTGGTGGATAGAGCACTGGCCCTGAGCTCAGGAGGACCTGAGTTCAAATTTGACCTCAGACACTTAATACTTCCTAGTTGTGTGTCCCTGGGCAAGTCACTTAATCCCAAATGCCTCAGCAAAAAAAAAACAAAAAACAAAAAACAAATGTCTGGTTCCAGGAAGTGAGTACTATACAGCATTCATATTCTAAAGTAATAATGAATATTGCCTAGAGTCAGGAAAATCCTAGTTCAAATATGGCCTCAGGAAATTAACAGCCATGAGATCCTGATATAGAGAACTGAAACTTAACCTCTGTTTGCCTCAGTTTCCTCATCTATAAAATGAGGATGATAATAGCCCCTACCTGGTAGGGTTGTTGAAAGATATTGGTTATAAAGTACTTAGCAAACAGCCTGGAAACTTGTAAACAAATATCAATGTTATTATTATTGTTGTTGTTGTTATCATCATCAAAATACTTTCTGCCACTCCAAAAGGAACCCATGATTCCCTCTTATGCTTTTTCTTATCATATGCTCTCTTTCCCCCATTCCTCTGTCTCTCAATAGCACCTAGCTACTGTACACCTGGGGGGACAATCACGATGCTAAGCCTTATTCTAAGCTATTTCTCCTAGTATAAGACATCTCTTATAACTTTTTAGCACTCTCAACAGGCTAGTGTTGCATGCCAGCATTAACAAAGGGCTCCCAGATGACTATTGAACTTTTTATTGAATATTGAATATTTAATTTTGAATGAATATTTTGCAAAGTCAGGGAAGAGGAGTAATTTACTCAGGACTTCAAGGAAGTGAAAAGTTAGTTCATTGGAAAGTGGGAGATGTATCACAATTTAAGTAGGTTCTGTGGATAGAAGTTGCAGAGACAATTTTCCATTCAATGTAAGGAAAGACTTCTAAGAATTAGAGTTGTCTGTCAATGGAATGGACTGCCTGCCTCCAGGGATGGGTTTCCTCTACCTCCCTTATAATCCTAGAGATACAGTGAAAAATTTAATGATCTCTAAAGTTTCTTTCATTTCTCAATCCTGTATTTCCAACAAGCAAATTTACATAAACTTGTTGGCATCCATCTTGAAGAACCACTTCTCAATGAAATATTAAATATTTTATTCCAGTTATTGAATGATTCAGAATGCTTATTAAAGTGCTGCAAGCTTCCAAATACTCTCCTACTCAAATGGCAATGACTGTTTTCTTTGTTGGATTTGTTGCACCACCTGGTGGCTTGAGTTATATTTAACATGTATTCATTAAGGCACTCTTGACTGCTTAGATAGCATGTAGAACTGGGGAGATCTTGGAGATTATGTGAGTGGTCCAATGTCCTCATTTTAAAATAAAATCTTAGTGACCAGCCCAAGATTACATAATGGGTTAGTTCCAAGACTAAACTGAAGGCTTTGTGTTTCCATCAATCCATTCCAATCCAACAATTTTTCAATGTATACCTGCTATGTGTAAAGCATTATATGCTGCTAGATGCTTGCCCCTCAGGAAGTTTACATGGTATCCTATCCTTTCCCTCTCAGCCAAACTACTTGGAAAAGCTGTCTGCTTTTGTTACCTCTACTTTCTCTCCTTTTTAATCTTTGCAGTTTGGTTTCTGACCACTGAAACAGATCTCTCCTAGATTACCAATTATCTCTTAACTACCAAATCTAAACACCCTTTTCTCAGTTTTGACCATCTTTGTCATCTCTTCAGTATATGATGCTCTTGACCAATATCTCTTCCTGAATACTCTCTCCTCTGGGTTTTCATGACATGACTCTCTCTTGATCTTTCTCTTACCTGCCTGAGTTCTCTTTCTCA
Source organism: Antechinus flavipes (assembly GCF_016432865.1). Taxonomy (NCBI): domain Eukaryota; kingdom Metazoa; phylum Chordata; class Mammalia; order Dasyuromorphia; family Dasyuridae; genus Antechinus; species Antechinus flavipes. The sequence goes on along the minus strand of NC_067400.1, from coordinate 457,611,665 downwards.
GTCTACTTTACTGAATCTTCATTGCTCACAAACTGTGTGTGTGCACTAAGGATCCACCCTGGATCCCCTTCTCTCCCCCCACTACACACTTTCACTTGGTGACCTCATCAATTCCTAGGGTTTTAACCCTCATTCTCTAAGAAAATTACTTGCAGATCTATATTTATATTTAGCAATATAAATGTCCTATGTTGGAATATCAACTAATGGATATTTTAAACTGGATATCCCATAGGAATCTCAAACTTAAACTGCTCTAAAGAGAACTCATTATCTTTTTTTTTCCTCCATAGTGTTTTATTTTTGCAAATACATGTAAATACAGTTTTCAACATTCATTTTTTTTTAAAATAAAAAGCTTTAATTAAAAAAAGAAAGAAAGAAAGCCAATCATACTGAAGCAGTTATCAACATTTTTTTTTTTTTTTTTATATTTACAGACTCTGGTTAAGAACCCCTGAATTAGAACAAAGTTCTCTTCTATGTATCATGAAACATGGCAGTGGCAAATACCTTTGATGGAAAAATTCCAGTTTTATGCCCCCTTAGTATAGCAAAGTCATGTACATTGTACAAATATGGCATGAACTTAATTTTTCAGAGGAGACACTTTGATGGAGAGTAGTTGCATTTTGTTTAACCAAAATAAATTATATTTTATGATCAACAAACAATAAACATAGTGAAACCTTATATACTCTAAACAATGATTATAATGTCTAGTCTGCTAAAGGAAATATTTTCTAAAAGCCTGACTTTTCCAACCCATATTATGAGCAAGGATACTACCTTCAATACATCAGATATCCCTTTATCATCCCTTTAACTTCATAAGCTTCTATAAAGGTTCAATTGTTAATATCAGACATTAGGAAAATTAGTTCAAACACAAATTAATATGTATTCTCAGAGTCCAGCCAAGTAATTCCTGGGTCATTCTATGTTACAGGGAACCTAGTAAGGGCAATTTGAGACTCTTGCTAAAAGATAGATTCCAATTCTCATGATTTTTCAACATTCATTTTTGCAAGATTTTGTGTTCCAAACGTTTTTTCCTCCTCCCATGACAGCAAGTAATATAGATTAAAAATCTTTTAATATCTTTTTACATCTTTTAACATATTTCCATATTTGTCATGTTATGCAAGAAAAAAATCAGACCAAAAGGGGGAAAAAAAAAAAAAAAACATGAAAAAGAAAAAAACAACAAAAAAGTTGAAAATACTATGCTTCAATATAGAGAAAGTTTCCATAATTCTCTCCCTGGATGCCGATGGCATTTTCCATCCAAGTCTATTGGACTAAACTTGTTATCTTTCAACCAAACAAACCTCTCTTCCAAAGTCCATATTTGAGTTAATAGCATCAGTCTTTCTAATCAGGCTCATAACCCTGGAATCCCCCTCAACTCCTCTTGTTTTTTCATCCAACAAACTTCAACCTTATTAAGTATTACTTCCCTTCACATACACTTCAGTCCTGCCAAAATGATCTTCCTGTTGTTCCATATACATTTTTCATATCCTATCTTTGTCTTTTGCATAACCTATCCCCAGTGCTTGGAATGCATTCCATCCTCATGTCACCTAGTTTCCCTGGGTCAAACACTACCTTCTGCATGAGATTTTTCCTGATCTTCCTTCCTCAGTTTTCTGTGCCTCTCCCCATCCCACAATTTACTTACATATTACGCCAGATGAGTAATAATAGCTAACATGTACATAGGATTTACTATATGCTAAGATCTTTTTATTTAATATCTTATTTGATTCTCCCAACTACCCTGGAAAGTAGGTACTATTATTAACTATTTTACAGTTGAGGAAAATGAGGCAAACCAGGAGCAAGTGAATGAGTAAGCTGCCCAGAGGGCAGGGACTCTTTCATTTTTGTCTTTGTATCTATAGTAATATGTTTATAATAATTACTTAATGTTAATTGATTGACAATATTCTATTGGGGTTTATATACAGAAAAGAAATGCAAGATTATTTGAGGAGCAAGAAAACATGACTTGGGGAATAAAGCAAATTCCTTCCCTTAGGAGCTAGTATACAATTTGAGCTTTGAGGGAAACTATAGTTACCAGATGATGGCCCTGCACATACTGCTGGAAAATTACTTTTCTCCTACTGACAAGGCTTTTGCCCTGTTTTCAAAATAAAATCTAATTTTCAACTGACTTTCTTTATAAAAAAAAATATTATAACTAGGAGAAATAAAGAAATTCACAGTGTAGTGCCTCAAAGAGGTAAGGATAGATATTTGGGAATTCTAAGTCAATGAAATCAATGTGAGAATTGTTTTGGAGTTCAAGCATAATATTCATGTTTCTCTTCCTCTCTTATGAAAAAGCCCCACGTCAGGAACATTATTGCAGTGCACACAGGCAAAGGCAAACATATGCCTTCCTTAGAATTTAGTTACCTAGAGAGAGACATATAAAGTAGATCAGCAGGTGAATTCAAATTTAATGTTATCTATTTAATTGCTTTGGCCCAGCTGTGAACTTCCGGGTAAGGAAGACAATCTGTTGTTTATAGGCTGGGGCTTCCAGAGGAGCAGCGATAAGGCCAGGAGAAAAGTCTGCTGCTCACATGAGGGCATTTGTATTAGTTTAACTTAAATCATAAATGATTAAGAGGAGCAACCCCCAACATATCCACCTCCAGACTTGTATTGACCTGAAGGACTAGGGGAGGAAAAGGAATGACAAAGACTTGCAATTCCTCCTTAAAACAGCTACTGTAAAAAGCTAAATGAAAGGTAGATTTTTTTTTTTTTTCCCTCAAATACCCTGGGTAAGAATGAACCTGGAAGAATTATTAGACATTATCCCAGCTAGGGCTCTACCTAAATTACCATGGGATTTCATACAATTTTTGAGAACTGACTTGAGATTCACATTTCAACAATCCATCTGTAACACTGATCAATTTTCCACAAAATTCTTTCTTTCATCTAACCTGCCTTTTTTTTCTTTTTTGATTGTGTATAGGAGCAGGAAAGGTACCTTCTTCCTATTTGGATACTGTAACAGTTTGCAACTTCAAAAACACAAAATGAGGGAAAAATAAAAGTTTCCTGTCTCCCTTTATCAGATATTGCCCAAGGAAGTCAAAAAGGTCATTTTGCTTTCTGAGGACTACTGGGTGTGAAAGTATGACCAACAACAACCAGCAGATGTCACCATATCACAAGAAATAAAGTAATTTTTTTCTTTTTGGTTTTTTGGTTTTTTTTTTTTTTCTTTTTGGTTCTGGGGTAGGTGAGTCAGTATAGTATTATGTTGTCCAACACAAAGTGTTTAAATACTTCCAGAGCCACTAGCTCTAACTCACTCTTGTATGAAGCTGTTGCTCACTTTCTATAGTGTCATTTTCCACCATGTTTGTTATCAGTTATTCTTATCAGTTATAAGTAGGGATCTTGGATCCCAAGTTGGAAAGGATCATGGTTTTATAACTTGATGGCATCTTGAGTACAGTCGATCGGTCAACCAGTCACTAAACATTTATAAAGGCACTTTAGGTATATAAAAAGAGGCAAAAGACATTTCCCTGGAAGAGTTTACAGAGACAACATGCAAATAAATATATATAAAGCAAACTCTATACCGGATAAATAGGAAATAATTAACAAAGGGAAGGCACTGAATTAAGAGGGCTGGGTTTGCCTGGTTTTAGAGATGAGGAAACTGAGGACAGGGAAATTAAGTCTTCCTGATTTTGATATGATTCCAATCTCTCCATTTTAAAGGAAGGAAATCCTGAGACAGAGTTCATGACTCAGGGGAAGTAGTCAGAAGACCTGAGATTGCAAGCTGAGTTCTCAGATCCCAAATCTACCCCTCTTTCTTCCATAACACAGAAGTGAACCTTAGGGGCTAGAATTTGTGGGGTGCATATACCCAAGAAGCCTACTCACATGTTGGCTTGAGTGCCCTTGGAGTGGGGGTGGGGTATTGGACTTCTTGCTGCTTTGACTTTTTTGACTCCAAATGGATCATAATTTAAAGGATTTTCTTAGAAGTTATGTAGTCCAACCCCTTCATTTTACAGGTAAGTAAACTGAGGCTCAGAGAACTTAAATAGCTTACTCAAGGATGTAGAAATATTAAAATCTGCACATAGGGATAGTTCACCTCGAGTCACACTTATTAGATTGCTATGGATTTTCTCTCCTTCAGTTTACCACAGAGCAATCACTTTGAAATCTAAAATGTAATAAAAAAATGCCAAAAATGTACCTTTTAATGCTGACCACTATAGAAATATCACCAAACTATTCCAAGAGAGCCCAGATGAACTCTAAAAGTCCTATTAGCACTAAGGTTTATAATTTTGTAATGAATTCAAACCCTTGCTTTCCTTCCAGGGGATAGGAGTGTATTAGAATAATGCGGTTGTGACCTCTGGCCAGAGGTATGTTGGTAAATGTTTAATAACCTGCTCTCTGAGGGGAAAAAAGTGTACTAATGATATATGTCTACATTTAATCTGCATTTTCTCCATCATGCTCTTAAGGCTAGACAATCAATAAAAGAATCAGTCAAGTCCTGATTTGTAGTGTTTACAGATCTCCTCCCCCACCTTCCAATTTAACAGGCCAGAGTTAGTTCCAGCATACCCTTCTCCTGTAGAGAGAATAGATCAGCTCAATCACAGATTTGCCCCAGTCTCTAGAAGAAGCAGCCCTCCTAGAGTAGTTGTCCTTAGGAGCCAGTCTTTAAGGGGGCAGATCTCAGAAAAGTAAATTTCCCTAAAAGTATTTAAAGTACAAGACCAGGAAAAGAGAGAAGACAAGCAGATAGATAATCACATCTACTTTATTATTTATTATTTGTTCTATGACAGAAGTGTTTTTCAATCTATTAATAATATTCAACCTATTATGTGAGAGGCATTGTGCTAGGCACCAAAGATGAAAAAATAAAGCAAAATCCTTGTCCTCAATGAATATACATTCTACTATGGGGGGCTAGGAATTAGAGGTTAAATAATTAAATACAAAGTAAATATAAAGTAGTTTCTAGAGATGGGAACTTAGGCTAACAGGGAGCTAGAAGAGGGAGATATTGCAGGCTTAGAGAACAGACCATTCAAAGACACAGAGAGGCAGGTAAAAATTCATGTATTAGAAACACAAGGGATATGTAATGTGACTGGAAGAGCACATTTTAAGAATCAAAAGACCTGGATCCAAATCCCAAATCCCCTGTGCACTATCTATGTGTTCTTGTACAAATCACTTCATTTCTTTGAATTTCAGTTTCCTCATTTGTAAAATGAAAAGATTGGCCTATCAGCATTTCTCAAAGTGTGGCCTAAGGACCCCAAGACCCTTTTAGGTAATACTGAGCTCAAAACTATTTTCATGATGATTTTTTGTTGTTCAGTCATTTAAGTCATGTCTGACTTAAATTCAGTGTTTTCTGGCAAAGATACTGGAATAGTTTGCCATTTCCTTCTCCCGCTCATTTTACAGAGGAGGAAACTGAGATAAATAGGGCTAAGTGAATTATCCAATGTCACACAGCTAGTGTCAGACCAGATTTGAACTCAGGATAAGTCAGAAAGACTCTGGTCTTGGCATTGTATCCACTGTATCACCTACCTGATAATATTGGCATTTTAATTTCCAAATGGTAAATATCAATAGATATAACTCATAGAAACAAAAGATTTTTGGGAATGGGGTACTCAACAATATCTAAGAGTGCAAAGGAGTTCTAAAACTATAAAGTTAGAAAACCACTGGACTACATGATCTCTAGGGATTTTTCTCAACTCTAAATGATCTTAATTATTTGAACAATGACATTTAAGTTTACCTACTGGTCTATAGTTTTCAAAATCCAACCTCTCTTCTTTCTTAAAATTCATGGCATTTGCTTGCCCCTAATCATCTGTTACTTCTCTTAGGTGCTATGTCTCCTCAAAAATGACCAAGAATACCTCTAAACTTGAACAAAGCTGCAAGTTGCTTTTTTAAAATCCCTGGCATGTAATTTATGAGTCTGGAGACAAAACATTTGAATGGAGTAGATGTTTTCTTAATGTCTCTTGGAAGAAAAATAGTCAGCTAACTGGGTAGTTTGGACCTAAGTTCAAAACCAGCTTCAGACACACACTAGGTATGTAACTTAATAAGCCTTAAATGCTGATGGCTTCAGTTTCCTCAACTGAAAAATAAAAATGATAATAACTATCTCCCAGTAGGGGATCAAATGAGATAATATTTATAAAGTGTTTAGCATTTTAGTACTAGCCCCTCATACCACATGTGCCTGGCATATAGTTAGTACTAAATAAGTGCTTCTTTTCTTCCTCCCTCCCTTCCTTCTTCTCTCCTTCTCCTCCCTTCTTCTCTCCCTCCCCTCCTTCCTTCCTTCCTTCTTTATTTCTTTCCTTCCTTCCTTCCCTCCTTCCTTCCTTCCTTCCTTCTTTCCTTCCTTCCTTCCTTCCTTCCTTTCTTCCTCCCTTCCTTCTTTCCTCCTTTCCCTTTCTTCCTTTCTTTCTTCCTTCCTTCCTTCCTTCCTTCCTTCCTTCCTTCCTTCCTTCCTTCCTTCCTTCCTTCCTTTCCTTCCTTCTTTCCTTCCTTCCAACAAGATAAGTCTGTTCCTTCTTCCACAAGATAGCTATTTAAATATTTGAGGATAGTCAACATACCCCACCCCTCCTCCCAATTTTCTCTTCTACAATGTAAACATCCACAGTTCCTTCAGTCAACACTCACATGGTATGGACTCAAGGACTTTCATTCTTCTGCTGGCCTTCTTCCAGACGTTCCTTGGGTTGGCAATATTTTTTAAATGAAATTTAAATTTTTGTTACATTTTAAGTTCCAAATTTAAATTCCTTTCTCCTCACCCTGCACTAAAAAAGACCGCCAGTTGGGGTGTGTGTGTATATATATATAAAACCATACCATGCACACTTCTATTTATCAGTTTCTTCTCCATAGGTAGATAGAATCTTCCTTTTTATGCCCTTTGTAATTGATTTGAGAATTTGATTGTTGTTCTAGGAATGATACTGCTGTTACTGTATACAGCATTCTCTTAGTTCCTACTAGGATGTTTTTTAAGTTGTGATGCTAGGAACTGAGGACAGTGCTCTAGATATGGTCTGCTAGTCAGGGTACAGTGGGACCATTGCTCTTTGTGCCTGGAAACTCTGTCCCACTGAGTAAAGCCCAAATCACATCACACTGCTGATTTGAATTGAATTAAAATCCATTAAACCCCTAAAAGCTTTCTGTAGATACATTGCTGCCTAATTTGGCTTCCTTCATCTTGTGCTTGTGCAATCAAATTTTTTTTTAACTGAGTGTAAGATTTTACTTTTTTTTTTTCATATTGGATTTCACATTAATAAAATTTGACTCCCTATTCTAGCCTACTAAGGGTTTTTTTTTTTTTTTTTTGGATCTTGATTCTTCATTCAGTATATTTGTTAACCATTCCTTTCAGCTCTATGTCACCTGCAAATTTGATAAGGATATATCATATTGAATTGATATAGTGAAGACATTGATGAAAATGTTAAAGAGCACAGGAGCAAAAAAAAAAAAAAAAAAAAAAAAAAATCCCTGGCATGCTTTAATGGGGACTTCAAAAGCTTCATGTCTTTGTGACTGTGGGCAAGTCATGAAACATGGAAGGCAGAGGGAGCTTCCTTCTCTGTAATATGAAGGGTAAGAATAGTTGGCTCTGAGACCTGCTCTAGCACTAAATTCGTGATCCTATGATCTCCATAACTATACCACCTCTGGTGTAGACCAGCTGTTCATTATCTCATAAATGGACTATAACAGGGGTCAGCAAACTACAGTCTAACACCAAATTGCACAAGGTTGTGTAATGGCTGGAGCATTGGGCTAAGAGTCGGGAAAACTTGAATTAAAATCTAGCTTTAAATATTTTTTATGTGTATGATTCTGGAAAAGTCATTTAACTTCCATCTGCCTCAGTTTCCTCAACTGTCAAAAGAGCATAATAATAGCACCCCAATACTATTGTGAGGATTAAATAAGATAATATTTATAAAAAACACTTTAACAAAATGCTTGGCACATAGTAGGCGCTATCCTGCTAGTTGCTTTTCCCAGTTCCAACCCACTGTCCTTTTTTATATAGCCCATTCAGGTAGGAATGTCTTTTACATTTTTTTACGTAAAAACCATTCTCAGTTCATATATAATAGCTTGTATATATACACATACACACACATATACACAAGAGTAGCTAGTTGGTGCAATGGATAGAGTGCTGGCACTGAAGTAAAGAAGATCTGAGTTCAAATCTAGTCTTAAACACAAACTAATTGTGCAACTCTGGACAAATCACTTAACTCTGTTTGCCTTAGTTTCCTCAACTGTTAAATGAGCTGGAGAAGGAAATTGTAAAACACTCCAGGATCTTTGCCCAAAAAACTCTAAATGGGGACATGGAAAGTCATATACAACTGAAACAACTCAATAACAAGAAGATATATGTCTACATATTTTTGTTGTATCTTAGTTGTGTTTTACTCTTTGTAATCAATGGACCAAGTCATTTTGTCCTCCACTATATCCCACTATCTGTTTTCTTGGCAAAGATACTGGATTGTTTTACAATTTCCTTCTCGGGTGGATCACCATTTGACAGAACTCTCATTATGAGCTATCTGTCTTGGGTGATCCTGCGCGGCATAGCTCCCAGCTTCATTGAGTTACACAAGCCCCTGTACCACAAGGAAGGAATCCAGGAGGGGACACACACACACACACACACACACACACACACACATACATATGTGTGTACATGTGAGCATATATGTGCATATATTTATACATTCTCATTATATAGTTCGGACATATTCTTCTATTCAAAAAATGTCGATGACTCCATGTTGTCTATTGGCTAGCATATTAACTCCTAAATCTGGTGTTAGGGACCTCTACAACCTGGTTTCCACACATTTACAAATTTATTTCATACCATTTCCTTTCATGGACTCTGTAATCTAGCCACCCTGAACTTCCTGCTATTCCCAATCTTTTTATTCCCAATCCCTGCATTTTGTGGGGTTATTTGTGATCTTCCTCCACTTCTGGAAATTCTTGTCTTTTTTCAAAGTTTAGCTCACCATCTTCTCCATGTTAGTTCTCCATCTTCTCCATGAAGCATTCCTCAATCTTCCTTAACTGGAAACAATTTCTCCATCCTCCAGTTCTTACAAAACTTGGCCAGGGATTTTTCCTTTGCCCTTTTCACATTCTATTTTTTTTTTTTAAATCATATTCATCTGTGCCAGTAAATCTTATCCTTCATTAAATTAATGTCATTGAAAAAAGAAACTGACATTTTTAGTGAAGTCAAGCACAATACCTTGTGTAGAGCTGGTGCTTAATATCTAATAGCGTTTGATGGATTTTTATCCAATCAATATGTATGACTATTCTGCCTCAAGGGACAAAACAGATTGGGAAAAGTTAAAACCTGAATAGACTGCTTAGGATGGAAAATAGCAAGTGCAACAATGATTCAGTTCAGTTGAGCAATTAATGAGTATTTATTGAACACCTTCTTTGTGTTCTACTCTTTATCATGCATTGTAATGGAAAAAGCATTAGATTTATAGTCACAAAATTTGGCTTCTCTGCTATGTATTACCTAAATAACTTTATATAAATCCTTTATTTGTTCATCTATAAAATAAGTAGGGCAGAAGGGCCTGGAGTGCTATGGTCCTCAGAATCACCAAAAGACAGACATGACTGAACAACTGAACATCAATAACAGTACGTATATCCACATGTATATTTAGTTACTGTTGAATCATTTCAGTTGTATCTGCTGCTACACAATACCATTTAGGGTTATCTCAGCAAATACACTAGAGTAGTGTGCCATTTCCTTCTCCAATTCATTTTACAATGGAGAAAATGTGATAAACAGGGTTTAGTGATGTGCCCAGAGTCATATAGCTAGTTAGTATATAAAACTAAATTTGAACTCAGGTGCTTCTGACTCCATTTATCCATTTTGTCACCTAATTGTATATATGTATACTCATATATATATATATATATAATATATATGTGTGTGTGTGTGTGTACTTACATATACATATATGTGTGTGTACACATGAGCATACATATAAAATTAAATCTTATATGATCTATATGTTCCTTTCTAGCTCTAATTTCCCCAATCCTAAAATCCAAAGATTGGCCATCAAGTAATGAGTTTCAACCATGGCACCTTATGAAAAGAGGAGGTACAATTTGCAATGATGGACAAAGCAATCACAAAAATGAAATCATGAGTCTCAAAGTAAATAATTAAGTTGTAGCTTTCCTAGCCTGAAGACTATACTCTGTATTGGAGAAAATGGGAATAAAGGAGTTCAGTGTTCTGCCCTCTTTCTGTCAATTATTGTCTTCTATATTGCCTCCCCAAGTGATGAAACTAACCTTATATTGTTCTTCTTCATGCTCTATCAACCAGTTAGTCAATCAACAATCATTTATTAAGCATCTACAATTTGCCAGATACTGTGCTAAGGTATGGGAATATAAAGAAAGACAAAGAGAAAGCCTCTGAAAGAGCTCACAATCAAATAGAGCAATTATTTTTTAAAAATTGAAAATAATCAATAGAACAAAGGCACTAGCCTGGAACCATGACATATCAAAATTATTTTTAGCCAATTATTGCTTAGCGAAGAAATTAAGGAGGTGAAATAATTTTGCACATATTAAAGGGCTATAATGTGAAATAAAAATGAGTCACATGGAACAGAGAATGGACTCTAGTGCCCCAAAGGTCAGTCAATGAAAAGAAATTACAAGGAAACAAATTTCAATTCAATATTAGGAGGACTTTATTAATAATGCTGTCCAATATCAGAGTGATGTAGAAGAAAGGACATAGATCTTGAAGCCAGAAAACCTGGATTTTAGTCTCACAACTTCCATTTACCAACTCTGTGACTGTGACTAAGTCCAAATTTCAATTTCCTCACCTGTAAATGAGGATATTAACGTTTGTATTGCCTACCTCATGGGCTGTGAAGAAAATACTTTGTAAACTCTAAAATACTACAAGAAAGTGGGTTAATATTAATATTATAGAATGAAAAACACATATTCTCTGAAAATTAGTCCAGGACTAAGACTTCTGACACAGAAAATTGAATCCATGATAGTCTTTTCATTTATTTCATATAATAGGCAAACACCAATAGGCACTGTGATAAGTTTTGCCTGCCTTCCCCATCCTCCTATTCCCTTTGATCCCTCTCTTCATGGTAGAGAAAAGAAGTCCAAAAGGACATAGCATGAGAATGGAGTATCTAGGCAGGAGAAGAAAGATCCACAGAAAGAGAGTTCAGGAGGGAGGCCAGTGAAGAACCAAAGCAAAGGAATCAGTGCTGCCCACCATTACTGCTATAGCTACCCAAAAGGTGGAAGATGGTACTATAAGGCAATCCATATCTGTGATTTCACTCACCATACAAGGACTTCACCAAGATGCCATAAATTTGACTAACTGACAAAAAGTCTTCAAGACAGAAAACAGCTCGTCTGGAAGGGTTATTAATTTTACTGATAAAAGCTAATGTTCAAATCTTTACTCATGATTTCCTTAAATAAACTTGTTATAATCTTAAGAACTTTGTTTTCTTGAGTGCTTGCAGGTGAGCTTGAAGACTCTTTCAAAATCACAAACTACTTGTCATGCTGACATTCTTGGGGGAGATCTTGGCTGAGGCTATGAATCATAAAGATGATGGTTAGATCCTTAAGATTGAACCTAGTTCATGTCAAAGACCAGAGTCTGAGAAGTAGGTTATATTAATGATAATAACAAAATATAGTATTGCTCTGGGGTTCTTTTAGGGTCAACTTTGAAGTAGCATTTGTGAATTCAGTATCTATGAAATGATGGTAAATAAATGATGCTTCTGGCTGAAATAATCTTTGGAGTTAGAGTAGAAACTCTCAGAATGGTGGAAAGGATTCATTTTCTCTGTTTTTCCTTAGTTGTGACTTTGTACCCTTTGAAGGTCAATCCTAAATCTAAGTTTGATGGAATCATTGGTGATAATGTATTCTATGCATATTCTATGATAAGGAAACATTTGAGAACATGGGGATATGGCAATATGCAGGCACAGATGGAATCACAAGATTCATATGGAGATAAAATGCCATTTTAACAAATTCTACAGGTACTGTAGAATTGTTTCATTGGCAAAGGAATCTGCTATAATTAATATGTTAGAATCCATATGGAAAAATCAGAAATTTGCAAATGGATATTGGCAGATAAAACCTGGCAGGTGTAGCAAAATGGTTTTGTAAAGGCTTTGAAAAAAGATATTTAAAGTTAATTTTAAAAATAACTTCCACTGAATTAAAAATTAAATTCAAAAAATGAAACTGATAAAAATTTCACTTCAAAGACCATATAACATATTTAACTTAATTTATTCATTTTTTTCCGACTTGATATGTTAACTCAAAGAGAAACAGCATGTTGATAGAGAGCAAATCAGAAGGTCTTGGGTTCAAATTCCATCCTGTATATTCACTTACTAGCTGAGTAGTTACAGGCAGGGCTCTTAATTCTTCTGAGCCTTAAGCAACTCTTTAAGTGTAAATTATCTCCTTGTGGGTGGAAAAAGGTCATGTGCCAACAAATTACAGGTTTTTGATGTGTTATCTTGAAGACATAGATTTTTAAAATTAGGTTCGTGGCACTAGGCAATTGTTATGGAAGACACTTTAACTGAGGTTGTATTTTGTGTGCAGTGACTTTACAGTAGAAACTTGGTAAATTGGGAATTCTTCAGTAAAAAGTTAAATTGGTACAGCCTTCTCGATCTAGTTTGGAAGATTGGATTTTGATGAGTGATATGCTCTTTAGCAAGTCATGAAACCTTAAACAATTACATTATCTATAATATAGGAATAATATAACAAAGAGGCTCAATTCAACGGACAGAATTGAACAAATATGCATTAACAGAAAACTGAGGCTTAGCCAATACAGTAAGAGTGACAACTAACTTCTGTTTAGTGAAAGAATAAATGAGAAGAAGTTATTTGAATTCAATAGAAGAAAAAGGAAAACGTATGTTCCATTTCTTTTGAATCAACTGAGATAACATGTATGAAGTATAATGCAAATCTTAAAGTGCCATATAATTGCTATTATTTTATAGCAATTTATAGCAATTTTTATTTGCTATTTAATTTTTTTTTTATTTTGCTCTCCATTTTTCAACTTCTAATTTTGTCATGATATACATCATGAGGGAGTGATACTCCCTAAGGCTATTGATGACAATCAAGGTTTGATCTGGATATTGATGTGCCCTGATATATGAGATATATAATCCTAGCTTTCTGTGTATTGTTTCTGGCAAGCAGATGGAGGACTTAAAATAATGAATTATTTTTTCCAGTGGTGATAGACTTTAAAGCAAGGATGAGTGAAAGGATTCTAAAGGTAACTGCTTTATGATGACAAGATGAAAGCATTTCAGAGAGCTTCAGACACCAGATTACCTCTCCCCATCTTTCAGAGGACATAGCCTAATAAGGGAGCATACTGGTGTTTTAAAGAGCAGGAACCGTGGAGTCAGAGAACCTAATAATAGTAGTAGCAGCAGTAGTTGCAGCAGTGGTGTGGAGGGTGCATCTATCCTCAGAGGGTAGACACAGTGAAAAAAGAAATTCAATTTTTATAAAGACATCACAATTAATCATTCCCAGTAGTCCCTTTTGTTTTGAAATTTCCATCAACACACAGACAATGGCCATGCCTTCTTTGACTCTGATTTCATTACCACTCTGATTCCCAATCATTCCTTATCTCTTGCAATTACTTGGTATTTACTTATCTGAATATATGTTGCAATCTGCCAGTAGAATGTAAGCTCTTTGAAGGGAGGGACAGTTTGATTTTTGTTTTTATCTCCAGCCCCGGGGACAGTTTTTGGTACATAAGAATATAGATTTACAATTGGTGGGGTCTTAAAGGAGATGTAGTAGAAGTAGTTATTAGGATACTGGACTTGGAATCAAGAGGACGGATGTTCAAATCCCACATTAGATTCTTAGTTATATGAACCAAGTTATAGTTAGTTATATGAACCAAGGCAAGTCATTTAACCTTTCTGTGCCTCAGTTTCTTTATCTACAAAATGGAGGTAGACTCTACATCCCCTGGGATTCCTTCCAGATCTGGGACCCTAGTTCAACACCCATTTTACAGATGGAGAAACCAAGGCCCAGAGAAAGCAATACATATAAAAAGTGAGAGACAGGATCTGAATCCAAGACCTTTGCCTCCAGACCTGGTATTTTTTTCTTTAAACTCATATCCTTCAATAGAGATGAGATATGTGAAGGAATGAAATTCAATTGAATCTTTCCTGGATTCTTGCTTCTTTCCTGGAAGCATTTTGTTCTTGAGACATACTTCTTTGCTAAGAATTACATTAAAGACTACAGCCTTTTTCAGATGGGCCAGCAAATGGTTGTGGGACAATGTTTGATCTCTTTCAAATCTAGTGGATCTGCTCCAGTGGAGCCAAAGGCTTCACACAATAGTGTTAAGCCCTCCCCAGGCTTTCATCTCTCCTACATGAAATTTGACTTTTTTTTCCATTCAAAAATCAATTGAAACTCAGTCAGTATTGTGCAACAGATTATTAATGGTTCTACAGCTAGCTAATCATATTTGCTCAGCCTTTCAATAAACAGTTTCAGCAATGACTAGAGTAAAAAAAGGGGGGGGGGGGAGAGCACATATACCATCCAATCAGGATGACAAGGTTCATGTATTGATCTTTTCTTCTCTTTTACCTCTCTCTCTTTTTTAAAGGAATTTAAGCAATTACACCCATTCAATTTATTATCTCTAAATTCTCACTTCATTCTTGCTCTAGTTAAATGTTTCTTCCTTCCAATGAAATATCTTCCCTTAAGATTTCCTGGGGCCAAAAAACATAAGCAGTTAGATTCCAGAGAATGGCAGCAATGAGAATGAACATCTGGTTAGGACTCAGATACTACCAGGTAGCCCTTCGTGATTGATCACTTCTCAGCAAGATGAGAAGGTGCCACCATAAACCTCAAAAGCAGCAGCATCCATCCTAAAACCATGTAAACAGAACCACATTCTTACAGACAGGAAGGGGGTGATCAGACACAGAGATAGTCCCTGGTTGGAGAGTTTTCAAATTCTTCGTTAAGGCATCTTTAACAAACACCTCCATATCCCCAATGCCCCTCCTCCCTCCTCATCTTGGCCACACACAGAGAAAGAGAGGAAGGGAGGGAGAGAGAGAGACAGAGAGACAGAGACAGAAAGACAGAGACACAGAGAAACAGAGAGAGAGAGAGAAAGAGAGAGACAGAGAGAGACAGAGATGGACAGAGAGAGAGAGAGAGAGAGAGAGAGAGAGAGAGAGAGAGAGAGAGAGAGAGAGAGAGAGAGAATGAGAGAGAGAATCATCCTTTTGGTGAAGGAGAGATCAGAATAATGGAAAATCTTTCAGAGGAATATCCTTCCCATAATAAAAATGATAGCCAAAGGGGGGGGGGGAAACTGAGTGGATGCCCATCAATTGGGGAATGGTTGAATAAATTATGATATATGAATGTAGTAGAATAGAAATGGTCAGCAGGCTGATTTCAGAAAAGCCTGGAGAAACTTACATGAACTGATGTTGAGTGAAGTGAGTAGAATCAAGAGAACATTGTACATAGCAACAAAAAGACTATGTGATGATCAACTCTGATGAATGTGGCTCTTTTCAACAATGAAGTGATTCAAGGAAATTCTTAATAGACTTGTGATGGAAAGAGCCATCCACATCCAGAGAGAGAAGTGTGGAAAGTGAATGTGGATCAAAGCATAACATTTTCACCTTTTGTTGGTATTTGCTTGCTTGTTTTTTTCTTTCTAATTTTTCCTCTTTTGAAGTGATTTTTCTTGTGCAATATGATAAATGTGGAAATATATTTAGAAGAAAAAAAGATAGCTGACATATATTATATATATATATATGTAATAATACATACATGTTTATAGGGTATCCGAAAAGTTTGGGTATAGTTTAAAGTTTTAATAGCTTAAAAGCTACATATGTATTAAGATTTCCAAAGTCCTTTATATAGATTGATTCTCTTCTAAGTGATAGGAAGCATAAGCATATTAGCCTTATTTGACATAATGGGGAACAACTGAAGCTCAAAGAGATTGTGACTTGCTTAAAAGATCACACAGTTAATTAAGTGGCTGAGGCAGGCTTCCATCAGTCTCTCCATTACCTCCCCACCCCACCCAAACACAGTTGCCTCCATCAGCCTGTACACATGGTTATGGAGCTTCATTGACTGAAAAGGCAAAGAAACCATTTGCTAATGAAAGAAACAATGCCATGCTTGGAGGAAAGGGTCAGTATTTATTTTTCTACTTCTTAAAATATATCTGAATCACCAGAGCAGTCTCAACTCACTTGAGAACTGCACAGATTGCAACTTTTGGTCTATTGGGCCATCCATTACAACCCAACTGTGCTTTGTCCCCTTTTGTATGGATATCCCACGTGTTTTGTCTTGTCAGACTCAACGATGGGCACTTAATTTTTTCCCCTGAATTTTATTTTAAGTCTTGTTTTGACATAGGCTCAGATCCATAGGATCATAGAGTTAAAACTCGAAGAGACTTCAGAAAACATCTAGTCTTATTTCCTCATTATTTTTTCATAGATGAGGAGACTGAGACCCAAGTTAGTTACCAACATACACACCCAAATTACCTCCCTTTGTCATCAAAGTACATTCCCAGAGAGCAGAGAAGAAATCACCTACTTTCATAATTGCCCATGGGGCATATGTGACTTATAATTAACTTTTAAAAGTCACCTACATAGTGTCTCACCAAAAAAATGGCAATGCCATATGTGGCTCACTGCTAAATGTGAGAGAAAAGATTTGTGATGCTTTTAACAGAGATCTCTTCCGTGTCAGGTTGGTAGGCTAAAGTAACACAGAGAGAAACTTCCACTCATTCTGTGGATCAAGGCAGCAGTGAGGTCTAATCTGGTACTTAGCTTGGTACCTGGCATGTAGTAGGCACTTAATAAATGCATGGTAACTAATTGAGTTTTAGTTCTAGCTCTGCAAATGACTAGCTGTATAAGCTTAGATACATCACTTCATTTCTGTCCTTGGCTTCTGTCCTTCCTTCAATTGTCTACCTTGAAAAATCTGTGTGATCTAAAATCACTTTGCTTCTAAAAGAGCTGCACTGAGTCTTCTCTGCCCCATGTGTCTAGTCTACATTACAAAACTTCCCTTACAATACTTTGCCAAATGCTATTAAAGTAATCATATGGCACAGCCATAGAATGAATCTGCTTTGAGGATATAATGTGAGTTTATATTATGACATAAGTGAAGTGGAAGACTAGTACCTCCCTGTGGCAGAATAAACAATATCCAAAGAGGTTTCCTATGTGCAATTTCTGCAGTGAATTGTCTTTCGTAATAGAGATGCAATTCGGGCAGATCAAGTACTTCCTCTGTGTTCAAAGAGTTCTACCTGTTATAGAGAGGATTGTGGGAGTCCCTATTCTCCAGGAAGTTGCTACCTAAAAGTAGGTAGAAACATATCCATAGAAATCTGATATGAACACAGTCAACAACTAACTTTGCAGAGTTAAGAAAGTAGATGTTTAGTAGTAGGGAGAGGAGAGGGGGCTAAACTGGAAGAGCTTCCTCGTAGAGATGATAGAAGCTGCTTAGGCTCTAAAATTATGGCATACCTATGTTGCCTAATGGTAACCAGCAGCACCACCTGCAGACCCAGTCAGGATTATCTTGTCATCAAAATAATCTTGTCTGATATAAACTGTTTTTTTTTTTTTTAATCCTTTCACAGGATTCCTTGTTTCCTACCTCACACCCTACATTTTTTTTTTGCCACTTTATGCACACCCTGGTCTCTGTTCTAACAGGAAGAATGGTTTTGACTTCAAACAATAACCTGATTCTCCCCATTCTGGGTGGGAAGAGGGAGGAGCAGGCTGTTGTAACTTGGGTTACAGGTTTACACAGTACTAGGCCAACATGAATGGGAGGAGTAAGAAGCTCAGGGAAAGACTACAGCACCTGGGCACTGCTCTGAATACACATCAAAGGGATAGCCTGGGTGGCAGAAAGTAGCAATGCCCTAGCAAACCACCTACCAGTGCCAACTGCCAGTTCCTTCCTTGGAAAAGCTCCGATACCATGAAATCCCTCTACTGCTCACTTTCTATAGAGGTGGGAGGATGAGGCTACAAGTGGCAGCAGGGAATTTCTTTGGTACAAAAATATGCCCAGGTGTATATTTTGCTGAACCATTCAATTTTAGTAGGGAGAACTTTCTTTTCTGGATCTTCAGTGGCTATGACTGTTGAAGAAATTGGAGGCTGCAGCAGCTTGGAGAAGCAGTTATCAGTTAATATCACCATAAAAAGTTATTTCTGGAGGATGATGGCTTAAGAAACTGGTCGAAAGATACAGCTAATGGCAGGGATCAAAAGGAGTCTGGAGGAGGAAAGTCCCAGGCTCACTTTCAGTTTTTACAGTTCTTTCCTGTACCCATTATGATTTATTTTAGGCCCAGATTCCTTTTCATTCAGGCTCTGGACCCATGATTACATAATCATTATTATTATCAACATCATTATAATGTAATAATAATAATAACAACAATTAGCATTTGAATAGCATTTGAAGATTTGCAAAATGCTATACCCATATTATCTAAGCAGTTCTTCTTAACAACCCGAAGAGGTAGGCCCTATTATCACCCCAATTTTATAAATGAGAAAATGAAGGCAGAAGGAGGTGAAAAAACTTGCTCACAAAGCTAGTAAATGCATAAGGTCAGTTTTGAACTCAGGTATTCTGAATTCCACTTCCAGTGCTCCATCTACCGAGCCATCTAGTTGCCATTTTTAAAGTTGTGGTACAGTTAAGAATTTTTAAATTTTGTTCTCAGAGTGATTAGACTGTCCATTTCAGAGACCTTCCAGCTTTCACACCAATGCCCTTATGCTCTTTTTCCCTATCTAGGACCTGAAAGAGAGGAAAATAGCAGGCAACAGGTCTTCCTATCTTTCCTGTAATAAGGATTTTAACAATAATGGATGAAAGTATTGGGACAGGGTGGGGGCCACATAAGGAGTAACTCTTCATAATGAATCACCACTCACATTCCTAGACTGGTCTCTAACAGCTCTCAGTTCCCCCATTTCCTTATGTCCTGTCCATAGAAACATTCATGTCAACATCCCAATCAACGTTTTATCTTTCCCAGGCCCAGTGGTTCATAACCGTATTTGCCCAAATTAGAGCCCGTTTGCTTTGCAAACTGAGCTCAAGCTTTCCTAGACACTGAACAGCTGCTCACCTGACGTCCTCACCAGTGTCCTTGTTTGCACTGGCTGTTGTCAGCAAACAGACCGCCTTGAACAAGCCATTCAGGGGTTCTTCCCAGCCTGATACCAGGAGCAGCAGGCACCCTACAAGACCCTTCTGCTCTTTCCTTAACAATCAACTTGGTGTAAGGGTGTGTGTATTTCTTCTAAGAGCCTCTCATTCACTCTCACTCTGCCTTACCCTTTCTTAAAAATAAAGCAAGAACTGGAATTTCCTGAGGTTTGAAAATGTCAGGATGCCCATTTATTTTTCTAGGCTCAGGATCCATAAAGGACTGAAATTGAAATGCAAATAGGCAGCTGTTTGGGGGGGCAGAGTTAGGCACTGCAGAGAGTTTGGATGGAAGTGGACAGAACAGTTTCTGCCCTATTGGAGCTAAATAGAGCTGGAAGGTGGAAATTTGCAACTGGGGCTTTATATTCTCCTTTGAGTTGTTTAGTAGGAATTTAAGACCATGTTTACAAGATACATTCATGAATGATGAGGGATTAACTTCATTCTCTCTGCCTCAGGGCCCTTCCAAGCAAAGTGGAGATACTATTTGTTTTTTAATTACATCAGTTCTTAGAAGAAAGCATTTGCTTAATATTAATTATTAAATACTAAATTCATTAGCCTTTTTATCCATACATTTATAATTGTCCTGATGATCCTATATTGACTTAGGGCAGTTAACACAAAAGAGACTACTTTAATCTCCTGCAAAATAAAACCTAAAACCAAGTAGGGTTATCAGTTCTTCCTTTACTGAAGAATTTCAGATTATAATGAAGGATCTGCATTGATCTTCTTGTTTCCTCATTAGTGGGAGGCTCACCCAACCCAACAGCATCATTTCTTCCCTTGCCACTAAGAGCCTTCCCCCACCCTCAAGAGGGAAGAAATCTGAGTAGTCTTTAGGGTTCCTGAGCTGGCAGGGAGACCCAATCAGGGCAGAAAATTTTGAAAAATTTCCAAATAGTGATTCTCTTCTGGAAAGAGATGTTAAATGAAGTAATCTACCAGTAATAAATGGTACTTATCACCTTTTCCCTCCTTTCCCTATTTCTCCCTCCCTTCCCCTACTTCCCAACCCTGCCTGAGTGCAGACATGCTGGTGCCTAGAAGTGTCATTTCCTGGCAGAGGTGAGAGGAAGGTTAGTTTCTACCTGTCATTCCTGACTCAGCAGGACCATTTGGCTTAAAGAGAGTTTGAAGGGGCATTCTCTTCAATGACTCAATGTGACTTTCTGTCCTTTCTCCCAGTCAAGGAATAAAAGCTATCATAAGTTGAACATTCCATTTCATTGATTCATATTTAACAGGTATTTCTAGATTTAGCCAGTACTACTGAAACTTCACTATGTTTGTACTGTACAATAAAAACAGAGCAGGAATTTAAAAGTTTTACCTTGATCCCTATTCAAGGTTGTGTTTTGTTTTTTTTTTTTTTTTTTTTTTTTTAAATCCCCTCATTGATCAGCAGAGGTCACTGTGTGGCCACAACATACCACCACAAAACTTAAGTATTTAGATACTTGGAACTCATCTTTGCAGGGGTTCTGAATGCTCTGGGGTGCAGTAGTGTCCATTCTAGAAGTTGAACTGATTCATTTAGTCAAAGACATTGAAGTAGTAAGACTTGATGGTCCACAGCTTGGCCACAGTTTTTAAGTAATCCAATGAAGATGAGAATCATCACTCACTGAGAAGATGGCTGCCTTCAAAAACTGGCCCCTTTCTACAAATTTTCAATTATAGGCATCAGTGTAGACAAATGGGATCAAGACTAAGTTTTCATAATAAGTTCTTCCCCCAAGCTTCTGTTATTAATTTACAGAAACAGAATCTCTCTCACCTTTCTTTCTTTCACATTCATTATCCTTCTATCAGTGTAGTGGAGAAAGAGCAAGCCACTAAGCTAGGAAGAATTAGGTCCAAATCCTTATGATACATGCTATGTAGGTGAGTCCCTTAATCTCTTAGTGCTCTAGGCATCCCTCCAAGAATATAAATTGCAGGAAGGGTACCTGCCAACTTCCTTACCCAACAGATACCTCTATCAGTAAAATCATAGGTTCTATCTCTAACGTATTCCAAGTTTTTGTTACTTTAATTTGTGAAGACAGTTTCTTTCTTGTCCTCCTTCCTTTACATCCCTTGTTAAAAAAAACTTCTCTCATAATATAGAAGAAGGTGCATTTATCTCTTTCCAGGGATTTGGAAAAGAGACAGAAATTCCTAATAAGGAATCTGCCCAAACCTCAATAAAAATGATGATCTGATTTTCTTCCTCTGGTGTGAAAAGGGCAGAGAAGATAGAGGCGAAGAAAGTTAGGATGGTTGCAGTCTACTTTAGACTTTCATTGGGAATGGGGAGGAGGGGAAAGAATAGACATTGTCTCCATTTCCTTACTATTCTTAAAGTATCTCATTCTAAGACTCAGAATGGATTCTTGCTGAGAAGACTTACGTTTCTCTATGAAAATCTAATACTTTGAAGTGTATCTGTTTCATAAATTCATTTCGGAGTACCAATAAAGTTTCTTTCCTCTAATTCATATTTCTTCCCTAAACTCTTTCTCAGTCTTGTCATTACAAGTAAATTGGACAGAACCTCAAAAGCCATCCTATCTGTCCCACAGTGGAGTAAGAATCTTTTCTCCAATATTCCCAATAAATAGTTGGTCCCCCAGTCTTCCTTCAAAGATCTTCAGTGAGAAATAGTCCATTGTCTCAGGAGAGCTTTAATTGTTTGGAAGCTTCTTCATAGCAATTCTAAATTGGCTTCTTAACAATAATAATTCATTTTTCTGCATCTAAGCACAAGTCAGAACAAATCTAATTCCTCTTCCACAAGCCAGGCTTTCAAATAGTTGAAAATATCCATGTTACCATCTTCTCCTCAAGACTTCTGTAGAGCTTTCTGGCATAGTTTTGAAAATTCTAGTCATCCTCCTCTCGATATTCTCCAGCTTATCAATAGATTTCCTTAAATGCGGTGTCCGGAATTGAACTCAATCCTACTAGTAACTTATATTGAATTTTGATACAGCAATACTACAACTAGACCTATATGCCAAAGATACCAAAAAAGAAAAGAATAGTATGTACAAAAATATTTATAACCCTTGATTACATAGTTAGAATAATAATAAGTACTGTACTTAAGTCCTCTAAAACTCCATATTTTTTTTTTAAAATGAACTGCTAACTATGCTTCCCCATAAATTTTCAATCCAAGATTAATGGTTTATATTTTATATTTACTTGGCACATTATTTTGTGATCATGTTATTTCTTTTCAGTAAGATTTACATTCCTTGATGTCAGGGGATTAAAAAAAATAATTTTCATCTAGTATTTCCACCATCCAATACACCATACATACTTAATAACTATTAGTTGCATTAATTAGTTAAATTATATTTTATTAAGTTGCACTTGATGTGGAGATTTTTTGGGATCCAGGTTCTATCATTCTGTTTTAATAAGATGAGAGTGTATGAGAGAATATTTTAGTTTTCAATATAAAAAAGTAAAAATGACTATGAAAAAGCAGTAGAATTTCCAATATAAGACCTATATACCATATATATGGTTTATAATAACTTAGTGAGCAAAGCTCACCATAAATTATAGTGATATCCTGATTTATCCAGCTCCATAGAAATCTTTATGAAGATATACTTTCTTAAAAAGAGAACTTAATAGAGAAATTTATAATTGTTTCATGTGTCTCTCAAACTAAATGGTAACTTCCTTGAAGGTAGGAACTCCCAAGGTATCAAGCACAGTGGAGGTACTTAATTGTTTTATGTTCTGAAATACTTAATTACCTAAGAGTTTATATCCCAGATTATTTAAATATCTAAGTACCTAATAAGAAGTACCTAAGTATCCATATAAATCATTACCTAAACAATAAGAAATTTAGCCTAAGTACCTAATTTCCTAAGTAACAAAATACTTAAATACTTAAGTACCTAGTTTATCTAATTTATATACTTAAGTACCTATATTTGATCCAATTTAAACAAGCTCAAAACAATTCAATCCAATTCAATACAGTTTAAACTAGTCCAGTACAGTTCAGACTAATTTAAAACAGTTTAAATTAAATTAAATTAAATTAAAATAGTTTAAACTGATTGATATGGCTTCAGACCAGTTCAGGTCATTTCAAACTGGTTACATCAGTTCTATTTGGCTCAAACTAGTCAAAAGCAATTCGTTTGGTTCAAACATACCACAAGTAATCAGTTAATTAGGTAATTGCGCATTTAGGTATGAAATCAATTAGATCCTTAGGTACTTAGGCATTTAGTTAGACACTTAAATATTCAGGTCTTAGAAACATAAATGCTTAGGGATTTGGGCACTTAGACACAGACACAGAACTTAAATTAGTAAATTGCATATTATAACTGTGCAAAAAAAGGGTTATAAATATTTTTGTACATACTATTCTTTTTTTTGTATCTTTGGTATATAAATCTAGTAGTAGTTCTATTGTATCAAAGTTCATGTATACTTAGTAACTTTTTAGGCAAAGTTCTAAACTGCTTTTCAAACTAGGCAAATTTCTAAACTGCTTTTCAAACTAAATAGATTAATTGTATATAGTTCTATCAACAGAACAATAATGTGTCTTTGCCCTTAGTTCTCTAGCATTTATCATTTCCTCTTTGTGCTTTACTAAACTGAAGGAAATGGGTAGAATCTTAGTTATTTTAATTTGCATTTCTCTATCCCTGATTTGAAGCATTTTTTTTCATATAGAGAGTAATAACTTAGTTTTCTTCCTCTGAAAATTATTGATTCATATCCCTTTATTTTTTATCATTTTGGGAATGACTGTTATTCTTAGAAATTTGAATCAGTGCTTTATATATCTTGAACATGAAACCTTTTCAGAGAAACTTGTTGGAAAGATTCTTTTTCAATGTATCTGATTCCTTTCCAATCTTCACTTCATTCAATCGATACCCTCTTTTAAAATTTTTTTAGAAATTCTAGTGAACAAAAAGCCATCTTTTTTCCTTTGAACTTATTCCTCCATTTCTGATCCACCCCCAACATTGAAATAGAATGAAAAACTTTCCTTTAACAAATGAGTATAATCAAACTCAACAAATTATTGCATTGGTTATATCCAAAACAAAAATCCATGCTTCAAATATGTAACCTGAGATCATTACCTCTAGGTCAAAAGCTGGATATTATGTCCATCATATGTCCTCTGATGTTCTGATTGGTCATTTTATTAATCAGAGATTTCGACCCCTTCTTCCCCCCCCCCCCCCCCAAAAAAAAAAGGGTGGTGAGAGAAAAGGCATATTCTCAGCACCTTTACTCTGGGTTTAATATAATATCTTTCTGTTCTACTCTTTTCTTTTTCTCTCTTAAAGCTGAGTCTTTATCTTTTGTTTCTTTCTTTTTAAATCCCTTTTCAAAATCTACCCTCCATGGTTAGAGTTAGTTTTGCTTAGAATTAGTTCTTTTCTTCATCTACATTCCCTCTTATTCCTCCCTTTTCCTTCTTCTCTTTCTTTCCTATATGTCTATACCCAACTGTTTTTGTGTGCTCTCTTTGACCAGTTCATATGGAAATGAGATTTAAGTTGCTCCTACTCTACCTTCTCCTCTTTATATTATCTTCTACTTATGTACCCAGATTATATAAGAGAATTTCCCCCACTCTTTCCCTCCTTTTCCTTTCCTTTTAAAATATTCAAAATATATATTTTTAAAATCCCAACAATTTTCAATACACTTCCTCCATGATCACTGATAATAATTCTAAGGGGACAGTTGCCATCTTCTTATTTAGTACCTTATGATTCCTTGGTCGTGCTTACCTTTTTGTATTTCATTTGACTTCTGCATTTATAGTTGAAGTTTTTAGTCATCTTTGGCCTTTTTGATAATATTCAAAAGTCATCTATTTCATTCAAGATTCATTTTTTCCCCTTTAAGATTATATTCAGCTTTGCTTACTAAGTTATTATAAACCTATTTCTTTTGTCACCTAAATATTATATTTCAAGCTCTCCATTACTTTTATTGGCTGCTACTAAGTCTTGTGTGATCCTGACTGGGTCTTTACAACTTGAATTTTTTATATCTGGGTTTGAATTCAACTCTGGACACCACATTTTTTTGAATTTCTTTACCTGAAAGCTCTGAATTTGGGGAATTTTTATGTGTAATTTCTCTTAGGTGGTGACTAGTGGATTCTGTCTGCTTTCATTTTGCCCTCTGTGTTTAAGAGGCCTAAATTTTAAAATTTATTATTATTTCTTGAAATTAAATCACTATATTCTTTAAAAAAAAAATTAGGTAGTCTAAGAACTCTTAAATTGTCCTTAATCTATTTTCTAGATAAGTTGTTTCTGATGAGATACCTTATGCTTTCTTCTATGTTTTCAGTTCTTTGATTTTATTTTTAATATTTCTAGTTGTCTCAGAGGGTCATTAATTTCTATTTGTTCTATTCTAATTATCAAATAGCCTATTCCTTTGATAATGTTTTGTACCTTTTGAAAGCTCTGCACCCTTCTGTAGAGAACAACTGTGCTGTACTTGGTCTGTTCTGCATTCTCTTGGCTCTTGCTGCTTCTTTCTCAGGATACTGAGTATCATATTACTCCAGAATCTCAGAGATAGTTCAGGATGGAGATCTAAGAGCTTTCAATATTCCAACAAAGTCTGGTACATTTCAAAATTTGAATATTGCCCATCTTGTGTAAGCTGTATCTATTGATGACTTGGGTTTGCAACTGAGAAATACAACTATGTGCTTCCCCCCAGCAACAGTCTGACTTGGCTGCCATCAGCTAGCTAGAAAGCTTTAGAGATTCAGAGTGAGAGAACTACAGACTCTATTTGGTTTAAGTTTATGCCCTGCTTATTTTTATTGTAGGCTTCAAATTGGGGCTGGATCTGAGAATGAATCCTGCTCTCAAGGTCAGAGCTATATGTTTCTATATTTGCTTATTGTTTAGTATGCAACTTCAGACCTCTGGATTCTCAGGTCTCACCTTTGGAGGAGGCCCTCTCCTCACTCCAAATTTCACCTGTGACCCAGTACTGACTAGTGATCATCGAAGCATATCAGGCTTTTCTATGCCACATCTGAGACCCTTCTCCACCCCAAATTCACAACTTTGAGCAGGTTCTATTCCAATCAATGCACTAGAAGTTTCTAATCAGCATTGTTGCTGTTGTTTAGTCATTCAGTCATGTCTGATTCTTCTTGACCCCATGGACCTTACTAATGGAATTTTCTTGGCACACATACTGGAGTGGTTTGTCATTTCCTTTTCCAGTGAATTATGGTAAATGAGGTTAAGTGACTTGCTCAGAGTCATACAGCCAGTAAGTATCTAAGGCCAGATCTGAAGTCAGGTCAGATTTTTTTTTCTCTTGGTTTAGTTTAGAGGTCTCTCAGTACTCTAAAGATGATTTTCTTTCTTGGGGGTTATAGTAATAGATATTGGGAAAATGCCAAATGAATTTAGAAGGAAGTAAGAATGCTTAGCCTGGAGAAAAGAAAGGTCTCATGTGGAAGAAATATTAGACCTGTTCCATCAGGTGTCAGACCAATGGTGTAAGTTCTAGGAAGGCAACTTTTGCTTTATTCTAATCTAAAAGAGTATGGGTGGGTAGCTGGATGGATAGAGAATAAGTCAAGAAGACCTGAGTTCAAATGTGATCTCAGATACTTAATTGTGTGACCATGGGCAAATCACTTAACCCTGTTTGCCTCATTTTCTCATTTATTAAATGAGTCAGAGAAGAAAATGCCTAGTATCTTTGCCAAGAAAACCCCAAAGAGGGTCACAAAGAATTGAACACAAATGAAATGACTGAACAAACACAAAAGGATACTTCCTAACAGTTATTGATGTCTAAAAATGAAGCAGGCATTCTCAGCAGAACAAATGCTACAGAAATTAAAGAGAATGAAAACTGAAAAAAAAAAAAACTAGAGGTCTTTAATGCCTTTTAAGTCATTAATAAGTGATAGGGATAAAAAATAACAGATTGCTAGGGGTCAAAGAATAGGTGGATGGTGAGATAATATAAGCATCAAGTGTAGATAAATTTTCCAGTTTAGCACTAAATAGGGAACACTATTTTATTTTTTTTTTTCTTTTTAGATTTAGAGCATCTGTCCAAGCAAAGTATGAGTGTCTATATATCCAGGTTCTCCCTTCTCCATTCATCCCTCATATCATTAACAAAATAATGTTCCAAAGGCACATCTCAAACTCAAAAATCTTTGGTAGCTTCTTGTTGCTTCTGGTATAAAATGCAGTTTTACTTCTCATTACTCTCTTCTGTGAGTACATTCTACATTCTACATTCCAGCCAAAATTGGCCACTAGCTTCCCCTACTTCTATCTTGTCATTCCTTTTCCTGTGGGTTTCTTTGCAGCTCCACATGATGATGTTCTACTCCTTCCTTAACCCCACCTTATCTTCTCAAGGTTCAACTCGCGAATTACCTCCTTTCTGAGACCTTTCTTCTTTTTTTTTAATTCCCTCTGCCTCTTCAAATTTTCTATTGTGTTTATCTCTAAACATGTTGTATTCCTCTTCCCAAGTAGAACACAAACTGCTCAAAGGTAAGCACTGCATATAATTGGGTTTTTTTCCTCAGCATCTAGGACAGTGTCTTATCTATAGTACAATTTAATAAATGCTTGTTGTATAAAATCAACATATATACAAAAAAATCTAATGTACTAGATGAAGTGTCATAGGAACAAGAGAAAGCCTGCCAAAGTGTTAAGGGAAGCTTGAGAAGGGATTTAAATATTGGGCTAAGTGTTTTGCAACATTAGAACTGCAGTAAATCAGGAAGATAAATGTGGTAGCTTCCCAAAACCAACCTGCAAACAAGAGCTTCCTTTTAGGTCCACCTGCCTCCCAATAATACCAAGGGAAGGGCATCCTTTGTTTGGCTTTTGGCTCAGGTGAGATTAAGGACACACACCTGTTTCAGACTTGTTGGGCCAGGCATTCTCAAATCATATCACAATGCCAGGCTGAGAATGAAGAAACTCTGACCAGCTGCAAAGAATGAAGGGTCTGAAAGGGTAAAAGGGTTTCTTAAAGGAGACATCCTAAAAAGATTCTCTTTATATCAGAGTGCTTTGCTAGTGGATGACATATAGTGATCTATACACTTATATATACATACACATATATATGTACATGTGCATATATGTATATGTCTGAATGTATAGAAATTGAAATACTTGAAGTTCTCTAATATTGGGTTGCAAATAATAGAATTATTCTAACATATCTGCACTTCTTCTTTGGGATGGATTAGTCAAAGAAGGTCAATTGTGATTTTGTCCAGATTTATTTCATCATTACCACTCTGAATGTCTATTAGTATAAATCTCTCCAAACTAACTCCAGGTGTTCCATGTCCTCTTATTCTTAAAGGCTCCTAATCTGTGTTCACTGTGATAGCTCTGGAAGTCTGTGGAGAGCTGGATGGCTTTCTGTTCCTCTCTGTCTTGCCCTTTCATGTTTTAACTCATATAATACTGCCCCCCCCCATATCTGGAATGAACATTGCACATTTCCTCATCCATATCAATGCCCAGTGCCTTCCATCAAGCCTTCACTGATGTCCCTCTTTCCAAACTGAAAGTGATCTCTTTCTCCTGGAATTTCTCATAAAATTACCTCAAACTTCCCTTTTCACAATTTCCCCTTTCCACAATTTCCTTTATATCATAGTTATTTGCATACCAGTCTTTTCTCCCATTAAGTTTTAAGGTTCTTATGAGCAAGGTCTGTATTATATTTATCTCTGTACTCCCCAGCCTTTAGTATATTATCTTCTATGTTGTAATAAAATAACAACTATTTCAGTAATGCTTACTATGTGACAGGTACTGTCTCATTTGATTCTCACAGCAACCCTACAAGGTAGGTGCTATTATTATCCCCATTTTATAGATAAGTAAACCGAGATAAACAAAGATTGAAAGACTTTCCCAGAGTCACACAGCTAGTAAATGTCTGAAGTCAGATTTAAATCCAAGTCTTCTTGACTTCTCATTCTAAGTCCAGCACTCTTTCTACTTTGCTATTTAGCTGTCCCTCAAAAACATTGTTTTTTAACTTAAACATAAAAAAACATAAGTTTTTTTTTAACAAAAACTTAATAAATGAATTAAACAATCAGCTACCAGGTACTAGGCTAAACCTTAGGGATACAAAAAGAAACAAAAGACCCTCTCTTTAGAATCTAAATGTTCAAAAATTAAATTGATTTGAATCAGACTTTAATGGCTATTAGGAGAATGGTATCTGCTACATTGCTTTACAACTATTCTCATTAATGAAGCAGATCAATACTCAATCCATGCTTTCCTTTTACAAAAGGATATCTGAGGTGCAGATGGTAAATTCATAACAACTGTGAGAAAGGAAAATTGAGACATGAAACTATGGAATATAGAGATAAACAGTGAAATAGATGAGCTGGCATTCTATTAGTAGTGTGGGAGGTTGGGAACAGCATGTATGCTAAGAAGTAAATATATAAAGAAGCAAAATATAAAGAAAGTACAAAATAATTTGGGATGAAGTATGAACTAATTATAGGAAATCAGAGAAATCTTATAGGAGCTGATGAATTTAAGCTTGAAAAGTGCTAGAAACTGTAAAGAGAAGAAGTGACAAGGAAGTATAGGAGTATAGCCTATGCAAAAGTGTAGAGATGGGAAGTAAAATAGTATTTGGAACAGCAAATAGACCAGTTTGATTGGGCTATGGAGTATGTGAAGTCAGTGAAAAAAGATAGTGAGGATCTAGATGGGGAATGTCTTAAGCTTCTTGAGCAGGACAGTGACTTGACCAGTCTGTGATTTATGAATACTAATCTGGCAGCTGTGTAAAGGATAGCTGGGATAAGAGAGAGTCTAGACACAGAGAGACCAATTAGAAGGCTATTGTAATTATCTTGGAAAGGGATAATGAGGACCTGATATAAAGTGGTGGTTGTGCAAAGAGAAGATGGAAGATTTTGGTAAGATAGAGTCAAGATGTAGTTACATCAAAGGATAATTTCTTTTAATTTGTTCTATGGTGAGAAGGCGTCTTCATAAAGGTGACCTTGATTCTTACAATCAAAAAAGATCTTTATTTCTTCAGAACCTTATTTGCCTTTAGATCTTTTTTATTATAATTAATTATGTATGTAATATTGTATATTTTGTGTATAATATTACATATTTATTTGTGTACAGTCATATCCTCCTCTCTCCTATTAGTTTAGAGTTTCATGATGGCAGGACAATGTTTCTCTCCCAGCATCCAACATAATGTTTTGTCCAAACTGAGAATTTCATGAATCTATAGTCTCATTAGCAACCAGTGACACACTGGGTAGAGTGCCAAACCTGGAATAGGAAAGCTCATCTTCCTGAGTTCAGATCTGGTCTCAGACATTATTAGTTATATGACCCTGGGCAAGTCACTTAACCCTATTTGTCTCAGTTTCCTCATCTGTAAAATGAGCTGGAGAAAGAAATGGAAAATCACTACAATGTCTTTACCAAGAAAACTCCAAATGGGGTTATGAAGAGACAGGACATAACTGAATAATAACAGATGGTTTCATTTTGTAACTCATCCAAGCCATCTCATCTTTTGCATTTCTTACCCATGTCTTCCTGTACATGCTCCATCAAAGGTGGAGAGGGAGAAAGAGTTTGCCTTAAATCTCTTGATGGAACAGATAGATTTTGTACATGTCTTATCACATGACTGGCCCATTTTCTTCCTAAGTCAGACATAGGACTATAGGGATATCCATTTATAGACAGGTGGGATCTTATAGAACATTTAGTTCATTCAACCTCTTCTTTTTTATCTATACGGAGACCTCAGCTAGATAACTTACTGGAGGTTTCACAATTATTAAGCAGAAAATCTGGGATTTGTACTGAGGTCCCACTCCAAATTCAGCACACTTTCCATTAAAATGAAATGCCTACGTATATCTCACTAATAAAATAATTTCTATTCCTCCTTTTGTATAATTCTTCATTATAATTTACTGAAGTCTACCCATACCACCATGGTTCTCCCCATCACCTTTTGAGGAACCCATAACTTTAATTTTTCAAGGATAATGATAGTCCATCTGTGACTCAAAGTCCTTTTACATCACCAGAAGACTATTTGCACAAAATAAGCACTTAACAAATGGTTGATGAATGAAAGAATTAACGGAATATATTGAGGACAAATTGACTGACCAAGCTCAGTTGAAAAAGAGGAACTTATGGCTACTTCTCACATTTTCCTCCACCTCAAAAATTTATCAATCATTCTTTTTTGAACAAATATCTGAAGCAAGGTGGAACCCATCAATTGGAACAAAAAGGTGGAACTCAGTTTCATGAATTGAATAAATCACTCACTTTTCTTTTTATATTCTCAGGTCACAGTTGACTTCTCTGAGGAAAAAAAGCTACTTTTTTAAAATGAGTGGTGTACAGAAAATGTGAAGAGTACAGGTTCCTTTTTCTCAACTGGGCTTGGCCAGGCAATGTATCTTCAATAAATTCATTTATCTTATTATTCACCAACCATTTATTAAGTGCTTATTATATATAAATATCCTTCTGGTGATGCAAAAGGGTTTTGAGTCACAGATGGAATATCATTCATCTTTGAAGAATTAAAGTTATGGGTCCTTCAAAAGTTTATGGATCCTGTCTGAAAAAAAGCTATGCCTAACTATCTCAGCTAATTTAAGGAGAGAAAACAAATATATCTGTAGAAGTACTTTCAGTTTCATCTGGAAGAATTGTACCTTATCCCCTTTAGAGATCTGTGAACCATATGGAATTTCCAGGCTGCTTCTGAGTTGTCCATGGCAGCCCTTATTCCCCCATCTGCCTTCATTGACTCATTCACTTTTTCCCTCCCCTTGATGACAGAGCAGATGCCCAGAAGCTGAGCGGTAATGTCTCTCTGGTACTGTATGAAAAGCAGACCCAGACTGGGAAGATATCAAGGAGATGTTTGTTTTCAACAACCCTTTGCTGTAATTAGGGTCCTGTAGTCAGTGCTCTGTTTGCCACACATTGCTTGACCAGATGATGTAGAATACATGGGATAGTAATTCATTCTGGGGACCAGGGAATGCCTTCTTTGTACAAGATATAGAGTAATTGCAAGAAATACACAAATAATTGAAAAATACCTGATCATTATTCTCATGGAACCAATCAAAATCTAGCAGAAATAAAATATTTACATCTATAATTATAATGTCAAGTGGACTGTGTATAAGAAACATGCTATGAGAGCTCAGAGGATGAAGAGATGATTTCTGGCTGATATAAAAAGGGATGGTTTAAAGCAGGATTCTAAACCTGGAATCCATAAACTTTTGAGGGACCCATAACCTTAATTCTTCAAAGATAATGATATTCCATCTGTGATTCAAAACACTTTTGTAACACCAGAAGAGTATTTGCATATGATATGCATATGAAATATGCATATATGCATATGATATAAATACTTAATAAATAGTTGGTGAATAATAAAATAAATGGAATTTATTGAGGATAAATTGATTGGCAAAGTCCACTTGAGAAAGAGGAACCTATGTTCCTCACATTTTCCTGCACATCACTCATTTAAAAAATTGTTTTAGGTTTCCTCATTTTATTTTTTGTTTTCATTTTATCCTTTTACAAAGCATTTAGTGTAGTGCTTGATACATAATATTAAATAAATGCTGAGTGAATGAATGATTGATTGATTAAAAAGCCTCATTGAGAAGATTCTTCATCAGATTGCTAGTTGTCTCCATCTCTCTCTCTCTTGCTCTCTCTTTCTCTCTCTCTTTCTCTCTTTGTGTGTGTATGTGTGTGTCTCTCTGTCTCTTTCTGTGTCTGTTTCTCAGTCTGTCTGTCTCTCATTGTCTCTGTTTCCCTGTTTCTCTGTCTCTTTCTCACAACTGCAGAGAGAGAGAGAGAGAAAGAGAGAAAGAGAAGAGAGAGAGAGAGAGAAAGAGAGAGAGAGAAAGAGAGAGAGAAAGGAGAGAGAGAGAGAGAGAGAGAGAGAGAGAGAGAGAGAGAAAGGAGAGAGAGAGAGAGAGAGAGAGAGAGAGAGAGAGAGAGAGAGAGAGAGAGAGGAGAGAGAGAGAGAGAGAGAGAGAGAGAGAGAGAGAGAGAGAGAGAGAGAGAGAGAGAGAGAAATTAAGAATCCCTGGTTTCATTGAGATTATCTCCATACCTTTGGCTCCATGTTTCTGTGTTTCTTATATTAAGGTGAGCTGTAACTTAGAACTCAAATGGGAGTTATGAAATCCCAAGAGTGTTCCCATGGAGCTTATAGAAACCTTCAAGAAAGGCTGATAGAGATGGAGAGGGAAGTTGTAGTTATCATGGTTTATTCAGAGAGTGCATTATGGAATAGAAGAGTTGCCTTTTGTCCCACAGAACAGGTGGTTTATGCTTTCAGGGATCTCCAGTATAGCCTTCCTGACAGGGAAACTGAGCAGGAGATGATTCTAAAAATATCTGAAGGGAAGGATAAGGACAAGGATGAGAAGATAAGCTGTCATAGTCTTCTCCCCCCACCCACAGACACAGGTATAAACCTAGGGCTCCATCCCCCACCCCACCCCTACCTGGACAATTTTCCCCTGACCTTCTCTTGAGCCTTTCATGTCTCCTGTCCTAAGAGCTGGACAACATGTGGCTGAAGAGAGCCAGATGTCTTCCAGGTTGCAACTTCCCGCCTTACCCTTCTTTCTGGGCATTTAGCTGGAAAGGCCTCTGTTAAAAGACCAGGATACCTGGTAGTAGGGGGTGGGAAGGAAGGAAGAGAGCAGGGGGAACATTAGACAAAGGAAAACCACCATAAACCCAGCAGCAGGCCTGTAATCAGGACTCTCTTTTATTTAGAGCTGGTTTAAACAAGTTGTAATCCTTTGGAAGGGGAGGCCATAAACTGAGCCCAAAATAAAAGTGTTTACAATGGGGAAGACCCTAGGTGCTGCCGGTTTCGTTTGGTCAGCATCAAGGCAAGGGGGAATTGCAGTTTGGGTATCCATGCCTGGAGCCCCAAGGATATACTTCCGCTCAATACTGTAACTGGGCTCAAAAACCACAGATTCTAACATGGACAAAATCCTATGTCCCCTTTCCCCTAATCCTTCCCCCAAGGGCCATGCCAAGAGACAGGGGATAAATCCCAGATTTGAGAAGAAAAGATCAGCATTTTATTGGCAAGTTTGTAACTCCCAAAGAGATATTGCCTGAGGTAGAGAGATTTGGGGGTAGAGGTTTGGATGGTCTTTCCATTCCTCTTCGCATTCCTTTATAATGAGTCTGGAGGGGACTGGGAGGCTGGGCCCCAACAGAAGGGGCCAGTGGTCCAAGGACAGATGTTTCCAAGGCATGCCTTTCCAGTGCCAGCAAGAGAAGGCATAAGGAGGGAATGTTTCCCTGAGGCAAGGGATTTTCTTTGGGAAGGCTCTCATGCAGAATCTATAGGAAATGGGCCAGGAAGAGTAGGAAAAGAAAAATAATTCAGTAACAAAAATATTACAGGTTCCTAAGTGGGGTGACATTTGTGTATACTTGACTATCTAATTCACTTTATTATATATAAGTTGTATTTAAGAGGGAGCCAACCAAGATCAGAGAAGATCTGGGTTCAAGTCCCATCTGACAACATTTAGACTGTGTGATTCTATGCAAGTCTCTTAACATTAGGTAACTCTCTAAGTTTTTAAACTGTGAAGGTGCTGAGCTGTAGAAGTTTCTCCCCAAGAACTCCCTATCTTGATTAAATCATGTCATGTTTAAAAAAAATGGCTCAGGAATGTTTTATGAAGGCAATTACTACTAATAATATTGAGTTTTATTATCCCTGTGGATATACACATTGCATATTTCTATAGATTTCTCAAATCTTCAAAAGAAACTAAATATAGAAGAGATTTAGAGCTGTGAGAGATCATTTTAAAGTAAATCTTAGAAATCATCTAAGTCTAAATTCCTATTTTTACAAATGATAGAACTTGTCCAAGGTTACAAAGGCTCTAATGATGAAGTCAAGATATAAACACAGATTTTTCAATATGAAATTCAGTTCTTTATCTGCTGTAGTATGATATGTTGGGAGAATGATAACATTCAATATTGATGAAAGATGACATGTTTATAGTAACCAGGATTAAATTAGCTAGCTGTAGTCCCATGTCAGCCATTGACTAGCTGTACAACCTTGGACAATCATTAACTTTTCTGGGTCTCAGTGTTCCCATCTAAAAAGTGAGGGGGTTGGACTAAACTACTAGAGTTTTCCCTGGCTTTAAATTGGTAATTGCCTAACTAGATGATCCTTATAGTTCAATTCAAGAAACAATTATGGCGAGTTTACTATGTGTAAGGCATTATGCCATAATTCTAGAGATACGAAAACAAAGTGACTTTTGGGTATTGGGAGCTGGAATGGTAGGGGCAGTGAAGTGACACAGAGAGAAAAACTATTTCATATAATTTCTAATATAATTTCCTGAATAAAAAG
The DNA here is from genome assembly GCF_016432865.1 of Antechinus flavipes. Taxonomy (NCBI): domain Eukaryota; kingdom Metazoa; phylum Chordata; class Mammalia; order Dasyuromorphia; family Dasyuridae; genus Antechinus; species Antechinus flavipes. Next base: position 457,575,590 of record NC_067400.1, on the reverse strand, counting down.
ACTTCCTCAAGAGGAAATCTGACTTTTATTAAAAACTCAATTATAACTAAAAATTTACAGAATATTGATTCCTTGACCTTTGCCTAATTAATATCAATCCCAAGAACATGGTGGAAACACATTTGTTTTTATAAAGATTAGAACATTTTTATGGTGCAAAGAAAATAAAAAGAAAAGAAACAGAGTTGGGAGAATTTATAATAAATGCAACTGATAAAAAATTGGCATCCAGAATTTTTAAGGAAATGATACATCTTCTTAAAAAGTCATTCATAATTTCCAGTGGGAAAATGATTAAAGAACATGAACACATAGCTTTTAATGGTATTTTTTTCCCCAAATACATGCAAAGATAGTTTTCAACATTCACCGTTGCAAAACTTTGTGTTCCAAAACTTTCTCCCTCTCTCCCTCCTTCCCCCTCTCTAAGACAACAATCAATAGGTTAAACATGTGCAAGATTTCTAAACATAATTCCATATTTGTCATGTTGAAAAGAAAAATAAGATCAGAAGGGAAAAAACACTAGAAAGAAATCATCTCTCATCCCTGGCTAATATTTTGTTGTTAGTATTTGTTATGAATACATATTACATTTATGGCAGCAATATTTTTAGAGAAGTAGTGTGGAGATGGCAAAGAGTATTTATTCTGGATTTAGAGGGCCTGGGTTCAGATGCCAGCTCTGTCATGTAATCCTAAATAAATTATTTCTTCTGATCCCTAGTTTATTCATCTATGAAATAGTAGATTCTTAGACTGAATGATCTATAAATCCTATGATTTTACTCAGTGTCTGGACTGAATGAATGAAAAAGCATTTATTAGGTACTTATTATATGCTAAAGCAAAGTGCTACACAGTCAACAAATAAAATCTCCCTGGTCTCGAGGAGTTCACATTCTAATTGGGTGAGATTTAGCTGTAAGGTAGATAGTCCTTAGGGTGTAGTCACAGGGGAGAGGAGAGCAGAACAGCTGACTAGGCCAAGTGGTCCTTAGAGCATAGTGTCTTGACAGATGGTAAGGCATAGTGGTCTTCCAGCTTGCAGAAGGATTGTAAATCCCTGATGGTTAAAGCAGTATGAATGAACATTTGCCTCATAGCCAGGATCCAGGAGGGGGCCCAGCTCACAACCATTGGGAATTAGAGATTCAACAAGTATTTATTCAAACAAAAAGAGTACATCACACTATTTTTCTCTTGGTACTAACATTGTTCATTATTTATTCACTAGAATCAGAGAATTTTCAAGCTAGAGATCATTTAATTGGTTAATTAAATATGGTTATATCAGTTTATAGATGATGAAGTTTAGAACAAGGGAAATCAAGTGAAATTTCTTAAAAAAAAAAAAAAAAAAAAAAAAAACCATAAACAGATCTGTATCTAAAAATGCTTAGAAAACAAGAAAGAATGATGTTTCAAAAGGCTGAGTATATTACTTGGAAAAATTACTGCTTTCTTAATTGCTGTCACTAAAGACCATAGCTTTGGAGATGGAAGAGACATTAAAAGCCATCTTGTCTAACACCCCCATTTTATAGATGAGGGAAAACAAGGTCCTTAACGAGGTAAATCAGCTGAAAGCCACACAATTAATAAGTGACAAAAACAAGCTTCTAAGTCAGGTCCTCTAAGGCAGGGTCTAAGTTATGTCCAGAATTCTTTCCACACTGACCTTCCCTAATTTCCTAGAAAGTATATCAATGTATCAAGGAATTCCAAAAACAAGAGAAGCTCTTTAATTGGTAAGATTGACCTAAATACTATGGGTATGGGTGGAAGATCTTGAATATCAGAAATTTCCAAAAAGGTGTTTAAATTTCTAAAATTAAGCACCCAGAAGCTCTATGATGGAAAAAATGCAAAAAGAAAATGGCAATGACATTTTAAAAGGGTTAACAAATCTTTTACTTGTCCAAGATGAGTCACTTCCCATATTTAGACTATCCATGTGTTTTCAGTGTGACTTCTGGTAACATTTCTTTCGGAACACAATTAACAGATAATGATGTCAATAGAATGTGCTTTTTTGGGGAATGACAGTTATAGAATTTTAAATTTGGAAGGGACCTGATAGCTGGAAGTCTAGTCACATTGTTCTACTTTGTCAAGTCCCATACAAAGCCCTTCATCTACCATCTCCAGGCTTTTGCACAGATTGTCTCCCATGCTTGGAATGTATGCTTTCCTTTTCACCTGTGCCCTTTAGAACCCCTTATGGAAAGTCCTTCTTGTCCTCCAAGCTCTTAGTGATTTCAACTTTTGAAAATTACTTTGGAGCAGTTTGCATTTATTTATCTTTGTTTATGATTGGGTTTATGTGGTATCATTTTAGGAAAATGTAAACTCTCTGAAGGCATTCTGTTTACTCCAATACCTTTGTAAAAGGCAATGCCCATAGAATAACTTGGAAACAGTTAAAAGAATGAAGACCCTAGCATTAGAAAGATTGGGAAAGATTTCTTACAAAAAGTAGGATTTTAGTTGGGACTTGAAGAAAGCCAACGAGTCCAGGAAACAAAATTAAAGAGTGACAAAATGGCAAGTATGGGAGACAGCTAGTGTAGATGCTGGAAGTCAGGAGATGAAGTGTTTTGAATGAGGAACCACATGGTATCCAGTGATATAGAGGTATAGAGAAGGGTATAGAGAAGGGAATAAGGCATAATTGACTAGAAAGATAGGATAGATCCAGAACTTTAAAAAGCCAACAGAGAATTTTATATTTGTTCTTGCAAATAATAAGGACCCTCTAGGATTTATTGAATAATGAGATTATATGGTTAGACCTGTTCTGTATCAGTTCCATAGCTGAATAGAGGATGGACTGTATTGGAGAGTGACTTTGAGGCATGATTGTAATAATCCAGTTATCAGGTGATAAAAGTATCAGAGGAGAAAAAGGAGCATAGGAATCACAAAGATATCACAAAGATATTTCAAGGGTAAAATTGACAGAACTTAGCAACTGATTGGGTATGGGGGGGAGAGAGAATTAGGAGCTGAGGATGGCACTTAGTTATTAGTCTGGGGGACTGGAAGGATGGTGGTAACTTTAATCTTAATATTTTAATTAATTAATGTTTGATATTAATAGGAAAGTTAGAAAAAGGAAAGGTCTTAAGGCAAAAGATGAGTTCAGTTTTGGACATACTGAATTGAAGATGTTTACAGGACATTCAATTTGAGATGGCCAATAGATAGTTGAAGATATGAGAATGAAAGTTAGGAGAGATTAAGGAAGCTGGATAAGAGAATCTGGGAATCATCATCAGAGAGATGATCATTGAATCTGTGGGAGCTGAATAGACCACCAAACAACACTATATATATCTTTCCTAGGGTTTAGCAAAGTGCTCTTTCTGTAGAAAACAGAATGACACAATGAAAACATATTCTATGAATTCCAACTCTGCCATTTATATTGGTGTGACCTTGGGTACTTAATCACTGCAGGGATAACTTGGTGGTTCAGTGGTTAGAATACCAGGTCTGGAATTAGGAAGACCTAAATTCAAATCCAGTCTCAGACATTTTCTAGCTCTGTGATCTTGGCCAAGACACTTAACCCTGTTTGTCTCAATTTCCTTACCTGTAAAATAAGCTGGAGAAGGAAACAGCAAATCACTCCAGGATTTTTGCCAAGAAAACCCTGAATGGCATCACAAAGAGTCAGATGTGACAGAAAAAGGATTTAACAAAAATAAAATCCTTTGTAGTTCTAAATCTATGAACCTATGGACCTTTGCTGAATCAAACCGATTGCTACACACATTAACTTGTCTGAAAAAATTAGATGGCGTATAAATGATTTAAACATTAAGACATTTCATACAATTTTTAAAATTTCTTCTTCATGTCAAGATCTTGGGCTCTGCTTGGAATTAGCTGGGAGGCACCAGGGCTCTGCCTCTATGGAGAGAATAGTTGGTAGATGGACAGCTCAGTTGGGTTTCACTTTGGAATATCATCAGTGACACAAAGGGCTCAAGCCCAATTCCTGAGTCAGTCAGCAGCTGTGAGTCTGTGCATCTGCTCCAACATGTGCCCTGGGGGTAACTGCAGGGACAATCCCTTGTAATATCCATCCCTATTACTGGGCTGTTTCCAAGCACGGTGCAGGGATAGATTCGTTTAACTTTACCTGTCATCCTGAATTTGCTATAGTCATCCTTGAAATTCAGTAAAATATCTGAAAGACAAAAGAAAAAGGGGCATTATAAATGTCCATTTTCTAAGTGTGATAATGTACAGCTTGGTCTGGAGTGACATCTCTCAACTCCTTAAAGAAAAAAAATCAAAAGAAAAAGAAACGTCCAGCTGATCCCCTTGGGAATGGGAGTATTATGAAGCCAGTTATGTGGCAATCAGAGTGTCTGAAACCTCTAGAAAATGCACCGTTAATGGCTGGTCCTTATTTCATTTTTGTTCTCTTTCTACATTTCCATGAAAACATTTTAATGTGTATATATGTCTTTCTGGGGCACAGATTGAGGTGGAAAAAGAGAACTGGAGTCCCACCAATGCTGACCACTTCTGCCCCAATTCTGCCAGTCTAATCCCTCCCCCTCCCAAACCACCCCAACACCACTTGTAGAGACACACCTTCGCTTTAGGGCTCGGGTAAAAGAAAAAGAGATCAGGAAGAAAAAAGAGGAAAAACACGAGTTAGGGCTGACTCAGAAGCAGTTTCACACATCAAGGGTAAGAAAGGGGTGAAAGGCAATGCACAAAGCCAAGCCCTCTCCTCCCTCTTCTGCACTTAGCTCACTGTATTTGTGTGAATGAGAGAAGAAAGCTAGAGTGTTTATGTAGAGAGAGGTTTGTTTGGGGGATGGGGAGAAGAGAAGCTTGGGAAGGAAGGGGAGGAAACTGGGAGGGAAAAGGAGGCCAATGTGTAATTTTTATACAGATGAGAATGACTCAGATTGGGTGCTCTGAAACTTTGACATTTTTTATTCTTTCTCAAGCAGATTTTTTTTTTTGGAGATGCTACCCAATTTCATCTGTGATTTGCACTGTTACTCTTGTCACAGGCTAGGTGATGTTGTGAGCTCAAATTCTGTTTTCTGATGTTTGGAAAACTGTCAATTGTCCTTCCCTTTCTTCTCTCTTTGAATTTACTAATTTACTCTGAATTTAGGTTAAAAGGTAGCTCATCCTCCCCTCTTCATAGCAAATCCTATCTATTCTATTCAGAATAGATTTAACATGGAAGTCCATATGTTCCCCCTGCTTTATAGATACCTTCTGTAGGTATATCTATTTTGCTTAGAACTGGTCAGATTAAGAATATTTTAAAGAAGAATCCATGGCCTAAAATTCTAAGGGCTTTGACACTTGGTGCCATATAATATTTTTCTTCTCTGATATAGCAAGGAGAGAATCTATTGCCTAAGTCCATTGACTCTTAGAAAAGAGTACAGAGTTTGGTTCCATTGGTTACAAATTGCTCAGGACCTAAGCCATTTGCTAATCATTTTCTAAGATGACTATACTAAACATTATAGCTATTACAGAAAAGATCTTTCCCCAAACTTTTTCTTCAGGTCAAGCATAGGGATTCCCCAGCTTTACAAAATATTTACAAAATACACACACACACACACACACACACACACACACACACACATCCCTGAAAAGTTTCATCTCAATGGAATTTTTGTAAATTATTTAAAATTCAGTTAAGGAGTTTGCAATCTAAATTATTTCTGCTCCAAATCTTCTTGGAAGATAGGGAATTCTTATGTAATTCAAGTAACCACTCAGAAGATACCACTGGGGAAGAGGGGGGGGGCCTGGAAGGCAATGGGATAATGTACAGACAATTGCCAAGAGCATTGTCCTTGGACTTGGGAGAGGCAATCACAGTAACCAGGTATTTGTCATGAGGAGCTCTGTGTCCATGTGCAAGTTACTTTACACCTCCAAGCCTCAATTTCCTCAACTATAAAATGGCAATGATTATGATGATGATGATGATTATCATCATCATCATGACATAATTACTTCAGAGGGGTTGATGTGAGGATCAAATGAAGTCAAGCAGATAAAACATCCTTTTAACTTTAAAGAACTATGTAAAGTGTCAGCTATTGTTATTCTGATTTGAAAATAGGGTGTCAGATTTTCAAAGTCCACAGTATGTTTTATAATGGGATACTATGGTTGATGCTAATGCTTAGCCCTTAGATCAGAAGGGGCAGCTAGGTGGCACAGTGAATGATAGAGTGTTGTGCCTGGAAATCATACTTATTCAGAACTTCCTAGCTGTGTGATCCTGGGCAAGTCATCTTACCCTCTTTGCCTCAGTTTCCTCATCTGTCAAATGAGTTCATGAAGGAAGTGGCAAACCACTTCAGTAAATTTGCCAACAAAATCTCAAATGGAGTCATGAAGAGTGACTAAAAAAATCAAGTGAACAACAGCAGGATTAGGAGGGCTCTTTTTGGACTATAAACTGTTTTTAAAAAGTATTTTTCATTTCCCACTGGGAACTTAGAATCTTAGTCATTTTTTAAACATCCAGGAAAACAACTTCCCTGAGTCTTTTTTCAATGAAAATAGTATCTGTTTAAATATATCCTTGGCATTAATCATTATTGTCACTGATTCTTGCCACTAGATAAAGCACATTGGGATGAATTTGATTCAATTCAACAGGTATTTATTGGTTAGTCTACTGCTGCACTAGGCACCAGGGATATAGAGATGAAAACCAAAATTGTCCCTGACTTTAACAAGCTTCTATTCTACTAACCACGAGTATATGTAAATGGTATAAAAATGCATATGCTATTACTTCACATTTACCTCGTATCATTTGTCAATGTTGCTAGAGTTGGGTATTTAAGTAAGTCATTTGATATGTTTGGATCTCAGTCCCCTCATCCATAAAATGAAGTGCTTTATTTCCTTGAAGAAAACGAACAAGTATGCTTACTATGTCCTAGGCATTCCACGAAACAGTTTACAAACCATCTCACTTGAGATTCATAACAACCCTGAAAAGTAGGTGTAATTTTATCCCCACTTAACAGTTGGAGAAACTAAGAGAGGGTAAATATCTAAGGGAACATTTGAACTAAAGGCTTCTTGACTCTAGGCTCAGGGTTCTATTCACTAGGCCATCTGGCTGCCTTCTAATTTTAAATCTCTGATTCCAAGAAAGGTCCATAGGTTTGATTGTTCAGAATGAGCAATCACTTACGTAAATTAAAAACAAAAATAATGCTGACATGATTCTTGGAAAAGAATGGGATGGCCAAGGGGAAAGGGGGGGGGGGGGGGAGTAGAAGGAATCACAACTTTGTGGCAGTGAGCTTCTCTGAAATGGGCTAGGTTGGTCCTTGGACCTTCCACATATGAACAACACTAGGTCAATATTCAAGTCCTTTCTTACTTGGTAGGGAGAATGTATGCACTCTATGAGCATAATCTTTGAGAATCCAAGGCTACCTTCACATTAAAATGAAATGTTTCAGGAAGACTTCAGGGAAGGATCATTATTCAATAACAAAGCAAGCACTGAGTGAATTCTCTTTTCCCAGGCAATCTAAGGACACTCTAAGGGCAGGTTTTTTATTAGAGTTTTCAGCATAACAAGAGGCAATATAGGTTACTATAGTCATGTCAAATAAAGCACTAAACTATACATAAAGATTCTCTAGATCATATATTGACTTGGAAAACCATACATGTTCATATATTTCTTCTTTAAAATTAATACACCAACACCTTAAAATCAAATAGGAACTACATTTTATTTTGGATCTGACACAGAAGCCATTAAAATCTGGATTCCATCCCCATCACACAGGTCTATATAACCCTAGGAGAGTTATTTAATCTCTCAGTATCCTAGGCAACTCTTTAGGACTAGAAATTGCTTAGGAAGGGGTTTCATTATTTTAGAGCTCTTTAAACTAATATAATCACAGGTCTGATCCTGATATCAAGGGGTTCTTAACCCTTCAGAAGTCTAGTAAAACCTGTATATTTCTTCTCAGAATAATATATTCATAATTCATGGTTCATAAGATAGCCTTCATAAAATAAACACATAGAATTATAAGGAAGCCACTTCTATTGAAACAGTCAACAAAATATATATATTCTTTAATGTTCATGGACTCCAGGCTATAAACTTTATCTTATCCCTATCTTCAATATTGTTCTATCAACCTGACAAGCACATGATATTACTGTAGAAACTAGACTTGGAATCAAGTTCTTGAACTGATTCTTGCCTATAACGCTCACAGACAAATTCATCTAATCTTTCTGGACTTAGTTTACATAGCTGTAAAATTGTAATTCTATATATTTTTAATAAAATTCTATGACAGTGAGTCAACACAGTGAATAGAGCAACAGGCCTGGAATTAAGAAGAACTAAGTTCAAATGCCCTTAGCCTCAGTTAACTCAAATGTGAAACAGGAATAATACCTACCTACAATTCCTTTCTCACTTTTATCCTTTAAACTTGAAATGATTCTATGTCCCAGAGATTCCTCTTCAGATTTTGTGATCCCATTGTCTTTGAAATAATACTTGTCATTTTCCAAGCATACTTCATAATCTACTAAGATCACTCAAAGCTGCCATTTTGAATTTTTATCCTGTTATCCTATTATAATATTAATAATGTCAATTAGAGTCCTTATGAAATAATCAGGTAGGGCAAACAATCACATTATCATATGTTATCATTTGTTAAAACACTTTGTGAAACATATTCATGTATTACTTTATTTGATTCTCACAATGAAAAAGTGAGATAGGTGGTCTTTTACATATAGCGAAAATAAGGCTGATAGATTGACTTGCCAGCATCATTGGTTATAAATGTTTAAGAGAGAATTTGAATCAGACCTTCCTGATTTCATATCTGGCACTCAATGCACTATATCTAAATAGTATATATAGGTTACTGAAATGTCCTGCAAAAATAAGAAGGTTATCTAGGTTTATAGGATTGGTTTAATATGATGTAGATAATATCTTTTTTTTTAATAATGAATCTACACTCATATTCTTGTCAGCAGTCCAATTAGAGTAGAATGTCAATGATGAAGTGTCAGTGATGAAGAGGTGAGTCTATGGAGCTTCTGAATACACCCTATACTCAGAGTAAATGATTCAGACATATCTCCTTTGTCTCCCTTTTCTGAGTCTGCTGGTTCATGAACCTGCCAGTACCCACAGTATGGTACAATGGAAAGATCACTGGTTCCAGACTTAAAGGACTTGAATCCAAATCCCCTCTTTTATTCCTTATGCAATATTGGGCAAGTCATTTAAATTCTTTGACCTCACTTTTCCTCATCTGTAAAACTGAGGTAGTTGTAATCTAATTTCCTGTAAACATCTACTAAATTCAACATTTTGGCTTTGGAAACCCTTGGCAAAATAAAATATAATTATTAAAGGAGATTCTCAATTCTCACCTGAATTGTGATCCAAAGGTTCATACTTAGGTAGTCAGGGTTATAAGTATTGCCTACAATTGAAGTTGGGTTGTTGTTAGTGGTTAATGTTGGGTGACTTCTTTAAATTTTTTTGCCCAATTTCCTCAAATTTCAAGAAGACACGAACCATTCATTTCTTTGCTTAGGCTTTTTCTTATTTGACTAAACAGGGTTTATAAAGCTACCCCTTCAGTAAAATCAATGGTAGAACTGAGTAAAATCCAACGACTCTAGAGGGTTTTTTGTTTGTTTGTTTGTTTGTGGTTTCATGGGGAACATTCTCCAAGATGAGATCTGCCTTGTGCTTATGTGCCCCCAACATTTAGACCTCAGAACAATGCTTACTAAACCAGCCCACATGCTCCTAGGATGTACAGGTGATCCCAATCCTGGGAAAATTGGGACGTTTTAAGCTGCTATGTAAAAGTAGCGTCTATCTTTGCTTTCCTTTTAACAAGATTAGTCTTGCTTTTCCCCTTTTCTTTCTTTTGCTGTCTACTGGCCACCTCTCCACTCTCATGTTAATGTGATTAGCTGTGCATGTGGGCCATACGGGGAGACACTGTCACAAAGATCTCTGCTTACTTGAGTGCACCTCTTTCCTGAATGAAACATCTTGTGTTTATAGTCACAGGGGGTATTGTTAACTCTTAGATTCGAATAGAAAGGGATATTTACGACCCCCACCCTCCCACCCCCATAAAAGTTGATTCAGGGAGACATTTAGGGAAGAAATAGACAGAAGACAGATGTGTTTCCTACCCCCAGATGCTGAGGAGGTTCAATTGTTCTGCATATGTAATGACTTTTTATGGTTCCTTACAAATGCCTCTTTTCACTGCTAAAGAGGTGTCAAAGTCAAATATAGGTAGTTACTGCCAGTGTTTTAGGCATCTCAGCGGACACTCCTGCCAGCTTGAAATCTTTCATCATAGGACATGTGATCAATGAATAACCCTGACCAATTTCATGGGTATACATTTTCTTTCCTTATGTATAGATGCATATATTTAATATATAAAAAAGGTAACAATTCTGTGTCTCTTTTTTCTCCCCCACAAATGTCTTCCTGTAAACATTTGGTCTATAGACTTACCCAAAATCTATATTTCATACCTCTTTAAAAAAAGCAATGGAAAACAAATTATTTGAAATTTTTAATTTAATTTTTTTACCTGGCAAATCAAATTTATTTTCTGAGGAATTAATCCTTTTTTTTTTTTTTTTTTAAAGCAACCTCAAAACCTAATTGTTTAATAGCTTAAGAGGAAAATGTCCAAGATCTTGTTTGTCTTTCCTGCCCCCAGCGTTATGCTATTCAGTCTTGGTGAGGGTTTTTTTTTTTTTTTTTTTTTTTAATGCTTTTTAGTCTGCTGCTTCCACTTTAAAGTCCCTCTGCTTATAAGTCCCTTTGCTTGCTTGGTTTGATTCCAGCAAATGGGACTATCAATAGACACTCAGGGCTTTCTTTCTAAGATACTTAGGATGCATAGACAGTTCAACTGCAGACCTGTTTCAACTCATCAATTCCTGCAGACTCTCATGCAGAGAAATGAATCTAACATCCTTGTAGAAAGATGAAGGATAAAAAGTGTGAAGGATTTTTTAAATAGTGGAATGTTTACAGAGCACCTTTGGAATGTAGTGATAGGTATTGCTTTGTTAGTGATAAAAGTGACATTTAGTAAAATACAGAGATATTTTTTAAAAGGAAGAAATTGAGTAAAGGTTACTTAGATTAATGAATACATGGAAATAAGTAAGGGAGATATATTTTTATTTTATAATCTCTTTTGCTTCCTCTCTCCCTTTCTTGCTTTTTTTTTCTACCCCTCTCTCTTTCTCCCTCTTCCTCTTTCTTCTCTCTCTTCCCCACTTTCTGCTTTCTCCAGCTTCTTTCCATGTCTCTCCTTTGGTTTGTTGTTGTTTTATCAATTAACAAGCATTTATTTTCTCTCTCTCTCTCTCTGATCTCATATATATATTTAAATATAAATTGTTGACCATGCAAACTGATTTTTTTTTAAAAATGTCTTATATTTATACAAATTTTATCTAATCCCTCTGATTACTACCTTCCTAAGGATATGTTTTATTCTAATTCCTTCTTTTTAGAATATGGGCCCACAAACATCTGTCACAAATGAAAATATCCCTTGTCTTTACCAAACTATGAATTCCCAAGAAACCAAGAAGAAAAGGCATCAGAAGGCAAAGATAGAAGACATTAATGTCTTTTAAGTCTAATACCCACTTTCTTAACAAATTTCTTCATGAATTTCTTGGAGACCTGTGTTAAAAATCTTTAGGAAAGAGTATCAAATAGTGGAGAGCTCTATGAATAAAACACCAGAAGTCCTGGATTGTATCTCTGACTACACTATGCAAATAATGTAAGCCCTTACTTTACCCATCTGTGAAATGGAGATAATCGTGACTTATTTGAATTATTTGGTCCAATAACCAGATGCTGATTAGTGCGTACAAAAGGATTGATATTAGGTATTTTTAAGGTCTTGAGTACATTATCCAAATAGTTCATTTCATGACTAATCTATCTACATAGGTAATTTATACACTCACTTGGAGGTATCAGCATCAAACAATATTTATTAAGATCCTTTCTTTATAAAGGTAGGGGATTTGCCAAAGTAAGCTATATTGGCCTTTTTTCTCTAATTGTCTTCTGAGTTAATAAGAACTATGTACACTGAAGATTTATATAGCCAATCCAATTCAATAAAAATTAAGAGCCACCCTTCCTTCTTCCCACATGTAGGGGACTGTGGATGTGGAACACTGCATAAATGTACGGGTTAATTTTTCCGAAGTAGTTTTTTCTCTGTTTCCTTTTTTCCCCTTTGTTACAAGGGACAGAGAGTCACTTTAGAATCCAGGCAGATACAAATTCAATCAAGTCCAGCTCTTGACACATAATGGTCTTTTGGTAAGTAACTTTATTTCTTGGTGTCTTGACAATTTTCTAAAAATAAAAATTATTTATTTGCATCTATCAAGTAAGTTTCATCACCTGGAAATTCACTATATAAATAAGATCACATCTGTCCCAATACTTATGCCCTTAATGGCTCACTGAGTAAGAGAAAGAGAAGTAAAGGTGACATAAAAACAACAAAAATCAATACAAACTTAAATTTTCAAAAAAGAGAGAAGTGGTATGACAAAGTGAAAATTACTCTGGGCTTTGAGTTGGAAAATCTGGATTAAAACTTTACTTCAGATTTTGAAGACCATATGTGTGGATTTCACCTCTCAGTGTCTACCTCATCTATAAAATGAGGGATGATAATACTGGCACCATCCATTTTGCACAGTTGTTATGGGGTAAATGCTTTGCAAATCTTAAAGCTCTAATGAAATATAGGTCATTCAATTTATTTCTAAGCTATAGTCTATAACATTCATTGCAATCTCAAGGTAGCTTTATTTAAAGTATTTGTGGAGGAACTTTTCTGTGCAAGGTATTCTGATCAACCTAGTATAAATCACCTGGGAAGGAAAGGAAAGGTCCCTATGTAAGGATCTAGAAGAGAAAAAATTGTAAATTTTTAATAGACTCCAGTTGAGAAGAGCAATCTCAGTTTTCAGAATAGTTTTTGATGTATTTTGATTTTTGTTCTTCAGTTGTTTTCAGTTGTGTCCAACTTTTGTGACCTCATTTGGGGTTTTTCTTGGCAAAGATACTGAAGTACTTTGCCATCTCTTTCTCCAGTTTATTTTACAAATGAGGAAACTGGGGCAGAATTAAATGATTTGCCCATGGTCACACAGCTAGTAAGCATTTGAGGCCAGACTTGAACTCACAAAGATGAGTCTTCCTAATTTCAGATGAAGCACTCTATCCCTTATGTCCCAAGCTGCCCTATGCTTTCATTATTGTATCTATTGTTGCTTTGATAGACATCTTGGTGTTGCTGTGAATAGACCAATGAACATTAAAATAAAATGAAGAAAACTTTTAAAAAAGAAAAAAGCAACTGGAAATTTTAGTGGAATGTAAAATCAATAAACAGCAGTATGATATCAGCAAAAAAAAGATATTTGAATTAAGAGAAAAATTTCATGTGTGACTTGAAGCAAAGTGAAGTAATAAGAACTGAGGGGTCACTTTGCACAACGACATCAGTGTTTTCATTTTGATCAGCTGGAACTTAGCTACTCTGATCAATACTATGATCAAGATAATTCCAAAAGACTCATGATGAGAGACTCAAAGAGAGAGCTGATGAACTTTAAGTGCAAATTAAAGAATAATTTTCTTTTGTCTTTATTATTTTGTGATATGCTAATATGGAAATATATTTTGCATAATTTCACATGTATAATTGATATAATATTATCTGTCTTCTCAATGGGTCAGAAAAGAATCTAGAACCCAAAATTTTAAAAGAAATTAATCTTCAAAAAGAAATGTTTTTTCAAAAGAGAAGAATTTGAGGAGGAATAAGATCATCTTTGAACTCTAAGTAAGTTTGAAGTACTGAGTTCTCTCTGGGAACTACAATTTAAGATGCTTGTTGCTAAGCTAGGTGGTGTCCAGGGAAGAGCAGCCAGAAGATAAGGAAGGGCTTTGCAAGTAGAGATGTGCTGGTAAGTTTTTAACAGTCAGCTCTCCCTAGAGAAAAATGTATACAAGACAACTGTATATAAATTGTCTCTAGAGAGAAGATGCAAGCTGGCTACAGCAACTTCCTGTTTGGATCCATGTCATATGTAGATGGGTTGGAAAAATTGGGATATTGAACCTGAAGAAAAACTCAAGAAGGATGTGATAGCTCTGTTCAAGTTTTTGAAAGGATGTCTTAAGGAAGAAGGATTAGATTTATCCTATTGGCTCCAGAGGGCAGTAATGAAGGCAAATTGCCCCCTCCTTAGAGACAGCTACTTTCCACAGTGGAAAGAGACCTGAGCCTGGAGTTAGGAACACCTGAGTCCGGGGTCAGGAACGCCTGAGCACTCATTCAGCTTCAGACAACATACTATCTAGGTGATTCTGGGCAAGTCATCTCACCTGATTTGCCTCAGTTTCCTCATCTGTAAAATGAACTGGAGAAGGAAATAGCCAAATCACTGCCAAGAAAAATCTAAATGGACTCAAAAGGAATTCAGACATAACTTAAAATAATGAAAAAGAAGGGAGGCTTTAGGGAGAAAGAGAATGAATTCTGTTTTGACATATTTTGTTTATGGACTACCCACTTCAAGATATAAGAAAAGCAGTTGGACATGAAAGATTGGAGATGAGCAGAGAGTTTGGGGCAAGATAGGTAAATTTGAGAATCATCAGCATAGAGATAGTAATTAGATCCATGGGAGCTGAAGGAATATAGGAGAAGAGAAGAAGGCCAAAGATAGAACTGTGAAAGACCACTGTGGTTAAAGGGCATGGTCTGGAGAAGAATCCAGCAAAAGAGACAGAGAAGGAGCAAATAATGGGTAGGAGAAGAACCTGGAGAGTGATGTCCTGAAATATCAGAAATAACAGAATATTATGGAAAATAAAGTGATCAACAGATCAAGGACAATGAGGATTAAGAAAAGCTTATTAGTGCTAAGTGAAATGAGCAGAACCAGATCATTGTAAATGGCAACAACAATATTATACAATGATCAATTCTGATGGAGTAACTTTCTAACAGTGAGATATTGAAGTCAGTTCCAATGATCTAGTGATGAAGAGAGCCATCCACAAATGATTTTGTGACATGCTTTTGAGAAGGGATGACTTTTATAGTTGAGAGGGAAATAAAGGTGGTATTTTGGGAGTAACAAGACTGTGTGATGAAATGTTTGGACTGTCTTAAAGACAGTCTTAAAGACTATCTGGGAAAACTTGGATTCCCATCATAGTTGTCTGAGAGAAGCTGAGTTCCCATTATGTTTTTTTTTAATATGCTAACAAAGCAGCGTTAGAGAATTAGCTTCCTTTTTCTGTGTAATTATAATTGATAGAGTTCACACTATGGTTGCCTTAACTATAGTAATAAGATAGTCTGGGAAAGCTGACCTTTTATAGTAGCAGAATGGGCTCCTTTTAGCACTTCCTGACAAAGGGAGAGCATAAGCTGGTTTCAGAGTTCACATCAAAATGAGGAGAATGTAGGTACAGCCAGTCCTGAAAAGGTAAATTTTCACTACCTTTGGCAGACACATACACACTCACTTGTTCTGTTATCCAATCACAAAGGTATTACATTGAATAAAACAATATTTCTTGAATATTTTAAACCATGGAGCAAGTTTAAAGCCAGTTGCTTCCCTTTCTCCCCTTTCCCACTTATACTTCTTTCCTATTCCCCATTTTCTTGTTCTTTTGTTTATTTTATAGATAAGGACACTGATTCTCTAAAAACGTTTAACTTAGCCATAGTCATACAACCTGTTCAAATTGTGATTCAAATTGTTTCTTAATTTCTAATTTCCATAAAGAATTTGTACACCGTGTATTGCTAGGCTGTGTCTGCATAACAACCAAATTGAAGAAGGAACAACCCCAGTGAATCAACTGGTTGTTTTTTCTTCAAGGTATTCTGTAGACAACTGAACCTACCTCTTGTTTTGAGATCCCATATGCATATAGCTTCATATTCACTCTAATTTTGGGGCAGCTAGGTGGTACAGTAGATAAAGTACAGAGCCTAGAGTCAGGAAGACTCATCTTCCTGAGTTCAAATGTAGCCTCAGACAGACTAACTATGTGATCCTTGGTAAATCACTTCATCCTGTTTGCCTCAGTTTCCTCATTTATAAAAAGAGCTAGAGAAGGAAATGGCAAACCACTCCAGGATCTGCCATGAAAAAACCAAATGGAGTCATGAAGAGTCAGACACAACTAGAAAATAACAACTTCATTCAAATGTGTCCTTAAAGCATCAATGAGAATAGAACACCTGCCTTCTTTCTCCCCTATACTGTAGGGAATACTATTAGATATTTTGCTTTCCTTAAAGTTCATGGCAACAATCTTTTTTTAAAAAAATCAGGAAAATGGGGAATAAAATCCCATCTTCCTTCTGGAAAACTCCCAGAGGGCAGAAATAGTCCATGGTAGAGGACAATAGGGAATTTTCTTATTGACCTATGGGGCAACCTGTTTTTCTTGTACTTTTCTGTCTGAGGGAAAGAGATAGGGACCAATAACTAGTCCCTGAAAATCGCTAGTTCCGGGAATGTTCTTGGCCTCCTTCCTGGAAGAGATGCTCCAATCCTGGCTGCAGTTTGTAGTTTATCTTTGTCAGCATTTTCCATTTTACCATCAGCAAACAGGCATTAATGAATGTTCTCTCATTGGCTCCTGGTGGAAGTCAGAAGGATTTATCAGAGGGGCAATTTCTCTACATCCAAAGGCAACAAGGAGATAAATGGGCTTTTGATGTTTGAGACTCACATATGTTTTGGGAGTTTGAGAATACCTATAGATTAGTTGTCAAATCCATCAACCTTAGAGTATTAACTAGTTGGACAAGATACTAATATGGAAAGATAAGAAGTCTGAGCATTGTCTATCTCATTGTCTTCCCAGAGTGCAAGTCCAGCATGAACAATATCATGTGAAGAGTGGATAATGTAGCTTCAGTAAGTATAATATGGGCTATTTTGAAGAAGCCTTCTCTGTCAGCTGAATTTTCAAGAGATGCTTAGAAAATAACAACAGTAATAACACATTAAGGTTTGCAAAATGTTTTACATATATTATCTCATTTGATCTTCATAACAATCCTGCTAAGAAGGTAGGTATTATTATTATCACCATTTTTACAAATGAAGAAACTGAGACCAAGAGAAATTACCCTGGACAAAAATCTTGTCCAGGATAACATAGTATCTTGAAGCAGGATACGACTGAGGTCAACCTGATTCTGAGTCCAACACTCTTATCTACTGTGTGAAAGAGTACATCTAGTACCTAGTGACTATGGGAGAAGTGGGCCAGGCTCAGCTCAAATATCACTTTCTACAAGAGGCTTTTTTTTTTTTCCTGATTTCCACAGTTGTTGGTATGCCTTGCCTCCAAATCACTTTGTATTTATTATATATTTTGCATTTCCTAACCTGTGTATCAGTATTTTTTCCTCTAGACTGTAACTTCTTAAGGGCAAGGAATGTTGGTTTGTTTGGTTGATTTTTTTCCCTTTTGCATTGCTTTACACAGTAAGCCAACCAAACAAAAGTTGGTTGAATTGAATTAATGAATAGAATCGCCCCAAGGAAAAGAGGAAAACCCAATGTTTTTTGGAAGAGATGAGGAAAAAAGGTTTACAAATAAGATGGTGTAATACATTGAAAAGCATGATGAATTTGGAGTCAGAGGAGCTGAGTTCGAATTCTGATTCTGCTCCATAATCTTTTTGGTTTGGATAAGTCACCATTTCTGGGCTTTAGTTTCTGGTCTGCAAAGTGAGGCAGGTAGATTCAATAATGACTAAAATCCCTTTTAGTTCCAACTCTATGACCTTATGAGTCTATTACTTAAGTGAGATTTCTCAGAGACTTACTTGTTAATTGGGATGACCTACATAAATGCAGCCTCTTCAGTTCACTACTCTAATGAGTAATGTCTATTTTTTTAAAAACAATGTCTGACGATTAAAAACTTGAGTTAGTAGAGTTAGTTGCCCATTTGAAATATATCAATGTGTTCCTCTATGGAAGGAAGTCTGCCTCAAGAAATGAAAAACATTTATCATCCAAAGGCTCTATGATTGGAAAACTTGTGTTAATAAGTCACCTGGTTGCTTACTGTCTTAGGGAGGAGAGAGGACCCGGAAGGGGGAGAAGAAAGAGGAATAAAATATTGCACTCAAGACTTTTAAAAATGTTTAAAATAATCTAACATGTAATTGGGGGGGGAGAAATAAAATGTTATTTTAAAAAAATTATCTGGGAACAAGGAAAATGTGAAATATTAGAGCAGCTAGATGGTGCAGTGGATACAAAACCAGTCCTGAAATCAGGAAGACCTGAGTTCAAATCCAACTCCAGATACTTAGCATTTACTATCTATGTAACCCTGGGCAAGTCACTTAACCCCAATTGCTTTCCCTCCCCCCAAAAAATAAAATACTAAATATGGATGTAAAGCAATGCTGTTAATCTAACTGAGACTTTACACATGGCAGATCACCTAATACAGAGGCACCCTGCTTCTGAGAGAAAACATTCTACATGTTGGGTTTTCTTTCTTTTTCTCTCCTAATATTTTTACCTATTAAAAAGACCCCTTTCTGACCATATTCTTCATCCCTTTGCTATAAGCAATGAAGTAGAGATCAGTCTTTTTCTTTAAAGCAAAATGTAAAGATGTCATTATTCAAATAACCATTAAAAGAATTAGATATATTTTCTCATCCAATCTATTCTTAATTATCTACTATGTCTCACTTAGGGTTTAAGGTCCTAGCTTGTTATATCACAAATGTAGAGTTAAAATCAACTAATCTAATACCTTTATTTTGCAGAGCTTCATTTTATATTAATTTTGTTTTCGGTTTCCTCAGACTGAAGCTCAAAGAGATAAAATGATTAGTATTGTTACAAAGTTAGGAAGTGGTAGAGTCAGGATTCAAATCCAGGCCCTCTTACTGAAAGTCCAGTTGACTATGTGTTTAAAGACAGATTCATAGGAAGATAAGCTTATTAAAGGGGCCTTGTAGACAATTCTGTCCAGCCTCCTTCATTTTGCATAAGCTGAAGCTAATAGCACAAAAAAGTGAACTATTTTTTTTTT
Organism: Antechinus flavipes; assembly: GCF_016432865.1. Classification (NCBI taxonomy): domain Eukaryota; kingdom Metazoa; phylum Chordata; class Mammalia; order Dasyuromorphia; family Dasyuridae; genus Antechinus; species Antechinus flavipes. The sequence goes on along the minus strand of NC_067400.1, from coordinate 457,556,365 downwards.
TGATGGTATCTCTCAAAACTAATACCTATTGCATTAAAATCACAAGGTTGGCTTATTTTAAAACTTTTTCCAAAAAATAAAAACAGAGAGTTAAATTTGTGACAACACCTGTTTAAAAATAGAAAATGGTTTCCCTCTTTCCTCAATGGTTAGAAATAAAATGGGAAAAAGGAAAAAAGGAGGGAGTCAACATTTGCTGCAATCATAACTTTTACTGGTAAGAGAAACCTTAAAGGATAGTGTGGAAACTGATCTCCTTCTTTAAATCCTCCATCTTTGACTCTTTGGAGTCAAAGTTATGTTATTAATTTAAAATGAATATATCATACTCAAGATTTGACATGGAATCCAACTCCACATAATTCCAAATACATAAAAGAAAAGAAAAATAAACATATATCTTAAAGATGAAAGCATCCAAATAGCTCAGAAAGAAGACTGTTTTCAAAGACTGCTTCTCTGTATAGTAGAGAACAAAAGACCAATTTACAAGGAATTAAAGAAAAGATGGATACTCATGAATATAATTTTTTCTACTAATATATATATATATATATATATATATATACTTTTTAAAATCGGTATTTGTAGTTATATATTTTTAATTCTCCCTGATGTTCTACTAAGCACATGATAATATTCTCTTTTGTTTCATTTTATTTTATATTGCTTTGCTTTTTTTCTTTTTGTTTATCCTGTTTCTTCAAATAAAATAAATTTGGAAATTAAAAAAAAAGAAGACTTTTCAGTCACAGAAGGAAGCAGCATAAAAAACAGAAGTCACAGACACATACTGGGAAGCTTCCTTTGAAATTCTAAGTGGGTTTTATGACTTGCCTTCAATTAAAATTTTTCTAGATAATTTTTTAAGAAGGAAAAACACTTTTAAAAATAGCTGACACCTTGTTTCTCAAGATGTAGCCTGAAGCTATTTTTTATGGCTGAATTAGGCTTTTAGTCACTGGCTGGCACTTTCTTCTTAATTTCCAAACTGCTTCTGCTTTATGGTGGGAGTGATGCTTCCTGTAATGCAGAAGTACAAAACCTGTCCTGGCTTATTTTGGCTGCAGGATGTGCAACAGCAAGACCCTCTTTGGAGGTAGTGGGGAACAGAGTTCCAGACATTACTCAGGCACTGATGGGCTGCCTGTAAAGGAGATGAAAACAGGTTTAGATGTTAGCATGAAAATGCTTGGAGGAAGGGATGGGAATGGGAGATCCTTGGCATTGAGAAATTAATTAGTTTTTTTCCCAGCTATACAGAAAAGTTCTTGTTCTGTTCTGCCAGACATCCAGACCCTTGCTTCTCACTGCTTTCTGCTCTGAGAAACAGGAAGATAAGGTCTGAGGGAACCCTCTCTACCCCTTATTTGAAGAGCTGTTACTCTGCTGACAATATCCAAATGGAAGTGCTGTTAATTGACTGACTGGATGAAAGAATGAATAGATGACTTCAAGTTATCTAGTCCATTTCCCATATTCTCAGCTGATAAGATATGCTTTCTTGAAACATTTCCTATGTCAGAGGATCATAGATATAGAATTGAAAAGGACTTAAGAATCCATCTTGACCAAACTCATTATTTTACAGGATGAGCCCCATTTGCGACCCAGAGAAGTTAAATCACATTCCCAAGATCATATTGGTGGTAAGTAGTAAAACTAGAATTAGACTCCAGATCCCCTAATTTCCAAATCAAAACTTTTCCCACTATAGTATGCTACTTATTTAAAAGTTGGGGCATTCAAAAGATTTAAAACTGCGCATAACCTTTGATCCAACGGTATTACTCTGAGATCTGTATTTCCAAGAGATTAAAAAGGGAAGAAGATCTACATGCAAAAAAATTTATAGAAGCTCTTTTTATTCAAGCAAAGAATTGGAAATTGAGGGGATGTCCATGCATTGGGGAATGACTGAATAAGTCATGGTATATGAATACAGTCAAATACCATGAAATAGTTTGATATTTGAACTTAAGCTCGACTTCATTTTACTCCCATAAAGCTTTACTGTAGTATGATTAGGTAGTAAAGGACCTTTTAGTATATTATTGCTGAGGTATACAAAATAGTTTCCTATTGGTCTAAATTAATTTAATCTTTTAAACACTGATCTTGTTGTGAATGACTAGCTTTGGCTTAGAAGATCTATGTCTGTAATTCTTTTTCCTATGTAAAACTTATTGATAGGAATGGGCAGTAAGTTTTGGATATTTGTTGTTGAATCTGCTCTTTTTTTCCTACAGGATACCCACAAGGTTATCTGCTTCCATTCATCAGAGCACAACTCTTTGAAGAGGGCTCCAGATAGTACTACCCTAAAGCAAACTCAGTTCAGATCTTGGCTCTGCTCTTCACTTCTTAAATCATTTTAGGCAAATAATTGCTCCTCTCTAAGGGTTTGTGTTCTCACCTGAAAGATGAGTAGGTGTGAGGAGAAAAGAGATAATCTTCTACAGCACCTACCATGTGCCAGGCATTGGGCTAAGAACTTTATAAATATTATTTCATTTGATCCTCATAACAACCCTCAGAAACAGGTGCTATTATTACCCTTTTTATGGTTAAGGAAATTGAGGCAGAATCAGGTTAAGTGATTTGCCCAATGTCACATAGGTTGGAAGTATCTGAGCCTAAATCTAATTTAAAGACAACCCAACTTTGGAGCCAGAGCTTTCTTTACCATACTATTTAATTGCCTCTCTATTATGATAGCATGCTTAAAGTGGAGCATATTATGAATTGGAATGGACTTACTGGGCCATCCTACGGAGAATTCATGGAGCAAGCCTGTCTTTTTGTTTGCTTTCCCAACATACGTTCTTTGATTCAGTACTGAAGATCTTGAGCTTTGAGGTGACATAGTGGTCTCTTAGGATTCCTATCTTTTGGGGGATGAAATCATAATTCCTTTTTGGTTCCATTAGTCCCTGTGGTGGTAGTGGTGAAATAACAAAGAGAATTGGCCATTGAGCCAGGAAGAGTTGCCTACTCAGAGACCTTTAAAAAGAGTGATTTCACCCTCTTGAACTCTCTTCTGTTTCCTGTCTAACAAGTTAAGATTTTTTGATCTATCCTTCAGACTTACATGGAGGATCTTTTAACCACTAGTGAATGGGAGGCTCTTTCCAGTTCAGCCCTCCTTGATTGACATAACCTGAAACCATAGTGACCAATAAATAATAAGTCGCTGTATCACTCCAAAACACAAATGCATTGGGTCTGAATCAGAGCACATTTTCTACCTGAAGTGGCAAATACAAGATAAGCTCTATGTGAAGTAAAGAATCACATGGATTAAGTGGCAGGGTACAGTCTGAGTTTCGTGCATGGTCTATGGGTTGGCCCTAGAAGGCCAATCAGTAGGTATGTTCCATGAGATGTGTTCCAATCTGCCCTTCTCTACTCCCCACAAAGTGTAATTCTAATTTCCCATAATCCTGACCCTTAGTTAGTAACTTCTAGGCTACTACAATGGACTGATTCCCAAGATGGAGTTGTGCTATTAGTCAGAGATTATATTCATGTTGAATCATGGAAATGTGACTAATCACTTCCAGATTGGAAAGTCTGGGTAAGCTGCTGTGAGTGTGAATAATTTCTCTTTCAGTATATTTGTCAGTTATAGATGAAAGGGGACAATTGAGGCTGACATTAGACTAATAATCACCAGAAGCCTACTCTGGAGTTGTGCCTTTTATATCTTATAAATTTTAGGGTTAAAAGTTATCATTTTTGACATAATAAAAGATTAATGATGGGTCAATTTCCTTCTTTATTTCTCTGTAACTTAATTAGATGATCTTATTTGTCTTATTATTAACTGTGTTTGTGAAGGGCAATTTAAAATTGGTAATGTAAATGAACTGTATGGCTCTATTCTGCCCTAGGTAAAGGAAGAGGGCAGTTCAGCTCAGTGGAGTCTTGTATACATGGTGGGGGATTCAAGAAAGACTAAGATATGATCCTGTAGCTTGTAGTAGAATGAGGTCACTCAATCTCATGAAATTTCTTTTTTCCTTCCCTTTTTCCTCCTCCCTTGAAATGGTTACTGTTGGATACAAATATTTATATATATATATGCAAAACTATGCATACATATTTCTGTTTATCAATACTTTCTCTGAATGAGAACAATCTGGAATTATGCCCAAAAAGTTATAAAATTGTCTTAGTATTTGTAAAGTGTTTAACACAGTGCCTGGTACAAAGTATTTAGTAAAATATTATTCCCTTTTCTTCTCTTTCCTTTCCCTTTTGTTTGTATACAGCTAAGTGCCCAATACATAGTAGGTGCTTAATAAATTTTTATTTAGTTGGCTTGAATTTGTGTTTTAGCAAACAATCTTTAAATAACTGTGACTGAAAAAAGTCATCACCTAGCATTTAACATTCTGGTGATGAGCCTTTCTAAACTTACCTGAACTGGCGTTCAGATAACTGTCTGATGGGCCATTATAAGGCTAGGAATCTGAGTTTTTTAGCTTGGTAGATTTGCCAGAACATCTGCTATAAAGTCTTTGAAAACCCAAGGTCATCTTCACACCATAATAAGAACTCACAATAGGATGTTTATAGAAGTTATTTTAACAATTTACATGAATTAAAAGGCAGTTGAACCAGATCAAGTGATTGAGAAGGTAAACATTTGTCATGCAAGGACCAACTCGAATTGATTCATACAGCCAAGTCTGATAAGTCTATGGCCAAGAAGAAAGTCATTTAGCAGCTTCAAATGGAAGGGAGGATCAACAGCACAGACTATGAGCTCCTTGAGACCAGCAATGATCTTTTGCCTTTCTTTGCATCCTCAGTGCTTAGCACTGGCACATAGTAGGCATTTAAAAATGTTTATTGACTGGTTGCTTCTGGAAGATCTTGAATATTTTTGCCTGCAGAACATCAATCATGATCCTCTGCTGACTGGAGGTATCCTCAAGCCCAAATCCTTTTAGGCTTCAGAAAGTCCTTTCCTTCTTGTAGTAGGATATTACTTAAGTCTCTTTGAAAGATCCCCTAATATATATTCTTTAATAATGGATTTGAGCAGTATTTTGACATGAGTTATGACTGCCCAAAGGAGAGGGAATTTTGAAATTCACACAAAAGCTTAGCCGTATGAGCAGGTATGAAACTAACCACAAATGTCTGCTTTCGTCAGACCTTCCTATCTATATCTCTGAATTTCCATTGATTTCTGTTTTATACCTTATAAAGAAAATAACAACCAGGTAGTCAATTTAGAACCCCTAAAAAGGAGTTCAGGAGAAAAAAGTTAGATTTTTAGATTGGATTTACAGAGATTGGATTAAAAATATCTAACTCTGTCACAACCTGAGACTAACTTCTATCTCTTTAAATTATTTTTGTCTGTTAATCAGCATTTATTTATTAAATGCCTACAACATGACAGAGAGGGGCAGTTAGGTGGCACAGTATATTTATGCTGGGCCTGGAGTCAGAAAGACTCATATTTTTGAGTTCAAATCCAGCCTCAGACATATACTAGATGTGTGACCCTGGACAAGTCATTTAACCCTGTTTGCCCCAATTTCCTCATCTGTAAAAATGAACTGGAGAAGGAAATGACAAGCACTTCAGTATTTATACCAAGAAAACCCCAAATGGGGTCACAAAGACTTAGACATAACTGAAAAATGACTGAATCACAGATATTATAATTACATAGTATATAAAGATATACATAAAATGAATAAAAAGTAATTTGGGGGAAGGAAGAAGACATTGGAGGAGGGAGGGCTCCTCTAGAAACACTACAGAAGGGAATACTTGAACTGAGCCTTGAAGGAGAGTGGATATTCTAAGTGTCAGGAGTAAGGAGAGAGCACAATCTGGAAGTAGAGAGGACCATGATATCAGGGAGGTGATACTATGACATACAGGTGAAATTCTGAGCCTGGAGAATATCTAAGGCAAAGGCATAGAGACAAGAAATGGGGTGTCATATCTGAGAATAGCTAGAAGGAAAATTTAGCTGAATTGTAGAATGTGAACAAAGTAATGTGTAAGTCTGGGGAAAGAATTTGGACCAGAATATGAAGAGCTTTAAATGCCAAAGGAGTTTGGCCAAAAGTCAAATGATTGCCTTTGGAAAAAGTAAGTTCCCTTCACTGGAGATTTTAAGCAGAAGCCTGATGACCACTAATTAGGGACGTTGTTGCAGTTAGAGCTTGGACTAAAGTCTAAGTTTAATGGCTCTAAGTTGTGGAGTAAAAACAGTAACACCCATTGAACAACATCATAGAGAGAGATTATTGTGGACATAGGTAGCAAGAAAAGGCTTAGAAGGAAGATGTGGTTTCCAAGTTAAACTTTGAAAAATAGGCAGGATTTCAAGACAAACAAATCAAAGATGTGTTTTCTACCCATTCTAAAACTGTTGAGATAATGAATGTTTCAACATAATGAAATTATGTTTGAGAATTATTTTGAGACTCCTTTCTGTGAAAGGATAAATCATATGAAACTTCTTTTTTATTTGTAACATCATTTCATTTCATATCTCAAAAGCAGCACCTCTGGTATTAAAATACCATCTATCCATTAAAATACCATCCATCTAGGAAGTGGATATCTTCAATAAAGAGAAGATCTAATTCAGTTCCAATTGATCAATGATGGACAGCATCAGCTACACACAGAGAACGAACACTGGGAAATGAGTGTAAACTGTTTGAATTTTTGTTTTTCTTCCCAGGTCATTTTTACCTTCTGAATCCAATTCTTCCTGTGCAACAAGAGAACTGTTCGGTTTTGCACACATATATTGTATCTAGGATATACTGTGACCTATTTAACATGTATAGGACTGCTGGCCATCTGGAGGAGGGGGTGGAGGGAGGAAGGGGAAAAATCTGAACAGAAGTGAGTGCAAGGGGTAATATTGTAAAAAATTACCCATGCATATGTACTGTCAATAAAAAGTTATAATTTTAAAAATACCATCCATCTATCCATACATACATATATATATATACACACACACACACACACACACATCTCCTAGCTATTATTATTATTATAATATCTTCAGTAAGCCATGAGACTTCACTTCTGTCTTTTATTCTTTCCAATTCTTGTGTTATACTATGCCCCTTCCTACCCTCCATTTTCATTTTTATGACATTTCCTGACCATCACATTTCCTTTGATGATAAAAATATCTCATATTTATGTACTTTGGGCTAAAGTTTTCATTTAAGAGTATCAACAGCTAAGTTAATATTCACAAAAGACCTAAAAACTATGATTCTTAGCATTTTGTGGCCCTTTTTATGACATGTTGCTGTTATCCTTGCATAATCAGAAAGGGACACCTAAGATTCATGGCCATTTTGTACTTTTCTTTGTTTTATAGATTGCATCAAAACAAGAATTACCAAGTAGCCAGACTACTGGTGATGAGTACCAACCAACCAAGGACTTTTTTAGAGAGAATTTTCTTATAATTCAGAGCAGGTGGCACCTCTGGGAGATTATATTGTTGGTAAGGAAAGGGATTATATAGTAGCAAGCAATTGAGATTTTTGAAAACATTGTGCAGTTCACCTAATGTAATCCAATCTGCTCTCCTCCTCAGTTTTAAGTCCAGCTCATTTTCTATCTGTTGCAATTGTCCACAATATAGATGCTGAAGAACTGGCTCAGTGGGCTGATTATTCAGCTGTACTTTCTAATCTTCAGCTTATCATTCAAAAACATCATTATCTGGCTATAGACTACTTTTCCAAGTTTATTTCACATCACTTCTCTCACACTTTCCATGTTCCAGTCAAAATGACCTATTTATTATTCTCCAAACTCAGCATAAATTAAGTCTTTCCATCTTGGAGCTTTTTGAGAGCCCAGAGCCATCTGTGTGGCAGTAAGAGACATTGGTGAATGACCTAAGTAGAGCTGGGATGCTATAAAGATGTGAAAAAAAAAAAAAAAAAAGGAAGGAAGACAAGTCATACGTGCTTCAAATGAAGACAACAGATGAATAGCTTGAATGGAATATTGGTTCCTGAGAAAATTTGTGATCAGTCTGAAATCTCACAAAATAAGCAGGCATAGAATGTTTTGCATTTGTATGTATGACGATATAAAATAAAGGGGCTGGATTTGACATCCTTTGATGCACTTTCCCATTCTCAATATATGAATTAATTGGATAGAACCCATATAGACAAAATCACAGAACCACTAAATAAAAATGTTTAAATCAATTAATACAAAATAGTAAGTAGTATAAATATCTTCCCTGGTTTTTTAATGAATGATGTTATATGGCAGAAAGCTTCTAAATGACTGATTTGAAGTCCCATCACTAGAAATCTGCTGAACCTGATTTACAAGCCAGATTTTCTTATTCTAAACTTAGAGTTCTCACCACTGCACCACACTGCCTTTTCTGATACCACCTACTGTTTTATATAGCATTTAACAGTTTAAAAGTACTTTCACGTTCATTATCTTATTTGATCCCCCTTTCACTTTTATTATCTCTTTGGTAAACAGAGTGTTGCTTTACCCTACAATAAAATTTATAAAGAAATTTAAATGCCTGTTAAATAATTTACTCAGGAAGACTTGAAAAAAACTGCCCTGGATTGATTGCCACATCCTTGTACCCATAAGTAAATGATTAGAATAGTCAATTGCTGAAGAAATGATATTGAAGCTAATAATATGATTTCTAATCTAATCTAATCTAATTAGAAAAAGACAAGGTAATCTGGCTTCTACACATAGTTAATAAAAGGCCTCAAGGTTTTTGGATAAAGAGGCAATTTCTGACCTTTCATATTAAGATCAGTACATGTTTTGCTTATTTCTAATTACTAAAATCTGACATTTGGAAATAATTGTTAGCATATATATAGCACTTTAAAGTTCACAAAGTGCTTTACATATTTTATTTTTATCTTCACAACTACACTAGTAAGTTTACACTATAAAATGGAGCTATTACTATGTCCATTTTATAGTTGAGGAAATTGGGACAGAGGTTAAGTAACTTGCCTCATGGGGTCTGCTTTGCTTTGCATTTATTGAACTCAAGATTCAGTCTTATTATGAAAAATTTCAAAAGATACCCAAAGTCTTTTATAGTACTATACACTTGAATTTTATTTTATCAAAAATTGTTTAACAGTAACAAGTTTTAGGAAAACTTGAACATAATAGGCTCACAAATTTTCAGAAATGGAAAAGCCCTTAGAAGTCTAGTTCAAGTACTAGTTTATAGGTGAGAAAATTGAAGCTTAGATATAAATGATTTTTCTGTGGTCATACAAAAGCAGCAAAGTATGACTGAATGTCATTTAAACATATACATAGCAATTATATGTGCTAGAAATTATACTTTATTTTTCTGGCTAAGCTTTTCAGTGGAAGATTCTCCCTAGTGCCACCTATGACATTGATATCTTAATTTAAAACTAATCTTTGGCAAGCTCACTATCCTGCTAGATCAGGAGAATTCCACATACATCATATACCTGGATTTGGGCACAATATTTGATAAAGTCTAGCATGAGAGAATCAGGCAACTTTGGTTCTAAGCAGAAAATTACATATTAAATCCACATTATAGACTACTCTCTGGATTACAGCTCAGAAAGTAAACTATAAAATATTTGTGTTATTGTTTGTTTAAGCCAAGATAATAATGATTCCCGTATTGATATAGTAGAACAAACACCATTTTGAATAAGAGTTTTAACTCTATCATTTAGTACTTGTGTGATCTCTGGGTCATTTGACCTCTTGGGACCTCAGTTTCCTCATTCTACAAATGAAGAGGTGTGATATGTAACCTGTAAGATTCCTTCCAATACTAAAATACAATGGCCCTATTAATTAAATACTGGAAAATATGAAGGATTTATTGATTTTATCTATGTGGGGTGTTCAGCCTTGTGTGGAACTTTATCCAATTGCTGTGACTCAATTGAAAATTCCTCAAGAATTGTCTGAAGTATATAGAGGATAAATGACCTACCTAAATTATTTCAAATCCTAAAAGGATTTGAATTCAGGGCTTTCTGACTTCAAGTCCAGCAATCTATCCACAATATGTAGTTACATGTGGTTTTATAACTGTGAAAATTATAAAATAAATTTTTTGATAAATATGTTTAATGACTTGGGTCTCAGTCACCATAAAGATAACATCAAATGGAGATATGACAGTTCTTTGATGCATTTTTCCCCTAATAAATATAGCTACCAGATAATTCTGCCTCCCCTCCCACCAACATCCCACCTATAGACCCCCAGGGAATGATTTTAAAAAACCTACTTTGAACCTTGGTTACCCTACTTGGCTGTCTACTATCAACTAAAATTACCAAATAATTGCCAAATTGGTACTTCTTTATTTATTGTATAGATCTGGTCAAGGATATGGAGGCATCTAGGAAGAGAAGACTCTATTCATGCCTAGCACGTAGTCAAGAAGATTCAGTTCAAATTTAGTCTCAGACAGTTATTAGCTGTGTGATCCTGGGCAAATCACTTCACCTTGTTTATCTCAGTTTCCTCATCTGTAAAAGGAACTGGAAGAGAAAATGGCAAATCACTCCAGTATCTGGACCAAGAAAACGCTAAATGGGAGCATAGAATCAGATACAAATGAAGAATGATTGAAAAACAACAATTAGGGAAGTAAGGGGAGAAAATCTCCTGAAAAATGCTTTTATACAACAATTTTAATCCAATTACTTTATCATCAATTTTATCTATTACTATAATTACTTATAACTGATAACTCAGTCATTTATAGTATTTGTTACTATACCAAGTATAAATAGAATTATATAGTTGATGACTATTTTTAAATGCTGCTTAATTATGTGGGTTAAAAACAGACCTGGGGTTGGATTCACAACAGTTATTGAACGGTTAAGTCTATAAATAACTCATGCCCCAAAGAGAAAGGCTGTGCTATCTTTCTTCAACCACAAGATGGCTCTATCTAGTTTATTTTATCCCTTCATTACCTCTCCAAAGTCATAAATACTGTAGCGAAAATCACCACTTCCAAACAAAACATCATGATCTGACAAAGGATATTGTTTTTGCAAAGCTTGTTAGAAGCACATTTTCTTTCTATGAATCACATGATGCCCAGGATTACACCCCAAATTAATCTAATTTGCAGTGGGGTAAAGAGCATCTCTAGGCACAGCTTTGTAATGGAAGGGTATAGTGTATTCCCTCATCCTTTCCTTTCTTTGTCCTTCGCCTGTTCTGGGTTGCCTTCTTCTATGCTCTCTGCCTGCTCTCCTCCCTTTTGCCCTGGTAACATTCCCAACTGTCTCTAAGCTTCTAGGTCACAAAACTTGTCCTCAGTAAGCATCTGATGACTGCACACACATTCATTCCTTCTTCCTCTGCCCAGGCAGAATAAAATTCTGTTGATTCTTTTGGAACATTTATTGAGTTTATCTCGTGTTTTAAATTCTCACCATTACCAGCCTAATCTGGGCTTTTGTCACCTCATGACTAAACAACTTAATAGTGTATAGTCAACCTGTAGTCAGTTACCTTGCCTACAAACCCCTCCTCTTCCAAGTCAACCTACAAACCATTGCTAAATTAATCTTCTTAAAGCATAGATTTCACCATGTCACTCTGGTTCAAGACTCTCCAATGATTGCCCATCTCCAGCAGCAACAAGCCCAAGTACCTCAGCCCGGCATTCAAGGCTTTCTGCAATCTGCAATTTCTATAATTTACAGCTTCTACTACAACAACAAGCATTTGTTAAGTATTTGCTATGTGCAGGGCACTATGCTAAGTGCTGAGGATAATAATATAAACAGAAAGAAAGACAGCTCGGGTCCTCAGGGAGTTTATATTCCAGTAAGGGAAGACAATACAGAAGGGAGCTAGGAGTTGGAGATGAGAAGGGTCCTAATTGTGGTAAAGTCCAGAGAACGAAACATGGCAATCTGGTCCCTTCCTCAAGGTTAACTGGCCAGCGCATTATCCAGTTTCATGTCACTTACTTTCTGGGACCTTGGTTTTTTCACTCATGAGCTGAATGTTCCAAACAGCCACAGTGGCTTGACTCAGGACCATTGTTGCTGAAAAGTCAGGAGAATGAGTCACCAGCAGTCTGTAAGCTAGAATCCATGTTGGGATTTGCCAAACGCCAAATAGCAAAAAGTGAAGTACTGAGCACCAGATCAACCCAATGTCTCAATCACTAAGATGCCAATTATTCATGTCAGCCATATTGTATTTGGATATAAACTTGGTAGGATAGGTGCTTTGAAAAAACTGTGGTAAATTTGAGCCAATAATCCCCAGGGACCAAAGTGGCATATACATCCCCCTCTAAAAGGTTATTTGTTAATTGGCTAAATGGAATTTTTGCCACTTACTAGAAGCTATATACTAGAAGACTAAAGGTATACACAATTGGCAAGCCAATAGCATTAGAGAAGAAATAACTTCCCCATGTATCTCGGAAATACCCCAGAATTCTCCCCAATAAGTCTAGTTTCTCCATCTGTCTCTGTCTCTGTGTGTATATAGGTGTGTGTGCATGTATGTACACATATACCTATGTATATATATACACATGATGCATGTATACCTATGTATATATGTATATGTCTGTGGGTATACATGCATTCATATATATACATTATATATATATTATATTATACATACATATACATTTATATATATATATATATATATATCCACAGACATATACATGGTATTTGTCCTTAAAATTGTGTATAAATATTACATTGGAACAAGCAATCACTTTTTAAAAATTTAAGTTGTCTTTGATCAGTAAAAATATACCTTCTCTACATCCCACCTTTCCCCTACCCTTTCCTAAATGATAAAGAAAGAAAAATAAAACCCCAGCTATAGTCAAACAAAATAAATTTCACATTGGCCATGTTTAAAAAAAATTATCATACTATAACTTGAGTCCCTTACCTCTCTACCAATCAAAAAGCATTTATTGAAGAACATCTATTAAAGAACAAATTAACATTTGTTAAGTTCCAGGCATTGTGCTAAGTGTTAAGGATAAAAAAAGCCCTTAAATAGCTCACAATCTAATTAAGGATCTAATCTAATGGAAACATACTACTAGAAGACATGTAGCATGTTTCAATGTAAATTTTCTAGAATCATATTTGGTTATTATGCTGAACAGAATTCTTGCGTTTTTCAAAGTTGTTTGTCTTAATAATATCGTTGCCCTTGTATAAATATTTTTGTTTCTGCTTACTTCACTCTGCATCAGTTTAAGACTTCACAAATTTTCTGAAACCATCTTTTATTATCTTACAGCACAATAGTATTTCATCACATTTATATACCATGATTTGTTTAACTATTTCCCAAATAATGAGTGTTGCCTCAGTTTTCACTACCCTGACACTTCAAAAAAAAGAGCTTTTGTAAATATTTTTATACACACTTAAGTTTGTTTTGTTTAGGACTAATCCTCCCTTAAACTGTTCTCCCTCTTATGCCTCATTCTTCTTTCTCCCCTTTCTTTCCTGTTGAATGCAGAGTATTTCTCTACCAAAATTTCTGTGTGTCAATTTTTCCTTCCTTTGACTGCTTCAAAGGTGAATGAAGTTCAAGCTAAAGCTTTTTCCTGGACTTTTCTTCCTCATTTGTATTGGGTACACTCCAATTCAATCTCTACTATACAAAGAAAGACCTCTGAGCATGTGAGTTGTTGGATACAATTTGCCAATATTGCCAAAACTAAAAAGTTCCAATATATGAAATATTCGAAATATATGTAAAACAAATGTGTGAACAGAAGAAGAATCTACTAACCTTCTAAGGATTTGAATGCCTAAGTTCCAGGTTATTCAGGAGCAATATCACTAAATCTACAGTAGGCTTACAATAGTTGTAGGCAAAGAATGTAGGAGCCCCACCTATAATTGAATGAGCCTGCCTTTTTTGGTTTGTAATAAGTTTTATATGACCTTCACAGGATAGAAGCATTAAACATTCACTTAGAACAGGTTGGAAAGTTGGGTTCTACTTAGAATTCTCCTATCTGGGTATTTTATTATGAATTTTCTCTCCAAAATGCAAATTAAGGGAACTCTTGGGTACTACTACACATCTCTCAGATTGGCTAAAATGACAGAAAAAAGATCATGATGAATATTGGAGGAGATGTGGGAAAACTGGAACACTAATATATTGTTAGTGGAGTTGTGAACTGATCCAACCATTCTGAAGAGCAATATGGAACTATGACCAAAGGGTTATCACACTGTGCATACCCTCTGATCCTGCAGTTTCTCTACTGGGCCTCTATCCTGAAGAGACCACAGAAAAGGACCCACATATGCAAAAATGTTTGCTGCAGCCCTTTTTGTAATGGCAAAGAACTGGAAACTGAATGTATACCCATTAGTTGGAGAATGGCTGAATAAGTTATGATATATGAAAGTTAGAGAATATTATTGTTCTATAAGAAATAATCAGCAGAATGATTTCGGAAAGGCCTGGAAAGACTTACATGAAATCATGCTAAGTGAAGTGATTAGAACCAGGAGAATATTGTATATAGCAACAAGCAAGATTATACAATGATCAGTTCTAATGGATGTGACTGTTTTCAACTGCAAGGTGATTCAGGTCAGTTTCAATGGTCTTGTGATGAAGAGAGCCATCTGCACCCAGAGAGAAGACTGTGGGAATTGAATGTGGATTAAACATAGTATTTTCCCTTTTTTTGTTATTGTTTGCTTGCATTTTGTTTTCTTTCTCATTTTTTTCCCCCTTTTTGATGTGATGTTTCTTGTGCAGCATGATAATTGTGGAAATATGTATAGAAGAATTGCACATGTTCGACATATATTGAATTACTTGCCATCTAGGGGAGGGGATGAAGGGAAGGGAGGGAAAAAATTTGGAATACAAGGTTTTGCAAGCATTTATGTTGAAAATTATATATGCATATGTTTTGAAAATAAAAAGCCTTTTTTTAAAAAAAGAATTTGTTCTCCAGAATATATTATGCTTCAGCTGAAGTAAAAACAAACAAACAAACAAAAAAACAAAAAAAACAAAAAACGCAGGACTAGTGATCTTGATTTTAGACTAGGCAAGAGCAAAAATATATCTAATTAAAAGATATAAGAAAGGAAACTACATCTTGCTAAAAGATAACATGGATAATGAAATAATATCATTACTAAACATATATACATCAAGTGGTATAGCATCCATATTCATAAAGGAGAAGTTAAGTGAATTGTAGGAAACTATAGTAGTTGGGGATCTTAACTTCCCTCTCTCAGAGGGATAAATTTAATCACAAAATAAACAAGAAAGAAATTAAGGACATGACTAGGATTTTAGAAAAATTACATATGATAGATTTCTGGAGAAAATTGAATGGGTATAGAAAGGAATATATCTTCTTCTTAGTGGTACATGGAATCTACACAAAAATTGAACATATAAGACATTAAAAAAAAAACCTTATAATTAAATGCAGAAAGGCAAAAATATTAAGTTTGCTCTCTTTGGAAAATAGTTTTAAGTTTGTATGTAAAGTCTCTAATAAGGTTTGGCTTTATAGACTACTGTTTGAGGAAGAAAAATCTGAATAATCCAATAAATTGGATTTATTTATTTTGTTTTCTTGAAGGGAAGGACTGATTTAATTTTATCTTTTTTATCCTTACTACCTAGCACAATGTCCAGCACATAGTAGGCATTTAATGAATGCTTATTGAATTGAGATTGAATTTAAACATTGAATCTAATTGAATTCAATTTAATTGCATTCAATTGTTGAATCAAATAAAATTTAATTGAATTCATGCTTAGAAATAATGAATTCCCATGTGTAATTGTGCTATGAAAGACTCTCTATAAGTAAAGTCAAGTCAATAAGCATTGATTAAGCTCCTGTTATGTGCTAAGTATTATGCTAACCCTAGAGATACAAGGAAAAACAAAACCTCTCTCCTTTTAAGAAATTCACAATCTCATGAGGTAAAGAACATGCAAGGAACTATGTGCAATTACAATATATATAGAAAACAGAGAAAAGAGTTCCCAGATCGCACTTGTGAAAAGTGTGCTTGTAAGAAATCCCAGTGAGTCTCGGGCGTGCCTTCATTTGCTGAGAACATTGGAATGTGCTTGCAGTTAGCTGATAGAATCTCAGAAAGCACACCAGAAGGATGGTTGACCTTTAATTAATGAGTATCCTTTATTGTAGGTCTGTGTTTATACCAGAAACCTGGCTAATTCCTGGAGTAAACATAATCTTCCTAAAAGAAAAAACAAATATTCTCCTTGGTGGGCATCTTGTGATGGAGCACCCTGTACCTAAGTGGGCTGCTCCATCTCAAGAATCATATACCAAATGAGAATACTTAGTGTTGTGCCTTCTTTGTTCTCAGCCTATAAAAACCCCTTAGTGGAAAAGGACTTTGAGGATTTAGCTAGGAAGTGTTGTACAGCTTGAAACTCTGAATAGCTGTGACCAAGGTCCTTCTAGCCAAGGAACTCAGATGTTGGTGATTCCTCATAATGGTGATGATGTTGTATGTTATTTTTGTTATTGTGTCTTTATTGTTATGGCAGCCACTATGTTTGTTAATTGTGTATTACTTTTATGCGTTAAGTTCCCTCTTCCTTTATGTCATTTAAATCAAGGTTCTGAGCAGTAATGAATTTGTACCCATCCCTTGAATGCAAATTTTGAACTTAAATTAATCTTACAGGGCTTATGGAGGGCAGCACTGGTTCTGGGTATATAATAATACTATAATGTTCCAATAATTTCTTTTCTTTTTTTTAATTTAAATTTTATTTTATTTAATAATAACTTTGTATTGACAGAATCCATGCCAGGATAATTTTTTTACAACATTATCCCTTGCACTCACTTATGTTTCGTTTTTTCCCCTCCCTCCCTCCACCCCCCCCCAAGATGGCAAGCAGTCCTATATATGTTAAATATGTTGCAGTATATCCTAGATACAATACATATTTGCAGAACCGAACAGTTCTCCCGCTGCACAGGGAGAATTGGATTCAGAAGGTCAATAATTTCTTTTAATAATCTAAAGACAATATTTGCTTTTATTTCTCTTTTGTTATTCCTCCAGAACATTTTTTTCATACCTAATCTTACCTAAAAGTAATATAGTGTCTATGGTCTTTTTAAAGGGACAATATCTCTTTTCACTGCCATTAAATCACATCAGTCAAAATTTTATTGGTAGAGAATTGACTCTAATTTATAAGAAATCAAGCCATTTTCCAATTGATAAATGGTCAAAGGATGTGAACAGACAATTCTCAGATGAAGAAATTGAAACTATTTCTAGCCATATGAAAAGATGCTCCAAGTCATTATTAATCAGAGAAATACAAATTAAGACAACTCTGAGATACCACTATATACCTGTCAGACTGGCTAGAATGACAGGGAAAGATAATACAGTATGTTGGAGGTGAAGTGGGAAAACAGGGACACTAATACATTGTTGGAGTTGTGAATACATCCAACCATTCTGGAGAGCAATTTGGAACTATGCTCAAAAAGTTATCAAACTGTGCATACCCTTTGATCCAGCAGTGTTACTACTGGGCTTATATCCCAAAGAGATCTTAAAAGAGGGAAAGGGATCTGTATGAGCACGAATATTTGTGGCAGCCCTCTTTGTAGTGGCCAGAAACTGGAAACTGAATAGATGCCCATCAATTAGAGAATGGCTGAATAAATTGTAGTATATGAATATTATGGAATATTATTGTTCAGTAAGAAATGACCAACAAGATGATTTCAGAAAGGCCTGGAGAGACCTGCATGAACTGATGCTGAGTGAAATAAGCAGGGCCAGGAGATTATTATATACTTCAACAACAATACTATATGATGACCAATTCTGATGGACCTGGCCATCTTCAGCAATGAGATGAACCAAATCAATTCCAATGGAGCAGTAATGAACTGAACCAGCTACGCCCAGAGAAAGAATTCTGGGAGATGACTAAGAACCATTACATTGAATTCCCAATTCCTATATTTTTGCCCACCTGCATTTTTGATTTCCTTCACAGGCTAATTGTACAATATTTCAGAGTCCAGTTCTTCTTGTATAGCAAAATAATGGTTTGGTCATGTATACTTATTGTGCATCTAATTTATACTTTAATATATTTAACATCTACTGGTCATCCTGCCATCTGGGAGAGGGGGTAGGGGGAAGGAGGGGAAAAATTGGAACAAGAGGTTTGGCAATTGTAAATGCTGTAAAGTTACCCATACATATAACTTGTAAACAAAAGGCTATTAAAATAAATTTTAAAAAAAAAACAAAATTTTATTGGTTACCAGTTTAAAAAAAATCTAAAAAAATTTTTTTGAAGGCAATCGAGATTAAGTGACTTGTTCACAGTCACATGACTAGTAACTGTCAATTGTCTAAGAACAAATTTGACTCCAGGGCTAGTGCTCTTTCCATTGTGTCACCTAGTTGCCTCCAAAAAACATCTAACAATTTAAAAATGTGACAAATAACAAAATTTAATTTTAATTTTAACAATTAGAAACTTTACAATTGGAAGGATTATGGTCAAAGCAACAAGACAAAATAACCTTGAGAGTTAAGAATACATCTTTCTTTCTAACTGCTCTTCTTTTCTAAGAAAGGAGAATAGGGAGTAAAGAATTCAAATAGGAAGGAAGGGGGGAAATTATTAGGGTTTATGTGTATAAGGATCATAAGCTCACTGCAGGAGTAGCTTCTTCCACTATGTTAATGGAAATATATTGCCATTTTCTATAACAGCAACTTACAAAATTTGTGCAGGGGTCAGGTGAGGTTTGGTAGTCAGCTGAGATCTGACTGTTAAAATTTCAGAAAGAGCATTTGCATCCAAGAAATCAACAAATGTTATAAATCAGGACTTGACTTACTGTTTATTGAGCATCTAGAATATAGACATAAGAAAAGTGATGAAAAAATGTTAATGATGCTGATTTAATTTAAAATTATGCCATACATGCATTGATTTATTTTAATTTCTAGAGAATTGATTGTTAAATATTTACCAGTACACCCCTGGGAGGCAAGGAGAGAAGGGGAAAAAATACCCAATGCCAGGGCTTGTTCCTCTAACACTTCCATCTAACCTTTTGCTTCCTTGTGACTAAGAAAAATGAATTTTCCAGTTACAGCTAAGGAAGTTAGAAAACAAAGTCGCATGTGATTGGTTATGCGCGCGCGCGCACACACACATACACACACACACACATTGAATGGTCAGTGAATTAAATTCTGTGAATCTCAGATCCCCTGCTATTGTTCTGGTATTCTAACCTTAATTCTCTTTATTCCTGGTTGCCTAATAACCTGTTTCTGACCTATACACTGGCCATTGACTTTACACTATCATTTTCACACTTCTGACCTTTTCTGAGATGAGACTTCCAAGCTACAGACTTTCCTCAATTCCAGACCTAGGACAATTCAGTCTATATCAGAAAAAGCCTTCAGTCCCTTTCCATCCAGGAGAGAGATATATTAGCTCCATGATTTCCCTGTCTACCTCATCTCATCTCTAATTGTAATCAGTAAATCCGAGTTGGAAGAAATTGTAGAGAGGATTTAGTCTCAATCCCTTATTTTATAGTAACAGGAAACTCATCCAGAGAAAAATCACAGAATCTTAGCACTGGAAAGGAATCTTAGAGAATACAAAGTTCAACCTGAGCATCTTCTCTAGAGCATTCTCACCTAATACATGATCACCTAACTTTTGTTTGAAGACTTTTGGTGTAGGGGAAGTCAGGAAGCCCATTCTATTTTGGGACTGATTCATTGACTTTCTGCAGCTCACTGCTTAGTTTTGTTCTATGAGACTATCTACAACAAGGCTAATACCTTTTCTAAATGAGTCCGTCTCAAATCTTTGAATATATCATTATTCCTTAATCTTCTCATTACTTAAGTATTCTCTAGATTATCAATATCATTACTAAAATGTGGGATGCAGAACAAAACCCAGATGTGGTCTGATCAGGACAAGTATACATCAGGACAATTAGTGTCATCTTTCTGGATATTACTCTTAATTCGAGCTCTGGCTTTGGGGGAGGGGGACAAGTTGTTATATTACTATTGACTCATATTGAACTTGACAGTCCTCTAAAAGTTCCGGGTTTTGAAGATAAATTATTTTTTAGACATGCATGCTACATGTCTAGTACTCATGAATTTTTTTTGAAGCCAAATACAAGATATTTATCGGCATAAAATTTCATTTCAAGCTATTTTCCCAGCCTGTCAAGCTATTTTTGGATGCTTACTCTGTCACCTATCATGTTCTCTTACCCTCCCAGCTTTGTGTCAAAGGAAAATGTGATAACATGCCATTCAATTGAATGGAGCCCTAGGAGGCCAAGCATAACAAGTTTAGCCTTGTCAAACCACATCCCTGGATTATTACTATCACCTGCTTACTCCATTATTAGTTGTTTAGTTACTCAGTAGTCCTGGAAGAATTCACAAAATAACAATGACTAGATCTAATACACACATTTATATTATCTAATCTCAACTGGATCCTCACTTTAGCAAGGTAATCCTTGAAAGATTACTGTTTCACTCTTTACATGGCTGATCCAAACCATCTCTTTTTTTAGGCCTCCAACATTACTTCCAATCCTAACTCTTCCAGTTAAAAAGCTCACTTCATACTTTATTGAGAAATAGGAATCATTCACGATAGGAAGGATCCCTCTTCTCTTCATCTCATAACTTCTTTATATCAACCTCCATTCCTTTCTCTTTCAATCTGTTATTTGGTGAAGGGACTTTCATCCTTCCTAACACCAACCCTTCCCATTTTCATTTGAAAATTTCTTCAATGATCATTCTCATATCCCCATCTTTAGTCTAATTCTATATATCCCATCAATTGTGAGATCTCATCATTTCTACTTCTAAATCATCTACCAAATCTCTTTCTTTCTCTCTACACATATAGTTATCATCTTAGTTTACTTTACCTCATTACTTTTTGCCTAGACTACTGCAATATTAGGGACATGTAATCTTGCTGAATTCCAATTCTTGTTCCCCATATATATGAAGAAATATTTTCTTTCTTTTTTGGAATTTCTCTAAAATGAAAGTCTGAAATAATATGTTCTTATTTGATAAAATCAGTGCTTCCAAGTACCATTTAAACAACTTTGTTTAACATCTAACATCATTAATAACCTGGTTTCAATCTACCTTTCTAGTTTTATCATACATAACTCTCCTTCACACACTCTCAATTCAGGCAAACTGGTTTTGTTATATAGCTCCTAAGAGATTGCGCTCCTTCTTATCTCTGTCCCTTTTCCCTCTGTCTACTATTCCTGAAGTGCATCCTTTTGTAATTTCTAATTTCTTTCAAGATTTAGTTCAAGCATTGTCTTCAGCATTAAGTTTCTCTTGGTCCGCTCCCCAACTCCAAAATTATTTTGGATTCACTTTGCACATATTTGGCATAAACTTGTAAATATAAGTCAGAAAAAATATTAATTGATTTAATAAGCATTCTGGATTTAGAGAATCTTGGTTCAAATTCTGTCATTGATACAACTACCTGTGTGACATTGGGTAATTTACTTAAGCTTCCTGGGTTTCTTTCCTCAATTGTAAATTAAGCAGACTATACTAAATAGCCTCTAACATTTCTTCTAAGCCAATATCTATGATTTTATGAAATAAAAAGTAAAATAACCTTTGCTCTTGAGTTTGCATACTGCTGGGGAGAAGGCAACAGCATAAGGTTACTGCCACGATCCTTGGCTACTTACACTACTTTCTTTCCTGTGGACATCCAATCATTAATGACTAGTTTTTGATTCTGGCTATTCAACTACTTCCAAGTCTACTTAACTGTACTATCACCAAGTCTAGCTTTTGCCATCTTTTCAATAAAAATAGCATGAGAAACTAGGGATGAAGAGAAAAAGGTTCTGTATTCTATCTTAATTACCTCCATTTTAGTGCAAACTGAGCACCCATGTCTATTCCTCATTGAGTTTCTTCACCCCATTAGGCGGTTTTTAAAGCTTGTTATAACATGTTTCTAGCACCAGTATCCTTGTTATTACAATCATTACAGTGAACAAGGTTGCAAGATATCACACAACCATCCATATTTGAGAACTGCTTACTCTGTCCTATTTTTACTTTTAAAGAACATTATTTCTTGTACTTAGGAACAGTGTATGATTCAAAAAACAGCCTTTGCTTTTTTTCTAGTCTTAGATAATGTTTATTTTTAGGAAATGGCTTGTATTCAGCTCCCATTTGCCTTAAAATGATTTTCATATAAGCTAAATGACTAATCATGGTTTGTAATATCAATAAAACATTTTTTAACTGACATTGAAGACTGGTTATTTTTTTTTTTTTTTTGCCATGACAGATTCTTTCAAATGCTTTGCTGAATCTAGGTAAACTATAGCTGCATCATTCTCTTGATGTATACTAGTGTTACTCTGCCCTCCAAAGTTGGGCTGTAATTTTATCTCTGTAAGAAATTTCCAATGTGAAAATTCCTTCCTCTTATGAGAATTAGAGCTCATTTATAAGTAACAATCTGAGAAAGGTGCCTATAGTAGAGAAAAGTTAGATGACTTGTCCATGGTCATGCAGTTATGACTTGAAGTTGTTATTAACTCCAATGTCATCCCTTTATTCATAATGCTGCATTGATTCTTGATCTGTTCTTGATGCAATATGTTTACTAACTCAGTGATTATTCCTTTTTTTCTAGATGATTATTAAACATCTCTTTAAAAATATGTTCTAGAATGTTTTCAAATGTGGGGCCTAGAGTTTGTGGGTGTTATTCTTTCTCCTCCTTGAATATTGGGATAATGTTTGCTCTTATTTAATCCTGGAGAACTTCTTTTCTCCAAAATTTTCAGAAAACAATGACATTGGCTCAGAAATCATATGGATAAGTGCTTTCAGCAATTATGTATACAGGTGATATAGAAAACACTCTGTTTGGTTCAGATGCCTTGACTGGGTGCAAATACTTTAAAAAAAAATTAATCATTCAGAACTGAGCATGAATAGGGACTATAAATCTTGAATCAATCCAGGTCATTGTATGAAAGTCTAAATGAGGCCCTAGCACTTGAATAAAAAAGAAAAACTATCTCAGACTTCGGAAGAAGAGACTGTGACCCTCTGGATTACTGAAGTTAGAGCAAGGTTGGAAGGGAAAGTCCCTGGCTATGTGGCCATAGAACAGGGAGGATCTAGAATAAGAGAAGTCCTCCCAAAAGGTCAGCTCTCTCCCTGACTTCATTTCCCAATGTCTATTCACAGACACTACAAAATAATCAGTTGTTTCATTACCCAAATGCTTCTAGTAATCTGAATTTTGCCTCATCTACAAAAACACCAGAGGTGTCTATTAGATAGAAATATAAATGTAAGATTAGTCAGAAAGTCCAACTTCTGTCGAAGTGTTGACAATCATTTCCTAACTGAAATTTAGAGTGATTGTGATTGAACTCAGAATTTTTCAATAAATTCCCGAAGGCCAAAGAGAGGGAAACTATATGGACTGTAAGGGCTATTAAATTATCTCCTGGACTTAAGGGTATTACACAGAAATTAAGTTCTTTGGATCTGAATATTTGAACTTTTCTTTTTTTTCCCTTTCTTTTCATAATATTTTATTTTTCCAAATATATGCAAATATAGTTTTCAACACTCATCTTTGCAAAACCTTGTTATCAAAATTTTTCTCCCTTTCATCCTCCCTTCCTCTGCCCCAAGACTGCAAACAATCCTATATAGGTTAAACATGTGCAGTTTTTCTAAACATATTTCCATATTCATCATGTTGTGCGAATAAAATCTGATCAAAAGAGGGGAAAAACACAAGAAAGGAGGAAAAACCAAGCAAACAACAACAACAAAAAGGTTAAAATACCATGCTTTGATACACATTCAGTCTCTATAGTGCTTTCTGGATGTGGATGGTACTTTCCATCACAAGTCTGTTAGAACTCCCTTGAATCACCCCATTGCTGAAAAGAGTCAAGTCCATCACAGTTAATCATCACATAATCTTTTTGCTACTGCATACAATATTCTCTTGGTTCTGCTCACTTCACTAAGCATCGAATAATGCAATGACTTCAACTTTTCAAGAGTAAAAAGTTGCTCTCTTATTATTACCCTATTAATCTTTATTTTCCTTCCAGAAAAGAGAATAAAATAAAAAATAATAATTAAATAGTAAGATTGTAATTAATTCCTGGAGAAAATATAGGACATCTTATTAAAGGAATGGTTTGTGAGTATTTAGAAAGGTATATGATTATCTCTAGGAGTCAAATTGGTTTCATCAAAAACATGTCATAATAACTTCCTATCTTTCTTTAATATGGTTGCTAAGCTGGTAGAGCAAAATTCCATATTAATAGGATACAGAGATTCCAGTAAAGTATTAAAGTATATTTCAATGTTTTTAGACAAGATAAAGAGATGCACAAGATAATAATATTATGAAGTGGATTAGGAACTGATTGAATTAATCACTAGACTCAAAAAGTAATGTTTATAGTACCAATGTCAAACTGAAGGAAAATCTCTAGTGGAACTCTCCAGGATCTATCCTTGCTCATGGTTTCTTACATATTTTTATCAATGCCTTGGACAAAGACATAGATAATACACTTTTCAGATTTGTAGATGACAAAAAGATGAGAGGGATGAGTAACACATTACATTACTAAATTAGGATCTAAAAATATCTGGCTAGACTAATGAGTCAAATCTAAAAAAAAGATAAAATTTTAAGAGACAAATATGAAGATTTTTTTTAAGTTACATTCATGGACACAAGATTGTTGGGAATGAGATGGAAAGAATGACTAAATAATCGGGGTGGGGGGGATTGGGATTGATTTAATGCATTATAGCTTCAATGTGAGGCAGCAGTGTGATGTGACAGCCAATGAAGCTATTGTGATTTGGGGGGACATAAATAGAGGAATAGTTAAAATAAGAGAGTCATGTCTACTCTGAGTCAAAACTGCATCCAGAGTATTTCGTTCATTTCTAAGCAATACATTTTAGCGGGGACAGTAGCAAAGGAGAACCAAGTCAGAGGAAGACTACTAGAATGATGATCATGGAAAGTCATGGAAAGTCAAATCATGGAAAGATCAGTTGAAGAAAGTAGGGATGTTTAGCTTGGGGAAAAGAATGTTTAGGAAGAGAAGGAATGATGGGGATCCTTAAGTATCTGAAGTACCTGTGGAAGATTTGCTTTACTTTGCTCTGTAAAGCTAGAAGAAATAAGTAGATGTTGTAGAGAGGCAAGTTTCAGTTCAATGTGAAGACAAACTTCCTAATAATTAAAACCACTTAAAAGTAGCTAACTACCAAATATGTATTATATCTAGGATATACTGCAACATATTTAACATATATAGGACTGCTTGCCATCTTGGGGGGGGGGTGGAGGGAGGGAGGGGAAAAAACGAAACATAAGCGAGTGCAAGGGATAATGTTGTAAAAAATTACCCTGGCATGGATTCTGTCAATACAAAGTTATTATTAAATAAAATAAAATTAAAAAAAAAGTAGCTAACTACCTCGAGAAGTACTAAATTCCCCATTGCTATAAATCTTCAAGTCTAGTCCTTTTTATTGGGATTGAAGGGGGATTTCTGTTCAGATGTGGGTGGAACTTATTGGCATCTGACATCCAGCTCTGACAATGTGATTCTGATGTTATAAATAATTCTCTTCTCAAAAAGATGTCTCATTTCTTTTATCTCCTTCTCATCAAAAAATTTCTTTAATCAGAACAATGACTTCTAAATAAAAATAATCTCAATATTAATCTGTAAGTAAACATGTAAGTAAAATCAATATTATATAATAATTGACAAAAATAAATTTGATAGGAAGTGGAATTTCCTTTTGTAGAACAATGTCTTGCATTTCTCATAGATTTATACATTATTTTATTACATTTATTATTACTACCATTTGGTATTTATATAGATACACATCTATGTACCTACACATATACATATACATACATATACATATATATATATATATATATGTAGTTGTCCAATTATTTCAGTCATGTCCAACTTTTTGTTACCCAATTTTGGGATGTTCTTGGCAAAAATATTGGAATAATTTATCATTTCCTTCTATAGCTCATAAGGAATTGAAACAAACAGGACTAAATGACTTGCCCATTGTCACATAGTAAGTAACTATCTGAAGATGGATTTGAACTCATGAAGATGAGTCTTCCTAATTCCAAGCCTCATGCTCTATTCACTGTGCCACCTACCTGTCCCACATGTATACATATACATATAAGTGTATTTGTTGGCATGTATATATACATATATACATATATGTGTATATATATACATATATGTATACACACACACATATACACACACACACACATAATTATTCAAGTCTGCATCCTTGGAAGGCACCATCCCTAAGATCAGGAATTTCTCCTTATTGAATTAGAAACTTTTCTTTGTCCTACTCACTATCAAAAACTGCTTTGTATTCTAATTCTTTTAGATATGTCTTATCTCCATATTGCTAGATTTTAAAAGTTTTATTGATTATATTATATTATATTAATATTGATTACATTCTATTATTATAATTATATAATAAACTATTTCATATACCATATAATTATATATTAACCTATAATATAATTATAGTATATTAATTATACTCCCCTTTTAAATATATTCCCTTTAATGCCTACCAAAATTGTTGTTCAGTCGTTTTTCAGTCGTGTCTGACCCTTAATGACCCCATTTGGGATTTTCTTGGGACACTGGGATGGTTTGTCATTTCCTTCTCCAGCTCATTTTACAGATGAGGAAACTGAGGCAATTGGAGTTAAGTGACTTGCCTAGATCTGAGGCCATATTTGAACTCAGGAAGGGAAATCTTAATTTAATAATTGATTTGTTGAATGAATATTATAACTTGTGTGTAAGCAGTTAAATGTCTTTCCTGCCCCTCCTTTTCCCATTATAATCACTATTTCTAATGTTCCTGATGGCAACATTAGATAGTTCACTATGATCAGGATAAACAGTGTTCCTACAGTTGTCAGTGCAAGCAAAAAAAAGATTGCTTTCCTATAAGCTGCTAATTACAAACATTTCATTTCATTTGTCACTGTGTACATTTTTCAACAAGTGCAGAAGTCGATGCACATTGCTGATTTCCTAATGAGAAGTCATATTCTAGTGCTTTGCAGGGTAGAAAGAATAAGTTGCCGGGTTCTTCCTCACTCCTGGTTGATAAACTTGAGCCTGAAACAATCACAATTTTCAATTTGAAATGATAAAAACTAAGACAAACAAATTAGCAGCCACTCAACTCTAGCTTTCCCAGTTGTGCTAATTTAAACTTTTTTTTTTTTTTTTTTTTTTTTTAATGCTGAACCTCTGGAAAACTAACCAACTAACTACACATAATGATGGTTCCCAAGCATGACCAAAAAAAAAACCTTATGTTGCTCAGGTAATTTATTCTTTCCACAATTTACCAGCAAAATGGCAAAGCACAGTAGGTTGGTTTTATCTAACACAATTCTATGGGAGACACTGACAAGCTGCAGAGAAAAGTAAGACAAGCAGGAGAAATAGGGTCAACATTATACACAGAAAAAACATTAGTGATCAACAAGTTCATCACCCCCATTTTACAGAAGAGGCAATTGAGGCCCAGAGAAATGAAGTGACCCACCCTAAGAGTACTTAGCTGGTGAGTGACAGGAATGAAATTATACTAAACTTTCACAGAAATAAGGCTCTGTATACTATTGACTACAATAATCTTCAGAAGAGCACAATTTTTTTCCTTTAGATTCCTTTCCTTTATCATTCCCTCTCCCCTTAACTCTTTTTCCCCTTACAGAGAAGAGTCAGACAGGTCAGGTAGAAATGATATTGAGCAACTGTTCAAGCATCTGTCAAAATTCCTATTTTTAGTGAATGAACATATTAGGCAAATTATTTTCTCCTCTCCAAAGGAAGCTGAATCCCATTAGAGGATTATGTTGAAGTCCTTTTTATAGCCTAATTTTGGTGTACGCCATCGAAAAAATTAGAACAGAAGTCATCCAATATGGATTTCATTCTGTTTTTCAATAGCCATCCCAGGAATAGCTACTTCTGAGGAATTGTGAGAAGAGAAAAAGGCAAAATAGAATCCTTATTCTTTCTTCTGCTGGGGATAAAGACAATTTGTGTCTATGATGTCTAATGCCAAGCCAGCTAACTTCAGAGACAAACACTAGAGGAGAAAGGTATAAGTGAGAAGGCTCAAATATTTTTATCACCTCATTTTTGTGATTAAGCATAATAAGATATAGGAAGATAAAATATCTAGTCTCAACAAATCAGCCTAGAGGCAAAGCACCAGACTAGTACCTTGAGCTCTATGACTTGTATCATTCTAACCATATATTCAGTGCACCATTTCCCATGTTCTTTTTTAAATAGCTTCTTTTTTTTAAAAAAAATCCAAGTTTTTATTTTTTTATGTGGTTTCTTTTCTGTTGAGGGAGAGTGCTCTGGAGGAACATCTGAGCCATGAATACATAAGTGATTACCCCAAAGCACCCCACCTTGAACCTGGTGATAGGAAAGAATCCTAGAGCCAGAGAGGATTCTATGGTACCTTATAAATATTTCAAAGGAAAAATTAAATGTGGTTTATATGAAATGTTATCTAGATCCTTGAACACTGGACTGAAAAAATATAGTGGATAATGATGTCTTTGTAATTTCTGCCATTTAATAGTGGCTTATATAGTTTAAAAAAAATTTAGGGGAAGTAAAGAATTTATAATTTAAGGTGATGCAATATATTATTTAAAAAATAAGGAAGTCTCTCAAAACTGCCCCAAACCTCTCCAATAACTCCATGAGGAGGATTTTATCATAAGAAATCACCAGGAAGATAAAACTTTCCAGTATTGTAGACAGAAATTCTATGCACATTCAAATCTCTGACCCTCTGGATAATCAGGCAGCAATTAGCACAAATCAGACTCTGCTCACTAGATGGATTCTGGCTCTTCAAGACTAAAATGGACTTAAAGTGGATATGAGGTGATTAAACACAGTCCTGCAGCTTTACCCAGGGGAGGGATGTAACAACAGTAGGTAAAAATGTGATGATTCAATGAAGTGAGGAGGGCTAATTAGAGAAATGAAGTATAAATTGCTTGATGAGCTGACAACCAAGTGGGAAATGTTCTATTTTAAAAGAGTATAGGTCCCTTGTCCTAAGGAAGAGAGCAGACCATACAGGTCAAATTCTGAATCTAAGGACATAGGTAAGAAAGAGGTTATAGTGCAAATAATATTGAACAAGGTATTTTAATTTTCAAAGATTTATTGATTATAAATATTTATCTACCCTGTTATAGGTATAAATATATACAAATATAGAAAATTTACATATTTGTATATGTGTGTATACACACATGTATGTATACTCTCATGCACACATAGTCACTGTTAATAATTGTTGGTATAGACTAACCCTTGAGGAAGCAGAGGTACTTAGAAAGCATCTGTGGCTTCATCCTTTGTTTCAATGCAGAGTTTCTCAAAGGTGGTCAAGAATATTCCACTGCCATCAGTAGCAAGATCAAGAAGTCAGTTCATTAGTAAATAAACATTTATTAAGAACCTACTCAGAGTCAGACACTTTGCAAAGCTGTTGTTGTTTGCTCTTTACTCTCAAAGAGAACCAAGACACCAGGGAGCTAATGCCATGACTTATAGGTGAATTGGAATTAAGAGGTGGGGGTGCTGTGCAAGGTCACAAGTCTTACTTTTTTCTCTAGAGCCATCTGGGTCCAGTGGCAAGACATAGATCAATATGATGGGAGATGGTCCTGTATGCAGTGGGAGACCCTGGCCTTTTTAAGCTAAGGTTTTTTTCAGGTCTCAGTTTCACTGAGGCAAAATCCATTCAATAACTAAGAATTAAGAATTGAGGCAAAGAATGACCTCTTTTGCTTAGTCAAATAAAACAAAAAACCAATCTGGGAGGGAAGATCCTCAGATTTTCTGGCCAAAATAGAAACAATTGCTATATACATTCACTTTGAGCCACAGGGCCCGAAGATAACTTACTATGGTAAGCTCTAGGGATACAAAAAAAGGGGGGGGGGACACAAAAGACAGATCCTGCTCGCAAGAAGCTCACATTCTACCAGTGTCGTTGAAGGTTAGGGGGGAGGGTGGTGTAACTTGTAAGAGAACTGAAAAGATAGGAGCATGGTGGGGAGCAACTTTGAATATATTGTGTTTTTTAATTTATGAAATCAAACAAACATTTCCAGAACATTGTGGAATTTTTTTAAAAAGATGGTTGCAAATTATAATTCTATTATGTTTAATAATAATATTATATAAGAATTTTATATTTAATCTGGGAGGTAATAGGGAGCAACTAGAGTTTTCTGAGTGGAAGGCAAGAGGGTAGACATGATCAGAAGTTATCTGGGTAGAAATTCCTTACTAACTAATGCTAGATTAAAACCTGAACTAGGCAAGTGACCCAATTTCTCTTGGTCTCACTTTATTCATTGCTAAAAATGAAGAAATTGGACTAGATTAAAAGTTCTTAATCCTTTGGTGTATGTGTGTCACAGATACCTTTGTAAGTCTGATGGAGCCTCTAGACCTCTTCTCAGGATAATATTTTTAAAATGCATGAAATACATCAAATTCCAAAGGACACCAATTATATCAAAATACAGTTATCAAAAAATTATTTATGAAGTTCAGAGATCCCAGATTAAGAAATTTTGGACTATATAATCTTTGTTAGCTAAATGATTCCAACTAAAATCTATAAATTGATACATAAGCAAGGTCCAGAAATTTTGTGGCATCTTTACTAAAGCTATTCCTTTAACTTGTTCAAGAGCAAAATTTTAAAGAAGTATCCTGTTCACTGAATCACAGAATTTTAGAGTTGGAAGAGGCCTAGTTGAAATCATAAATCAAAAGAAAGCAGATATACTTATAGACACTGAATGTGATTTAGGAGAGCACCAAATGTTGAGACTGATGTAGGCACCAAATGTTGGGATTTGGTCATAGGAAAATTTCACAATGGCGATTCTCTTTGGCAGAGTATGTTTATTTACGAGAAGAGGTTACAGACAAAATAAAGAAATATTAATAGACACCAGAAATGGTATATATGAAACAGTGTTGGGAGAGCACATAGCAAGGAAAGGGGTTTTAACAATTAATGATGGAAAAGACAAATTCCCTAGTAGAATATGTTATATAATCATAATTAACCAGGAGAAAGGAAACACTCCATGAGTTTGGAGTATGCTTTTAACTGGTAGTGCCCTAAAAGAGTTAGCTATAAGAAGGAAAAAGAAGCCACAGGGCATGGTGGGGTGATAGGAGAGATACCAATGGCATAGGACAGGGGTGAAGGGAAAGCTGTGATGGGCTATAACCCCAAGAGGAATTCAGCAAGGATGTTATGACCAATGGACAGATCTATAGAGGAAATTTAACCTCAGGGACATGACTCGAATTTCTGACAAAACCTATCAAGGCCATTCTGTAAGATTAAAATGACTCCTATCAGTGCTCTTCTTACTTGTCGCAGGGAACAATTCCATCACTGCTCTAGCCCCAATTTGTTCGCTGCACCTCAGTTACTGAGAACCTCATCAAAGTCTCACTATATAATACACTTGATGAGTGGTCATTTAAAGTCATTGAAGTTACCTTCAGTAACAGGGAATTCATTACCTTCAAGGTAGCTCATTTGGGATTACTTTTGGACATTTTAAAAATTCTTGTCTTTCCTGACTCTAACTTTGAATTCTTTCTGCTGTGACATGTTGCCCCTTAAGTGAAACATTTGATAGATGCTTATAAACCACTATTAACTATTAATTATAATATATTGTATTAGGCACAGAATAGCATTATTTAAATTTGGTGAATTTTCCCTGACATCGAGCCTAAATTTATCTGTGTACTTCCAATAATTTTCTCTGATACTGCCTTCTGGGATCAAACAAAAAAAGTCTAATCTTTCTTCCATATATAACAGCCCTTTAAATACTTGAAGACACTTATTGTATTTCCTCTGAATCTTTTCTCATTGAAATATCCACCAATCTGGTTGCCCTCCTCTACACATCCTCTATCTTATTAATGTCCTTCCTGAAATGTATTGCCCAATTAACCAATCAACCAATTTTTATTTAGTACCTACTATGGTCAGGTACTGTGCTAAGATTTGGGGATACAAAAAGAAGTAAATTAAGATCCTTGCCCTCAAGGATTTACAATCTGAGAATTAACACAATATTCCAGATGAAGTCTGATCAATGAAGAAACATGACCTCCTTATTTCCAATCTTCAAAGCATTTTTATTTTCATATCACAGTACTAATTCATATCAAGTGTACAATCCACTAAATCCCCCAGAATTTTCTTTTACAGTGTAACCATGCTCCTCCTGTCTTATATTTGCAAATTTTATTTTCCCACCCAAGTGTAAGATTTTGCATTAATCATCCCTGAGTTTTATCTTATTAGGTTCATAGCAGTGCTATAGCCTGCTGGGGTCCATTTGGATCCTGTCAATAATTCTAAACATTAGTTCTCTCTCTCAGTTTAGTTTCATCCTTGAACTTGAAATCTTTGTCGATGTCAATGATAAAAACATTCACCAGTACAAATCTCCGAGGAGTTCCACTGGAGATATGTGCCCAGGTAACATTGAATTATTAAGAATCACTCTTTTATAAATATTCTAATGCCTCACTGTGGCATGGAAAAGACCCTGAGGTCCCCAAAGCTATACTATTGAAAATTAAACTCTATCAGATCCAAAACTGGAAAGACTTTGAACATAGTTGTAGCCAACTTGGATAATCCTCAGAACACAAAGGAAAGAATGTAATCCTAGAGTGGCAAAGCAAATTCTTCTCTCCTGAATCAACTCTGAATTCTTTCTGCTCTGCCATGCTGCCCCCTCAAGTCAAACACATGATAAGTACTTATAAGCCATGATTAACTATTAATTATAATGTAATATTGTTATTAGGCAGTGATTAAAATAATCACAGAATAGCATTATTTAAATTTCGTGAATGATACAATTGGACTTTTAAAAAGAGGGCATAGGGGTAAGAGAAGGCCAAAAAATGGTGACACAATGGATAAGCTGGAAGAATCTGGCTTCAGACAATTACTAGATGAATGACTTAATCTTATTTGCTTCAGTTTCCTCATCTGTAAAACAGAACTGCAAACAGAAATGTTAAACCATTCCAATATCTTTGCCAAGAAATCCCCAAATAGGGTCACAAAGAATAAAAAATGAACAATAATAACACATAATTAAAAGATAAGTGAACATTATTAATAATTAAGGGTATAGTCACACAGTTGTTGCTGGGTATATATTTGAAGCCTTTCCAAACTGATAGGATCTTTCAGAATTTATACAATAGCAATAAAGCATGTTTAAAAAAGCACTGAATTTGGATTTAGGAAAGATTTCGGTATGAATCACACCTCTGATCTTAACTGATCTTGGGCTTATGAGTTCAATGATTTGTTCATGTAGCTCTAAAATAGGGAAAATAGCACTTTTTCCAATAAGGGCAATTTAATGAAATAACGTATATAAAGTGTTTTGTAAAACTCAAAGCACTAAATGTCAACTATTATTGCACTGATGTTGAGAGTCCAAGGTCATTTCAATGTCACAACAAAGCATTGTGGTAGAGGTCAGTACTTTTTGTTTACTCATAATTATGAAGAAAGGTTCTCTGCTTTGCTGAGATTTTTGTATTTTATCTTCAAAGCTAAAGGAGTCATTGAAGCACTTTAAATGGGGGTGGGGAGGGAAACAAATCTGGGTCTTTAAAACTATTTACTTGGCAGTTGGGTAGAGAGAACAAAAAAAAATTGATTAGAGGACATGGAATTTGTCTAAAGAAACCAACGTTGAAGCACAGAGAACTCACCAACCAATTTAGATTTTTTTTTAAAGTTGTATGTATGAGCATGATGAATATGGAAATATATTTAGAAAAATTGCACATGTTTAAACTCTATCAGATTGCTTGCTGTCTGGAATGAGGGAAGAGAGAGAAAAATTTGGAATACAAGGTTTTGCAAAAATTAATGTTAAAAACTATCTTTGCATGTATTTGGAAAATAAAATTCTATTTTAAAAAATGTTGTATGTATGGCCAGATTACAAAGGATGGGTTCAAAAAAAGTAGTAAGGTATTATATGAATAATGTTCAGCATGAGGAAAGTTAAAAATAAAACAAACAAATGAAAAAAAGATGGGAGAGGCCGTTTGTTTAAATTAAAATTGAAAAAAGAGGAAACCCAAAGAAAGGTATAGTACAATTATTCAGACTGAATGGAATGATGATAACTGGGAACAGAGAGTAGCAAGTGAAACTCACATTTTATTTTGTTTCTCTACAAAGGAGAATGGCAAACATATTGGCTAATAATAAATAAATTTCCTTTATAAAATGACCTTGATAGAAACTATAACCTCAGTAAACCAACTTCTTTTGCAGAAATTGTTAGAACAAAAAATCTGACAAATTATGAATTCACGAGTGGATAAGTTTCAAAAATATGGATAATGTAATATGCAGCAAAACAGACTACAATTAGCCATATTTAATGCCAAGGTTTCTTCCTCTTAGGAAAGGAGTCTCTCAGAATAAGAGTTGCATGTGCCATTACTGTATACAATATATAACAATAATAATGATAAAAAACAATAATATTAATAGCTTGATCCTACATGTAGTCTCTTACTACTATAGATAGAAATTCGGTTGTCAGGTTTACCTTGAACCAGGAACCAAAGGCAATAGATAATGAATAAAGGCAATTCAGGATAATTACTAATAATTAAGAGCACAGGTGATATGCTTATTAACTTTGTAAATAGCAAAATGTTCGGCTAAGTAACACAGTGGATAAAAACACTCTGGAGTCAGGAAGACCCGAGTTCAAATACAGCTTCACATTGGCAAATTATGTAACTCTGGTACTCTGGTAGCCTCAGTTTCCTCATCTTTAAAATGAGCTGGAGAAGGAAATGGAAAACCATTCCAGTTCCTTTGCCAAGAAAATCTCAAATGGGTTCACACAGAGTCGGATATGACTGAAACAACTAAAGAATAACAAGATAATACAAATATAGGAGAGATAAATAACTTTCTGGTGAGACCCAAGATCCAAAAAGATCATGAAAGGATAGAGTATCATATTGAATCTAATAAAAAATTCAGCAATAATAAATGTGATATCTTATAGGCAGGTAGAAACTTGCCTGCAAAAATTAGTAGGCATTGATTGGTACACTGAAAGCTCAATATAAATCATCATTGTGACAAAGTTGACAAAAAAACTGTGGTTTTACGAATATATAGATGATAGTTCCACAGTACTCTAGCTTGATCAAACCGCACGTGGAGCAGTACGTTCAGTTTTAAGAATCAGAATTTGGAAAGGACATGGCAAGGGTTAGAGTGCCAGACCTGGATCTTACTAGATATGTGGCCCTTGGCAAGTCACTTAATCCTGTTTACCTCAGTTTTCTTATCTGTTAAAAAACAACAACACTGCAGTATCTTTGTCAAGAAAACTCCAAATGGAATTAGACAAGAGTCAGACAGGAATAAAAGAACTGAGCAATAAATTGATAGATTGAGCTTTCAGAAGAGAACCACAAGAAAATGAAAGACTTTGAATCTATACATTATGAATATTGGCAGAAGGAATTAGGGAGTCACAATAGTTTGTTTTTTGAGTTTTTGAAGGACTAACACAAGAAAAAGGAATTATATTTGTCCTCCTTGACCTCAGAGGCCAGAATCAGGAGTCATAATAAGAAGTGGTAAAGAGGCAGATTTAAGCTTGATGCCATCAAAAACTTCCTTATAATCAGAACTATCCTAAAAAGAAATGGACTACCTGGGCCTCCCCAGTGGATTTGCCCTTAGTGGAGGTCTTCAAGGAGAAGCTGAATGGATTCTTGTTGGACAAAGAATTAGTATAACAAGATTGTGCTAGGGGATGGTATTTCTGCCTCAACTCATAGACCTTGGTCCCCTAACTTTACCAAAGCTTGGAACCCACAGCAATTGTTCCCTAATGAAATACTTTACTGTTTATGAGATAAGGAAGGGCTGTTCTGAAAAGGCAATCTTGAAGGAGATCAGCTTTCACCAACCTGGCTGAGCCTTGGCTAGAGATGACTTTAAGTCATATTAATGAATCACTAACCCTGGAATGCTGTTTCTCCTTTTAAAATGAGGGAGTTAGACAAGATGGGGATTTTTAATGTCTTTTCTAGCTCTGATAATTTGAGTTTATGAGATTCAGAGTCCATTGACTCCATTTCAGCTCAGTCTAAATTTCATTAAGAGTTGGAATGAGTTTTTCTTTGTGGCCTTAGACAAGTCACTTTTTCAGATTAATTTGAAATCAGTGATGCGTCCTTGTATGGAGGAAACCTAATCAATGTTCAGGACTTAATAACCTTTGATTTGTCACATTAGCTTTTTTCCCAGATTTTCCCCTTCCCTATTCTTCCCTTCTCTTTTTCCTTTCCTTTTTCTTCTTCCTTGTCTTTCATCCCCTTTCCACTCAAGGGAAGAACCCAAGGCTAATAGGTATGGAAACTTTAATTTGCTCTGGTTTTCCAACTTAGGCTGGTTATGCCTCCTTGGGCAACCAGATGGCCTTTCATTCTTGGGGGTTTGCCATATTAGTACCAGACTTAGCCCTATTATCTCTCAGACTCCTGAACTCATGTGATCCAATAGTTTCCACCTCCCTTAGTAATGAGGATTACAGGTGTGCACAACAGGACACATTTAAATAATATTTTTGCACAGTGACAGCAATCAGTACAATTAATGAAGTTGTTTATACACCTGGTCTTATCTATGGCCAATAGGGAACTAGATCTTTTAGAGATGCTTTCATTTGATTGTTAGTTGACAGCACTGCAGAATATAATAAAGTTGTCCTTTTTTCATAGCTTTTGATGCCACTGTTATTAACTTCACACTAAATATTTACTTTATTTTTTGAGAAAAATACAGAATTACTATTATGGGTTTACACGACTTTGAATCTTATTCAAACTAGTGTATTCACTTTAAAAATAAGGCTATATAGAATTTCTTCTTGGGTTTTCTTTACAATCCTCTTTACCCTGGAAGCTCACTCCATCCCTGGAGAAACATAGGAGAAACCCTCCACCTCTTCAGTCTTATCCTTTGACTGGTTCTTCCCAGAACCTTTTTTTTTTTTTAGGACACTCAGGTCAACCATGTCTAAATTTTTCTCCAGGCTAGCCTCCTTATTCTCCGGTACTCCTTGACAATGATCCCTTACCAGGTACCTTCCTCTCTTTCCTACATTGCCACTCTCCATTAGAACACAAATTCTTTGGGGGCAGGGACTATCTTTCTTTTTGCTTATTCGTTTCCAGCTCTTAATTTGGTGCCTAGCACATAATAAGGCTTAACAAATATTTTACTCACACCTGTGCTGAGCTTTGGAGGAGGATTCTAAAAGAGATGAGGAGAAAATTCATTCTAGTAAGTTCTAGATATGGGAAAAATCCTATGTCAATGTACAGAAAGATGGGAGACAGAATGTTGATTTTCAGAAACAGCTAGTATTTCAGATTGATTGGAATGTGGGGTACATGAAGCGTGGTAATGGGAAATAAGGCTGGAGAATAGGTTGGAGCCAAATTGTAGAAATCTTTAAATGCTAAGCTAATGAATTTGTAGCCCATCCTAATGGAGAAAAGAACCCACTGAGAGTTTTTAGGGGAGGAAAGCAACAAGGTCAGACCTATACATTAGGGAGATGATTTTGGCAGCCATGTGAAAGATTAATTGGAAGTGAATGGCAGGCAGAATGCCCAGAAGGAAATAAACAACCCCTAAATATCAGTTTTAGGAGCTCACATTACAAGGAGATTGAAAATATCATGGGTGTTTTAGGATTAATCTGGCATTGGCTTGCAGTATTTATGACTTTAGGTGGGGAATGAGACTGTAAATAATGAGACCAGTTTAAGAGTTGCTGTAGTCATGGCATGAAGGTATCCTGAATTAGAGTGGTAGCAGGGTCAGCTTGGAAAGAACATTGATCAATAGGACTTCAGTGACTGAAAGCTTTAAGGGATGCAGGAGGTGGGGAAGGAGCATCTTGGAGAACTGGAAAATTTATGACATCTGTGACAGAAAAGGGAATATCAGAAAGTATATTTAGTTTGGAGAAGACAGGATGATTCTGTTTTGTACATATTGTCTTTGGCATGGCAAAAATTCAAATGGAAATGTTGACTATTCAGCTGCACATACAAAACTGGCCTTCATCAACAGATAGAGATATCATTAATCATCTGCACAGGTATAACTGGAGCAAGAGACTGGTTGAGTAGTCAACTTTAGTTAGAAAATTGGACCTCACCAACAGGCAGAAGTGGGGGAATATATTACTAGTTATTTGCACAGGGATGGCTGACACAAGGAGGATGGGAAGGGTTCACTAAAGGAGAAAGTACACTAGTAGATGTCTAGAAAGCTAAGAATCGAACTTGAAGGGCCACAGATGAAGGACACCAATGCTGGCAGGAATCAGAGAGGAGAAAAACTGGGATAAGGTACCACAGAAATCAAGGGAGTTTTGTAGAAGCATTTGATTTGCCAAGAAAAATAAAGATCTTTCTCTTTAGGGTAAATTTAAGTAATAATTTGGCTTAATATTTATAGAGTACCAGTACTTAGTACTTTACATTTATTATCTCATTTGTTCCTCATAACAACCCCGGCAGGTAGGTGCTATTGTTTTCCATATTTTACAGAACAGGAAACTGAGGCCCAGCTAGTGTCTGAGGCTTGATTTGAACTCGTTTCCTTTATTCTAGCAAGGAAATGTACACTTGTGCTCTTCTCACTGTTACTACACCAATAATAAGGAGACTTTAAACTTTTGCCTCCAAGGCAGGGGTTCTTTAATCAGTACTGTGTGAACTATCCCTCAGATTATGTTTGCAGACGCATAAGTGATATTCATACGATTACAAAGTGAACAGAAGATTAGGGAAAATAAGAATGCAATTTATTTCCCACCCAGGCTCCCGAATCCCCTTTAATCTACCTATAAATTCCGTGGGGTTTCGCGAACTGGAGACTAGCAAAAGACCGGAGGTGAAAGCCTAAGGAGGCTAGATGTCTCTTTGCGCCTGCGCACTTGAAAGGTGCTACACGGTGGAATTAAAAACTCGCTTTCCCAGCATGCTTGGGCTACTTAACGTCAGGTTACAAGTCAAGCGGCGTTCCCGGAACTTTCTTGGGCTTGCTTTGCAAGTCCGGACTTGTGCTTAGGCGTGAAGCGCTGAGGTTCCGCTAGGAAGCATGGTTGGGGGCGAGGAAGCCGATGGGTCTCCGGCCACTCCAGCTTCAGCCTCGTCGCCCTCTTCACCCATCGTCCGTAAGAAGTACTTCTGCTCGTTCCCTGATTGTAGCGCCACCTACAACAAGGCCTGGAAGCTGGACGCGCACCTATGCAAGCACACGGGGGAGGTAAAAGCGCTGAGGGACTGCTAACTGGAGAGCCCGACCGGATTTGCCCCGCCTCCGTCTCCCCGCGGGACTCAGGGCGAGCTGAGTGGGTGTGGCGAACCTCGCCCGCCGCGCGGGGATTGGAGCCTTCTGGCTGGCCTCGTTACTTGAGCGCGCCGCGCCCCGCAGCTAGCGCTAGAGTAGAGTGGCCCACTGAGGGAATTTATCAGCCTCTAGTTTGGTTACTTTGCGGAAAAGACTTGCTGGTTTGGATGCAGGTGGTTGCCTTGCGGGGGGTGGGAAAGTTAAAAGACCGCTTTTAGTATTGTTTCTACTCTGAGTATTGTCTTTAATTTAGCACAAGGCCTGCGCATGTTAAACACTTAAGTAAGTTTCATTATCTGTCACTGCCTTCCAAGTTGGAAGTAAGCACAGGGTGACTAAAAGTCAGTTTAGCAAACATTTATGAAGTGCCTATTGCTTTCCAGAAGCAATAGACAGTCTGTCTAGGAGCCAAGACCTGCGTGTCAAACCGAGACCTGGGAGATACGTTAGTTTGCAAAGGCCAAGGTCTCTCCTTGGATCCACGATCATCTCCACCAATCAGGGTTCATTTAGTGGTTGGTTGATTGTCTGGACTTAAGAAAGTGATAGAGCAAATATTAACGCAGATTAAACCTAATGTTGTGCATATATTCATTTTTGGAGAACCATTTGTTAAACGTTTACTGTGCCCCATGTTTGAACTCTGGTTTCTTTTGCCCTGGTTCCGAGCCTCAAGCTATTGATACAGTCAATTGGGAAGCCATTCATGTGCTAGGATCTATGCTCACCCCTGAGGATACCAAAAAAAAAAAAAGGCAAAAGCCAGTCCCTGCCCTCAAGAAGCTCACAATCTAATGGGGAGGACTACATGCAAACAGCTATGTCAAACAAGTTATAGACAGAATAGGAAATAAGCTGCAGAAGGTTGGCACTAAAACAAAGGGGGATTAGAAATGGCTTCCTGGGATTTAAGATGGGTCTTGAAGGTAGCTTAGGAGCCAGAGAAGGAGTTTTCCAGGTGTGGGGAAAATGGAATTAGGAGATACTATCTTCTTCTAAAGCACATACTTTTAATAAAATTAATAGTTTAGTATCTATGTAGCACTCATTAACTTTTCACTAGGTAAGTCATGCAGTGGATGGAGGGCTGAGCCTGGAGTCAGAAAGACTGCTCTTTCTGAATTCTAATCCAGCCTCAGACATTTAGCTGTGTGACTCTGGGCAAATCATTTAATCCTATCTGCCTGGGCTCTTCATCTGTAAATGAGCTGGGGAAGGAAAGGCAAAGTCACTCAACATCTCTGCCAAGAAAACACCAAATGGAGTAACAAAAGAATTGGATGTCGCTGAAACAACTGAACAATAAAAATTAGCTTTTACATATGTTGCATCATTTAATTCTTATAACCACCTCATTTTACAGATGAGAAAGCTGAGACCAAGTAGATGAATTATATGTCAAAGGTCATACAAACATTCAATTCTACATCTTCCAGAGCTTTTATTTCTTATGCCAAGGTGCCCTTCCTAGTTATGATCTCCATTCTATGCTTGACTATTCACTGAAGATTCATTTAATTTGCAACATTAAATCCTGTCAAGGGGAGTTGCCCAGCTCTTCTGTCATAGGATTTAGAGCTGGAAGGGGCATTAGAGATAACTGGTCCAACCCCCTTATTTAACTGTTGAGGAAACTTAGATTGTATAACCTGTCCACCTTCAGCAATAGACTTGAAATTCTTCATTCCCTGAAGATGCTCCAATCTCCTTTGTTGCCTGGCTGAATTAAATATTAACACTCTTGGTACTTTCTAGGTATAGTAGGTAGAAATTTTGTTCCTCAATAGGGTATAGTAATATCAAAATGCTCTGTGGGGTGAGTGGTGCAAAACAATATTGCTACTTATCAACTTAAGAAAGGATCGTGTTGCATAAATTCATTTGTAAGTAAATTGGGCTTAGAAAAAGATTTTTATCTTGTATCCTAAGAATCTATACTGTGATATAGTATAATGGAAATAAAGTCAGAAAAACCCACGTTCAGATCACTTCTGAGACTTTTAACTAGCCTTGTGCCTTTGGGCAAATTTTTTTTCCTAACTTTTTGGATCCCCAGTTTTTTCTTCTTTATAATGGGAGTAACATTAACATCTGCCTCACAAGAGTTGTTTTCAGGAACAAATGAGATAGTATACATAAAATATGTTGTTTATATATAAGCTTTAAAGTATGCTATTTTCAAAACAAGGCTTGATACCAAGATTGGCCCATAAAACTCCTGTGTTTTAGTCATATTGTCATTTAATTAATTTTTAGTGTTATAGGGTATGTTGCATTTTCTTACACTTAATGGGTGTTTAACAAATGTTTGATGAATGAATAATAATAATAGTAGTAACGAAACAGTCTTAGTTCTTATTCTTGAAGCTAGGAAACCTTGCAATGTCTGAGAAAGGAGCAAGAGGAAGAACTGTTCCCTCATCATTTGGGTACAGACATCATAGGCAAAATTTTGAAATAAGGGGAATTTTTTTTGGTATATCTTTGCTTTGTGCATCATTGAACTGGAACTTATTTGAGAGCTTTAAAAGCACCGTTCTCCCCAAGTCCTTAGTGCCTTCTTATGAATGATAGAGCTATGACTCCATTCTGCTCATCAACATAGGCATTACCTAGACTCAGACAGATCACAACCTCTCCATTCCTTCTCATTATCTGCATTTCCTTTTTCTTGTTTTTCTGCTAATCTTCCAAGTGAGGATTTATGTTTAGAGGCCTTCTTCTCATTTCTTTTCATATCTGGAGAGTTCCAATATGTCATTTGGACTGTTTCTCATTTTTGATAGAGCCCACACTCTATTCTGTCCACATTCTGGGCCACTTCCTTGATGCAAAACGTCACTGGAATGTGCTTAAGAATCCACCATGTGTCTTTCCATTAACCTTTGAATTATTTATAATTTTGGTTCTTCTCATCTCACAGTATTCTGATTTACAACATTTGAAAGACATTGACATTGATAAAACAAGTAGCAAAATATAACTTGATGATTTTTTTATTGCTTTTTTTCCCCCTTAATGAAAGAACTATTAAAATCTTGTTGCATTCTTGTGGCGTTTTCCCCTCATTGAAATCATATAACTTCCAACTTTCAAGGGTCTTGGAAAATTTGTAGTTATTTTTATGAAAAGGAATACTTCCCAAAACCACCACCAAAAACTTCTTGCAATGATTAATCCAGACTTTACCTTTCTCTTTTTTTGTTGCCATTAGGTAAGTGATAAACTAGCTTTTTCTCCAAGAAAAATCTGTAAGTCCTTTGTTCTAGCTGTAATTTATTCTTGTCTCTTGGTTTCATTGATCATGAGAATGCCAGTGGGGATATGGTTTGTTGCTTCTAATAGTAGCCTCATCTCTATTGCTCTTTGAACAAAGATGAAAAATTAACAACTATCGACAAACGTCATTTTAGCTGTCTACATATTATATGGTTTTAGCACCATCTTCTTTCTCCATTCTTACTCTCCCACTGCCATTGGAAGGAGTCTGCTGGAGATTGCTGAAGACTAAAGACTATTTTAGATAATTTTGGTATTTGTTCATAGGTTGCCATAGCTAAAACATGTGGTTACTTTATAGTCAACTGTCTGGTATCTGATTTCCAAGATGAATTTATTTCTTTGTTTTTTTAATTTGTTAATTAAAACAAATAATAGCTTTTTATTTTAAAAATATATGTAAAGGTAGCTTTCAACATTCACCCTTGAAAAACCTTGTGTTCCAAATTTTTCTTCCTAACCTTTCCTATCTCCTCCCCTAGACAGCAAGTAATCCAATATATGTTAAACATATATAATTATTCTATATATATTTCTACACTTGTCATGCTATACAAGAAAAATCAAATAAAAAAGGAGAAAAAAACATGAGAGAAAATAAAAAGCAAACAACAATTAAAAAAAAGGTGAAAATACTATGTTGTGATCCATGCTCAGTTCCCACAATCCTCTCTCTGGCTGCAGATGGCTCTCTTCATCACAAGACCATTAGAAGTGGCCCGAATTACC
The DNA here is from genome assembly GCF_016432865.1 of Antechinus flavipes. Taxonomy (NCBI): domain Eukaryota; kingdom Metazoa; phylum Chordata; class Mammalia; order Dasyuromorphia; family Dasyuridae; genus Antechinus; species Antechinus flavipes. The sequence goes on along the minus strand of NC_067400.1, from coordinate 457,512,527 downwards.
TCATTGTTAAAAAGAGCCGCATCCATCAGAATTCCAAAATGAATTCAAGCTTTCAGGTAGCATATAAGCATGTTATCTTGTACCCTGACACTGTACCCATTAGTACCATGTTCTGTTCATCAGTGTGCCAAGCCTCAAAACTTATTTTTCTGTCCTCTTCCAATCCAAGCTCCTATTTCCTTTCTGCTAGTGGTCCCAGTGGAAGCTTTAGTTAGGGGTCCTCAAACTACAGCCCGTGGGCCGGATGGGGCAGCTGAGGATGATTATCCCCCTCACCCAGGGCTATGAAATTTCTTTATTTAAAGGCCCACAAAACAAAGTTTTTTATTTACTATAGTCCGGGCGCTCCAGTCTAAGGGACAGTGAACTGGCCCCCTATTTAAAAAGTTTGAGGACCCCTGCGGATGGTTAAGTAAAAACTATCTGATGAAAACAATAAGATTCTAGGGTTCCACAGTAATATGTAAATGCCCATATTTTCTTACCCTCCAGTGGGTAAATCCCAATGTTTGTAAATTAAAGACTGACTTACATTTAAGAGAACTAGCATAAGCATTCATTCAACACATAGTGGGAGTGAATTGGAAAATAAAATGTTTTTTGGTCCTGAAACTCCCTGTTTATTTCTGTGTTGTACATTGTATGTATATGTATATGTATATGGCCAAAGGGAATAGTTGATATCAAATATTTTTTAAAACAGCAGGCAAAGAATAGTTTATATTGGGATGATGGTTGATACAGATTAAATGTGCATTTTTACCTATAGGTGAATTTCTACTACATTCCTAACCATTGTTGATTTCTTAACATCTGGATTGTTAAATTTTCCATGGATGCTCACTCTGGGTAATAACTTATTTTATCTTGATTTGATGCCAAAGCCTAATGGGTATCTTTAGGGACCTGGTTGTAAATTACCACCCATACTATGTTGCCATTTTCCAAATGGTGTTTTCCATGCTTTAATACTACTTCTGTGTGCTTTCTCAGGTGTGGTGTGTATGAGGTTTCATTTTAATGTAGTCATTGGGCTTGTCTGGGATGAAGTAGAACTTGCATGTTTACCACAGGCTTTGTCATTACAGATTAATTCATGCTGTGGGGTGGAGATCTGGCACACTGAGAGCAGACAGGGAGACTCTCCATCAAGGGGGTTGCTATATTTGGTTACAGTATAATCTTATGTTGAAAAAAAAAAACTCAGCATTTAATGGAACTTAACTTTGCATTATTACTATCTCCTCATCTTTTGAATGTGAAGAACTGTGTTTTTACAAAGCTTTCCTATAGATTAGTACTAACACCCTGAAAATCTCTGGCCAAAAGCTGGCCTTGCTTCCCCCTTGATATTCCACTTATTTTAAGCAGTATTTCATAGGACCACATTTCAGTTCAGTAGGGTGATCTGAGTAAGTGCCTTGGAGTCTGTGTTTAGATTTGATTGGCATAAAATAAAGAGAGCTGTGGCATTTATGTGATCAGTGATAGTCAATAATTAAAAATTGCACAGAAAAGTACTATCGTAAGCTTGTACAGATTAAGTGTTCAGTGAATGTTTGTTGATTGAATGAGAACAATGTATCTCTGAATATAAGAAAGCATTTATCAGCTTTCTTTCCTTATTTTACATTAAGGTTCTTAAATGAATTTATTTCATTAATATCTTGATTACAATAGCCAACTACAACAAGATTAAAATGATGATTTTTTTTCTTTTTATTAGAGACCATTTGTTTGTCATTATGAAGGCTGTGGCAAAGCATTTATCAGAGACTACCATCTGAGTCGCCATGTGCTGATACATACTGGAGAGAAGCCATTTGTGTAAGTCTATTTAAAACTGTTATCTTTCAAAAGCTTTGGAAGGAGGTTAGTGATTTGTGAGTGGCCAAGTAGAAGGAAACCTTACCATTACTTCATATGAGAAAACACACATTTCCCCAAAATTTTTATCTTCTAATATAAATTGACAGTGACAGTGATACATACTTTTTTGTGTATGTGTATATAATAGAAGGGAGAGAGGGTTTTGTTGATCATAATTCTTTTTAGATCATTGTTTCCAGGCAGGGACTTAGAGCCTTTCTTGCTTGATGGGACCTGCTATAGTTTGTGCTTCATTGGTTCATTCTTTAGGGATGCAGCCTTAGCTCCATGCCATGCTGAAGCATATCAGCATCACTTGACAGCCAAGAAGTAGGATAAGCTAAGAATGCTTAAATGGATTTGTGATCTCATCAGTTGAAATATTTCCTCCAAAAATCTAGCTAGTCCCTGCCTGCATATCTGGTGTGATTCTTGTCCATCTCCTTCTGTAGATTAACTCCAAGCAGTTCACCTGCTAAGTGGGAAGCCTTTTTTACTTTTTCTGATGTCAATAGTAGTGGATACCTGTGTAGTAATTGATCTGACCACTTGCTATCCTTCTTCATATGACCAGCCCTTCTGCCACCTTCTCTTCTTATAATACATTACCTGAATGGCATCTTTTACTTCTCCTCTTCAAAGTTCCCCATTGGCTACAACCCCAGTGCCCTCTCCACTTCTCTGTTGCCTTCTGTGATGCTCATTTTCGTTTCTTTTGAGTCCCTTGCATTCTGTGTCTCATAGCCATACAATGACAATAGAATATTAGTATTAAAAAAGATGAGCCTTTATTTCTTGGCATAATTAAAGAAGCATAAAGAAGGTGGTGTAGCTTCAATGCTTGTTTTTAATTCTGGGCCCATTATGCTATGCATATGTACTCTCGTCCGTTCTACATGTTACAATCTGAGTAATAGACATTCTTGATCTTCTTAGTCTTTCCTATGTGAATGGGTAGACTAGATTCTTGGGAGTAGTTTAGATCTCTTGTAAAGGATTCTGTAGTACTTGGAAACTCAGTGTCATCTACAAACAAAAGCATCTTCAACTTTATATCTGTTCTAGATATCTTATTTCACAGTATCTGCAATCAGAAGGACATTGAACAGGTTTATTTCTGTTTTGTTGCTGTACCTTTCATTTGAATGATTGGTATAGAATGACTTTGATCTATGAGTGGAAAACATTTTTAAGATGGTATTTTGCTTTTGAATCAAATGCTTTGTCACAATCATCAAATAATAAGCATTTGTGTTTTTTCATGTTCTTTACATTTTTTAGTTAAATATGAGATGGTTAAGAGGTCTGCTGATTGAATAAATAAATGCATAAAAAGCATTTATTAAACCCTTACTATCTGCTAAGCATTATAGAATATTACTTATCTGCTTTCTACCTGCACTTTTTTTAGTATATCCTCAATTTCTATATAACTTTAAATCAAAGACTTTATGTAGCTGGGAAACAGCTGCTGCTTTTTTTTCTCCAAATCTTTTTTTGACATTAAGGTCCGAGATATTTTTCTACATTTTTGGTATCTTCACTTTAATAAATACTCAACAAATCCTTCTGTTAACTCACAATACATTGAACATCATTTATCCCTCTTATCACTTTGTAACAATCCACATTTCTTTATCTGACTTTTAAAAATGTGCTACTAGAAACCTGCATTGATAGACAATTTTAGTTCATCATTTGATGTTCATCATTTTTTTTAAAATAACTTTTTATTGACAGAACCTATGCCAGGGTAATTTTTTACAGCATTATCCCTTGCACTCACTTCTGTTCTGATTTTTCCCTTCCCTTCCTCCACCCCCTCCCTCAGATGGCAAGCAGTCCTTTACATGTTAAATAGGTTACAGTATATCCTAGATACAATATATGTGTGCAGAACCGAACAGTTCTCTTGTTGCACAGGGAGAATTGAATTCAGAAAGTATAATTAACCTGGGAAGAAAAACTTCATTTCCCAGTGTTCTTTCTTTGGGTGTAGCTGCTTCTGTCCATCCTTGATCAATTGAAACTGAATTAGCTCTCTTTATCGAAGAGATCCACTTCCATAGAATACATCCTCAAACAGTATCATTGTTGAGGTTTATAATGATCTCCTGGTTCTGCTCATTTCACTCAGCATCAGTTCAGGTAAGTCTCGCCAGTCCTCTCTGTATTCATCCTGCTGGTCATTCCTTACAGAACAATAATATTCCATAACATTCATATACCACAATTTACTCAATCATTCTCCAATTGATGGGCATCCATTCATTTTCCAGTTTCTAGCCACTACAAACAGGGCTGCCACAAACATTTTGGCACATACAGGTCCCTTTTCCTTCTTTAGTATCTCTTTGGGGTACAAGCCCAGTAGAAACATTGCTGGATCAAAGGGTATGCACAGTTTGATAACTTTTTAAGCATAGTTCCAAATTGCTCTCCAGAATGGCTGGATGTATTCACAATTCCACCAACAATGTATCAGTGTCCCTGTTTTCCCACATCCTCTCCAACATTCCACATTATCTTTCCCTGTCATTCTAGCCAATCTGACAGGTGTGTAGTGGTATCTCAGAGTTGTCTTAATTTGCATTTCTCTGATTAATACTGATTTGGAGCATATTTTCATATAGCTATAAATAGTTTTAGTTTCTTCATCTGAGAATTGTCTGTTCATATCCTTTGACCATTTATCAATTGGAGAATGGCTTGATTTCTTATAAATTAGAGTCAATTCTCTATATATTTTGGAAATGAGGCCTTTATCAGGACCTTTGACTGTAAAAATGTTTTCCCAGTTTATTGTTTCCCTTCTAATCTTGTCTGCATTTGTTTTGTTTGTACAAAAACTTTTCAATTTGATATAATCAAAAATTTCTATTTTGTGGTCAATAGTGATCTCTAGTTCTTCTTTGGTCATAAATTCCTCCCTCTTCCACAGGTCTGAGAAGTAAACTGTCCTATGCTCTTCCAATTTATTTATAATCTCATTCTTTATGCTTAGGTCATGAACCCATTTTGACCTTATCTTGGTGTATGGTGTTAAGTGGGGGTCAATGCCTAGCTTCTGCCATACAAATTTCCAATTTCCCCAGCAATTTTTGTCAAATAATGTGTTCTTATCCCCAAAACTGGGGTCTTTGGGTTGACAGTTTCTTGATTTCAGGGATTGTTTTGTTTTTATATTTGTACATATATATTATCACACCTATTACAGTGCCTGGGACATAAATCCATGTTGATAAAGTAGGTAATTTCTTAGGGAAAACATAGGGGTGGACAGACAAAAAGTAAAATTTCTTTTTTTTTCTTTTTGATTTTCTTTAACAATTCCTTATAGTTGTACAGCTATTGGCTGTGAACAGAAATTCAACACCAAATCAAACTTGAAGAAACATATTGATCGCAAACATGAAAATCAACAAAAACAGTATGTAGTAAGTATTTGTTATGGATGATTGGCTTTGTAGAAATTTTTAAATATTCTTTAATGGTCTCTGACATCCTTGAAACCTAGAAGTAAAAGAATTTGCTATGATTTTTTTTATAACAGATTTTCTCTTTAAAATTTTTACAAATGTTTCTTTACAGTGTGACTTTGAAGGGTGTAGCAAATCTTTTAAGAAACACCAGCAGCTGAAAGTCCATCAGTGCCAACACACTAATGAACCATTATTCAAGTAGGTATTAAAAGTGCTTGTAATCCATTAAAGATTGTTTTATTCTCTCTCTCATCAATTATATTTCTAAGGGTTTTGAATTAGTTAAGTTTGTTCAAATGAAAAATGAATTAAGGGATTAAATAGCTTATTGGAACATTAGTGGAACTGTGGTTTAGCCTAAAGAAGAAAAGAAGACGTGATTGCTCAAATTGGACCTTAAGTGTATGAAGGGGAATGTGAAGAAGATGCTGATGATAAGTGTGCTCTCTCTTCAAAAGGAAGTGATATTAAGGTGGCATCCAAGAAGAGTTGGTAGACCTGGAGAATGATGATTTCATATTGGAATAGACTAGCAAGGAAAATTCCATTCTTGGAGAAGATGACACATAACATATTTAAGACTTGTTGATGGTGATTCCTATCCATGAGCAGGTGTGGCTGGAAAAACTGACACTCATCCAGCCCTCTTTTGCACATTGCACATGCAGAGAGGGTCCTTTGGCTTGTGGCTGCAGCTTGTCTCTGCTTGCCACGTTGCCTCTTTGACTCATTTTTTCTTGATGTCTTTACTTAAGCATCTCCACCCTGGTTTTTTGTTTTTTTTTTTCCTTTTTTTATGATTGTATTTCAAACTGAAATGTCTAATGCCCTTGTTTCCCACAGACATTCACAATTCTGTAGCATCATTTGGAAGTAAACTAGGACTGTGTTAAGTGACATGTACATCTCCACATCTGGGAGAAGGAATTACCTTTGGAGGGTTTTACTAGGTGCCATGATTCCATGAGTACATCCAGGAGACAACTCCCTTTTAATCCTTTTAACCCTTTTTAAATTTAAAAAAATTAACCTTTAATTTTTCACCCATATAGAGGAAACAGAAATACAATGATATTTCAGGGTTATATGTAATCACGTCAACCAAAAATAGAACATGGGATAAATTAGTCCTCCCAATAATAGTCTTGCATTAGTCTTGTCACAAGGTTGTTCAACATTTACTTGTGATTTGGACTTCATGAAGTTTTGCCAATTCAGTTTTTCGAGTTCAGCATAGCTAGGAATTAGAAAGAATATAGGAAAGAGAGATGTACTGATGGGTAGTCAAGTACAACAAGCATTTTTTTTTTTAATGCTTTCTATGTGCCAGATATTATGGTAAGTGCTAGGATATACAGAAAGGCAAAAACAGCCTCTGGAAACAATATCTATATAAATTAGTATGACAAATACATAGTAGAAGATAATCTCGGAGTTATCAGGGAAGGCCTCTTGCAAAAGGTGAAATTTGAGCTGAATCTTGAAAGAAATCAGGGAAATTAAAAATGGAGAAAGAAAGACAAAGAGCATTCTAAGCAATGGAAAAATCAGTGCTAAGGAATGGGGTATCATGTGAGGAATAGCAAGTAAGCCATTGTAGCTAGATCATAGAGTGTAAGGGGAAGAAAAATGTAAGAAAACTGTTAAAGGTAGGAACTGACCAGGATGTGAAGAGCCAAATGGAAGACTAGGTATCTAGATGACAAAGTAGATGGAGTGACTCCATGTCCTAAAGACTGCTTCAGACACCTATTAGCTGTGTGATTCCGGGCAATCCAGCCTTTCTCATCTTGGATTTTCTTGTCTGTATAATGGGGAAAATAATAGCAACTACTTTAGAGGGTTATTGTGACCCACAAAGGAGATTAGATGTAAAGCCAATCTTAAAGCACTTTTGCTAGTTATTGATATTATAATGAACCTCTGGAGCTTGAGGAAGTAACAGGAACATGGGCAGATGTGTGTTTTAGGGAAATTACTATGGTAGCTGAATGGAAGTGAAGAGAGAGAGTAGAGACGATTTTAGAAGGCTATTAAAAGAGAGAAAAGAATATAGAAGAAAGATGCAAAGGTAGAAATGACAAGATTTCACAGCAGTCTGAATATATGGAGTTAGTAAAAATGAGGAGTTGAGAATGATAGAAGTTTTTAAGCTTGGGTGAGAAGATGATATCTGTGACAATAACAAGGAAGTTCAAAAGAGGGTAAGGTTTGGGAGGAGAGGTGCTAAACTCTGATTTGGGTGTGTTAAGTTTGAAGAGGATCAAGACAAACTAATCTGTGCCCCATCTTTAAATTTGGAACTATGGATTAAGTGTGGCTGTAGATTTGAACTGGCTAATACCTAATACATTGATTATATAGATGTAACAACGAAGGCTGTGGAAAACACTTTTCTTCCCCTGGACATCTGAAACGACATGAGAAGATACATGAAGGTAATTTTAGTTTTTCCCTTGTGACAGTCACATTATACTATACAACAAATGCATTCTAGAGAATGCATTTGTTTTCTAGAATGTTAAATGTTTTTCTTTATTCTGCATTTTTACTCTGGAAGACTATCAGATACATAAGTTTTAAAAAATAAAATTTGATACTTAATTCTGATATGAGATAACTGGCAGCATTTTCAGGTCTCATACATACTATCAAATAGGTCTTGTGTACTAAATACATCAGGTATCTTCCTGATTTATTATCTGAATGGGTTATTTTAAATTATAAGTATCTCTTTTTGTCTATCAATACAGTAATATTATATGTTTACCAGTGTCTGTGGAATTTTGTATTCATAATAAACAGGTTGTTGGAGGGAATACCATCTGTCTTTTTATGTAAGTTTGCAATGCAAACTTGAATCTCTTTCATTTTTAAGATTTAAACAAATCTTTGTACTATTTATTCTTTGAAATGTGTAATATTCAAATTTACATGAATACAATTTGAGTTTGGGAAGAAAAGATACTATATATATATTTAAAAAATGTATTAATGTCCTTACAGATATATATTTTTAATGTACTAAATAACTTTAAAAGAGATAGCATGGAGGGATGGAAAATGGAGTGAGCCTTGGAATCATGACAAGCTGGGTTCAGATATTGGTTTTGATATATTCTGTTATATGAACCTAAACAATTCACTTAACCTGATGGGAATTATCCAGAACTAGGTTACAAAATAATTGCTAATCTGCATTGACAGAGGAAATTTCCTTACCAAAAGCTCTGTATACCAATATTACAGGTTTGAACTTCCTGTTTAACCCTCCCCTCTGAATGAGTTTTAAGTGTTTGTGCAAGTCTTCACAGGTTTCTCTGGAATCATCCATTTGCTCATTTCTTATGAAACAATAATATTCTATTACACTAATATACCATAATTTGTTCAGTCACTCTCCAGATGTTGGATACCCTCTTTGTTTTCAGTTCTTTGCTAAGGCAAAGAGAGCTGCTACACCTTTTTATTATTATTATTATAGCTATTTTTTAAAATATGATCTCTTTGGTGAGTAAAATCTTAGACCTTTTAAAGAGACTTTTATAAATGATTAGGTAACAGAAGCTTTATGAATTTCTAAGTCCATTTGTTGAAATTGGGTGCTACTGGGAAGTCTACTATTACCCAAGTAGTATCTCTTTTTGCTTATGATGATGCATAGAACTGAAATGCTATTCAAAGAATAAAGGCTTTTGTTTATGTAGGGCCAATGTAATGACAACTAGATGAAGATAGATAATCTACCAAAACATACCTGACATGTATATGCTTCATATACTCTTAAAAAGAAATAATAATCTCTCAATCCAACCTCCTCATCTTAGAGATAAAGAAATTGAAGCATAGCGGTTAGAGGGGCCAAGAGTCACATAACTAATTAGTGTCTGAGGTGGGATCCGAACTTGGGTCTTGTGCTGGGCTTCAAGTCTCTTAATTATATGCAAATCAAACTAATGAAACACTTTATAGAGATAAGCAAAATAATAATGTATTTGGAGAGAAGTAAGGAAGGGGCAGTAGCATTTGTAGTCCTCTAATTCTGTTAAACAATAATCAGAATTATTTGGTTAAAATTTTTTTAAAGTACATCACTGAAACAGACTAGATAAATAAAAATCAGAAATAATTAAATTTCATCCAACAGGAAAACATTAAAATATTTAGGAGAAAAACTGTTTTACAAGAATTTCTGGAAAACTAGTAAGCAGTATGGAAGAAAAAAGGTTTGAATGTGATTTAAATGAGTGGTGTCAGATTCAATAGAAACTGATCCCTGGGGGCAACAAATTGGCATAGAAAACCACATCTTAACATTATATTGTATTATATTTTTATTTTGTTAAATATTTCTGAGTTACATTTTAATCTTGCCTCATACCACAAAAAGTTTTAAATGAATTCAACTTAAATGACTATAATAATCTAGTGTTTGATAAACCCAAAGGCTCTAGCTTCTGGGATAAGACTTCACTATTTGTCAAAAAGTGTTGGAATCCTTACTAACTGCTAACTAATTAGAGTTGATCTAATCTTACAAGAAGATGTTTTGGGCAGAACCTGAAACAAGGTACTAAGTAGAACTAACTAATACAAGGCTTGTGTTCACACCTTTACTCATTGGAGTTCAATGAGTTCATACCTCCCTTGAAGCTCTTTGGGCCAGAGAGCACTATGGGAGAAAACCCACAATCCCTCTCTCTGGAAGGAGCATAAATAGGCCAATGGGCCAGTCGAAGAAGTTCTTCAGAGGAAGACGCTACAAGTTGAGATTTCACCGGAATGACATGAAGACTGGAGCTGGCTGGAGGCTGAAGAAAGTAGAGGCAGAGGCTGAAGGACCAGACCTTTGGATTTAAAGACATTTGGAGAGAGCTCTTGGAACCAAGCAGAGAGATAGGCCTCTAAGCTAACCGGGCTATATTGGAGATAATAAAAGATCTGAACTTTCATCACCTGGCTGTATTTTGAGAAGAAAAAGCTCACCACAAAAAAGTGCTAGAAAAATTAGAAAATAGAATGGCAGAAACTAAACACTGAACAACATCTAAAACCCTGTACTAAGATATGGTCAGAAAGGGTTCATGATTTAGACATAAAGGATGATACTATAAGCAAATTAGGAGAACAAGGGATAGTCTATCTCTCTGATCTGTGGAGAAGGAAGGAATTTATAGCCAAAGAAGAACTAGAGAACATTATAAAATTTAAAATGGATAATTTTGATTATATTAAATTAAAAAAATTTTTGTACAAATAAAACCAATGCAGCCAAAATTAGAAGGGAAGGAAAAAACTGGAGGGGGGGGGGGGAATTTTTATATCCAAGGGTTCTGATAAAGTAAAGACCTCATTACCAAACTATATAAAGAATTGACTCAAACTTGACTCAAATTCACAAGAATATAAGCCATTCTCCAATTGATAAATGGTCAAAGGATATGAATAATTTTGAGAAGAAATTTTGTTTTGTTTTGTTTTTGAGGTAATTGTGGTTAAATGACTTGCTCAGGGTCACACAGCTAGAAAGTGTTAAATGTCTGAGGGCAGATTTGAACTCAGGTCCTCCTGACTCCAGGGCCAGTGCTCTATCCATTGCCATTTAGCTTCCCCAGATGAAGAAATTAAAGCCATTTTTAGCCATATGAAAAATTGATCTAAATCACTATTAATTAGGGAGATATAAATTAAAACAACTCTAAGGTATCACTTCATACCTCTCAGATTGGCTAAGATAACAGGAAAAAATAATGATAAATGTTGGAGGGGATATGGGAAAACTGGGACATAAATACACTGTTGGTGGAGTTGTGAACTGATCCAACTATTCTGGAGAGCTATTTGGAACTATGCCCAAGGGCTATAAAACTGTGCATACCCTTTGATCCAGCAGTGTCTCTACTGGGTCTGTATCCCAAAGAAATCATAAAAAAGGGAAAAGGACTCACATGTGCAAAAATGTTTGTAACAAGCCCTTTTTGTAGTGAGGAGAAACTCAAAACTTAGTGGATGCCCACCATTTGGGGAATGACTGAATAAGTTATGGTATATGAATGTAATGGAATACAATTCTTCTATAAGAAATGATCAGCAGGATGATTTCAGGAAGGCCTGGAGAGACTTCCTTGAAATGATGCTAAGTGAGTAGAACCAAGAGAACATTATACACAGGCAACAAGATTATATGATGATTAACTGTGAGGGACTTGGCTCTTTTCAACAATGAGATGATTTGGGCCAATTCCAATGGAGTTATGATGGAAAAATCTACATCTAGAAAGAGGACTATTGGGACTGAATGTGGATGACAACATAGAATTTTCACCTTTGTTGTTGTTGTTTGCTTGTTGTTTTTTTTTCAACCCCCACCCCCCTTTTGATCTGATTTTTCTTGCATAGCATGGTAAATGTGGAAATATGTTTAGAAGAATTGCACATGTTTAACTTATATTGGATTACTTATTTTCTAGGAGAGAGAGGAGGTGGGGAGGGAGGGAGAAAAATTTGGAAAATAAGATTTCACAAAAGTGAATGTTGAAAATTATCTTTGCAGATATTTTGAAAACTAAAAAACTATTATTATGAAAAAAATAAATGAACTTGACTTAAAAGATCATATCATTAAATAAAATTAAAGCAAATTAGGTGGAGGAACTTTGATAATTATAACCAAGGGGAGAACTCTTAATCCTATAGGGTTGAGAATACAAAAGTTAAGATAGTTATTTTTGAGTATATGACTTTGAAAGGCTTTTGTATGAACAAAATCAATGCAAGTAGTTTAAGAGAGGAAAGTACTGCTTGGGAAAAAAGCTTTGCATTAAGTTCCTGATAAAGTTCTGATACCCAGGATATCTAAGGAATTAATAAAATATACAAAGTCCATATATATTATCTCTAATGAATAAGAAGTTAAAGGGTATAAATAAATAAGGAATAGTTCCTTATTCACAATCATATAAAAGATTGCTCCTAAGCATGATTAAGCAGTGCAAAACAAACAACATTGAGATTTTACTTCACACAGAAAATTGACAAAGGTGAAAATAGACTATGTTGGAGGGATTTTGGAAAAACTGGCATAGTAATATGCTAAAAATAAGTGGAACTAAAAATGTATGTAATCATTCTGGAAAGCAATTTGTATAATACTTTTTAAAGAACTAAGATGTTCATACTTTTTATTGCAAAGATTCTACTATTAGGCCAAAGAGAGAATTAAAATATTTATAGCTGTGTTTTTTACACAAGGGAAAAAGATGGTGTCCACCTATCAGGAAATAGCTAAATATATGTGATTTATGATTGTAATGAAACATTAGGTGCATCAAAAAAAACAATAAATATAAAGAATTCAGAGAAGCATAAGAAGGTTTACAGAAACAGATACAGATCAAAAGGAGCAAAACAAGGAAAACAGTATATATAACTACAACCATATAAATGGAAATAATAAAATGAAAGTGAGAATATATAATTGTAATGACCAAACATTTCCCTGGAAAAGAGTTGAGAAAATATATCTTACACCCTTTATTGCAAAGTGAGTGATTACAGGTGTGATATATCACATAAACTGTCAGACATAATTGGTCTGTTAATTGTTTTTGCTAAGCGGCTTCTCTCTTGCCCTTCCATTTTTTTGGCTTAGAGATATGGTTCCCCCTGAAGAGACATCAGATGAAGATTGGTAATTTCTTTGCAATTTAAGTCTTAGAGAGCAGCTTGGGGAATTGAGAGGTTAAGTGATTTATATATGTGTCAAAGATGTGACTCCAAGGCTGATCTCTATCCTCTAAATCCTGCTGTCTTTCTCAGGTTCTTAGAGTATGTGTATTTGTATGTATAAGATAAGATATATGTATATGTATACATATGTAGTTAAGAATATATAGTTATATGTTCAAATGAATCTCTGGTTTTATTTATTTGAATGTCTTCTAATGATACAGATCAGATCTCATCTTACCAATTCTTCCATAAGTTTACTTCCATAAGTTCACCCAAGAGTGGCCCTATCTTTTTTTTAATTATAGAATTGGTATTATGTTTCCCTGCAATTTATTGAGGTCATCTATACTATACTAACAATATGCCCTTTAAAAAAACCAGGATATATGTGTCGAAAGGATTGTTCCTTTGTGGCAAAAACGTGGACAGAGCTACTGAAACACATGAAAGAAACTCATAAAGGTAAAAATGATATATTACATTGTGTTAATGTCATGTTACTATTTACTGTTGTGACCAGTAAGATGATGGACTAGATTTTTTTTTCTCAAGGTTCATTAAATTCTTTTTCTTTCAAAAAAAGTCATTCAAAAAGTAATTATGTGGCATAAGTAGAACAAATATAAATAACTCTACAACATAAGAAACAGGAACCTCAGCAAGTTACAGCTTAATAAATTAACACTGGAGGTCATTAATATTGAAATGCTCATCAGCATTCCTCCCCCATCAGCTTCTATTCTCTAGAAGAGTGTACAAACTGACTCATAGGCTTATGCCTAAGACTCACAAAAAGATTCCCAGCTTATTACAGAGGTTGCCAGAATCTCCTCCACTCCCAACCCCACCACTCTGTCCCTCACACGGCTGCACAGAGCAGCAAGAAAACTGCCTATTTAGTAGGAAGAGGTAGATTAGAGGCAAAAGGAGATTGAACTTGCTATTATATGGGATGGCTTTTTTGTTAGGAGGCCTTGAAGTATGCAAAATCTGCCCAGAAGATTCACCCTATCCTTTCTAACACCCTGCAAAAATGTGGTAGAAACTGATTCACCTTAGCCACAGAAGGAAAGAATGAGAACTAGGAATGGAACTAGGACAGAAGGTTTGAGTGATTACACTGAACCTGAAAAGGAAGTAAATCTAAATGGGGCCAGTTCTGCCTTCCCAGAAGCTATTGTTCTATTTACAGCACTAAGATCAATGAAAAGCAAATTCCCATTATTATAGTAGGCTGAGGCAGTTCAACACTCCATCCCTAGGTGTACATGTACTCATTCAGGAGTAGGAAGAAGATAAAAAGTGATGAGAATATTATGAGAAAAGACTAAAACCATTAAGTTTCAAAAAGAAGAAAATACTGTTAGTAGAGATTCTTAAACAAAGGAAATTGAAACAACACTTGATAAACACAGAATCTTGTGGAATCTTAAGAGAGGATAGGTAAATAACAAACTATTCCAGAATGGTTCATAAGAAATTAAAATTACATTAAAAGGAGTATGGACAAGAACATAAATTATAACTTAGAACCTATCCAGCATAATTAGTGGTATAGAAAAACTTGAATCCAAAATATCAAGTCTCTTCAGAGAAAGAATAGATCAATGAATTGGGAATACAAAATTTTAAAATCTAAAGACCAAAATAAAAATCTTCAAAATCAGGTTCACAACACAAAGAAGTAAATGATCCAAGTAGTCTAGTTTAATAAAATCAGATACCTCAACCATGGTGATAAGAACTCATGGCTTGACAAAAATTGCTGGAAAAATCTGAGAGTATTGTAACAGAAACTAGGGCTAGAACAATAATTTATACCTAATACTGAGATGAACTTCAAATGGATACACAACTTAGATGTCAAAGTTCATATCATAAAACAAATGATGAGCAGAGAATATTGGTTATCTATCAGATTTATGGATAGGTAACAGTTCATCCAAATCAAGGATAAGATATCACAGAAGATAAAAAAGGATAATTGTAATTACATAAAATTTAAAAGTTTTCACAAAAACCAATTAGAAGGGAAGCTGGGAAATTGGAGGGGAAATCTTGTTAGTTTCTCTGTTGAGGATCTCATTTCAAAGGAAAAAATTCAACTTTATAGGAATAAGTTATTCTTCAATTGATAAATGATTTGTGGTCAAAAGATATGAATAGGCAGGCAGTTTCCAGAGAAAGACAATAAAATAATTACTTAAAAATTAGAATTGGGCAAGAGAAAGCTAATGACTCAATGACACAATAAGGAAACAATAAAATCAAAAGAATGAAAAAGAAGAAAGTGTGAAATCATCACAATGGAAAAACATCTTATCTAGAAAATATATCCAGGAGAAATAATTTAAGAATTATTAGATTATGTGAAAGCCATAATTAAAAAAAGAGCCTGGACATATTTTAGGAAATTATTAAGGAAAATAGCTCTGATATTCTAGAACCAGAGGGTAAAAGAGAAATTGAAAGAATTCACTAGTCATGTCCTAAAAGAGATCCCTTCTGTTACAGCCAAATTTCAGAGCTCCCAGCTCAAGGAGAAAGTATTGTAAGCAGCTAGAAAGAAATAATTCAAGTAATGTGGAGCCACAGTCATGATGACATAAGATTTAGCAGCTTCTAATTAAAGGATTGGAGGGCTTGGAATATGATATTCCAAAGGACAAAAGAGCTAGGATTACAACCAAGAGTCACCTACCCAGCAAAACTGAGTATGATTCTTCAGGGGCAAATTAAATGCATATTAAATGAAATAGAGGACTTTCAGGCTTTTCTGATGAAAAGACCAGAGCTGAATGGAAAATATGACTTTTCATATACAAGACTCAAGAGAAGCATTAAAAAAAAAAAAAGATAAACAAAGGACTTAATAAAGTTAAACTATTGACATTCCTGTGTGGGAAGATGATTATTTGTAACTCATAAGAACTTTTTCATTTTTAGGGCAGTTGGAAGCATATAGAGAGAAAGGGCATAGAAGTGAGTTGAATAGAAATAATATCTTAAAAAATTAATGAGGAATGTATTGGCAGAAAGGAAAAGAGAGAGATAGAATAGGATAAATTATCTCACATAAGAGGTAAGAAAAAGCTGTTACAATGAAGGGGGGTAGGATAGGGGATGTTGAGGAGAATGAGTGAACTGTATATCATCAGAACTGGCTCAAGAGGAAGTAACACACTCTCAAATGGGTATAGAAATCTTACAGGAAAGTAGGAAGGAAAGAGTATAAGAGAAAGGAGAAGGCATCAAAAGAATAGAGGGCAGATTGGGGGAAATGATAGAAGCAAAGCACTTTTTAGAGGAACAGGGCGAAAAAAAAAAAAGAATTGAATAAATGGGAGGAGGGGGTAAATAGCATAGAGGGAAATATAGTTAGCAATAGTAACTGGAAAAAAATTGAAGCAAGTTTCTCTGATAAAGGTTTCATTTCTTAAATATATAGAGAACTGAATCAAATTTATAAAAATGAGACCCATTTCCCAGCTGATAAATGATCAAAAGATAGTGTTTTCAGATGAAGTAATCAAAGCTATTTGGATCCACATGGGAAAAAAATGCTCTCACTACTGATTGGAGAAATGCAAATTAAAACAATTCTGAGGTACCATCTCATACCTAATAGATTGGCTAATAGAATAACAGAAAAGTGACAAATTTTGGAGAGGATATGGGAAAAATGAGACAATTTGGAATTATGCCCAAAGATTATAAAACTATCCATACCCTTTGATTCAGCAATACCTCTACTAGGTCTGTGTGCCAAAAGAGACTTTAAAAAATACAAAATATATACAAAAGTATTTATAATAGCTCTTTTTTTGGTGGCAAATTGGAAATTGAGGGAATGCCTATCAGTTGGGGAATGGTTAAACAAATCATAGTATAAGATTATAATGGAATACTGTTGTAGTGCTATAAGAAAGGATAACCAGAAAAAACCTGGATTTACATGAACTGATTCAAAGTGAAGTGAGCAGAACCAGAAAACTACTAAACACCGTAACAGCAATATTATACAATGACCAACTGTAAATGACTTACTTAGCTACTCTCAGCAATACAAAAATCTGGACAGTTTCAACAATGAAAAGTGCTAGCCCCCTTTAAAAACAAAAAAAAACCCCATGGAATTTGAATGCAAATCAAAGCATGTTATTTTTCCTTTGGGATTTTTTGGCATTTCTTTTACAACATGACTATGATGGAAATATATTTTACATGATTGCACCTTTATCAAATCACTAGCCTTTTCAAAACAAAGGGGTAGGGGTTGGAGGGCCAGAGAAAATTTGAAACTCAGATTGTAGACAAGAGAGGTTAACATTGGTTTTATTTGTAATTATAAAATAATAAAAGAGATGACATCTTTGTAGTCACAATGTTGAGGATCTTCATAGCAGGATAATGGGATAACACTCTCTGAATTATATAGTAGAAACCTTAACAAGATTAAAAGAATAAGGCTTTTAATTGATATGGAAAACTGGATTTGAATTCCCTCAAATGAGATAACATTTGTAAAATCACATAGTTGGCTCTAACATGTTTATTCCCTTGTCTCTTCTGAATTCCCTTAATTACAAATGATGTTGATCTTAACACTCAGGATCAGTCACATAACTAAGGACTGACTTTTTCTGTATGATAGGGAAAAAAATAATTTGTAATTTAACCTAAATGCTTTTTGTTCTTTGCCTTTCTTCTCCCTACCCACTCCTAACCAGAGGAAATAACTTGTGATATATGTGGAAAAACCTTCAAACGCAAAGATTACCTTAAGCAGCATAAGAAAATTCATGCGCCAGAACGGGAGGTGTGCCGATGCCCAAGAGAAGGCTGTGGCAGATCATACACAACTGTGTTCAATCTTCAAAGTCATATTCTTTCTTTTCATGAGGAGCAGCGGCCATTTATTTGTGAGCATGCTGGCTGTGGAAAGTCATTTGCCATGAAAGTAAGTTGTTGTTTTTCTCTATGACCAACTACTAAACATTTGGCCAATACCACACCTGCCTAAGCAATCCTTTTACCCTTAATAGGAAAACTTATATGAATTGATGATACCAGGTGAAGTGAGTAGAACTGGAAGAACAACATAAGTAATGACCACATGATTAAATTATGTTACTATGAAATACCTGTTATTTGCATGTTCACTTGGACTTAGGGTTACTTTTTCTGGACATTTCTTAGTCTATGGGGGAAAAAAAGCTAGCATTTCAGAACACATGGAGTAAGGTGAAGTTTAGATGGGATATACAGATGTGTAATCATTCAATCACTTTTTGCTTAAGACTGACCTTCCTAAAACATTTTTACAGTCAAAGGTTCTGATAAAGGCCTCATTTCCAACATATATAGAGAATTGACTCTAATTTATAACAAATCAAACCATTCTCCAATTGATAAATGGTCAAAGGATAGGAACAATTTTTAGATGAAGAAATTGAAACTATTTCTAGTCATATGAAAAGGTGCTCCAAATCACTATTGATCACAGAAATACAAATTAAAACAACTATGAGATACCACTACACACCTCTCAGATTGGATAAGAAGACAGGAAAAGATGATGACAGATGTTGGAGGGGATGTGGGAAAACTGGGACACTGAAACATTGTTGATGGAATTGTGAACTGATCCAGCCATTCTGGAGAGCACTTTGGAACTATGCTGAAAAAGTTATCAAACTATGCATACCCTTTGATCCAGCAGTGTTTCTACTGGGCTTATATCCCAAAGAGATCTTATCCACATGTACAAAAATGTTTGTGGCAGCACTTTTTGTAGTGGCTAGAAACTGGAAATTGAATGGATGCCCATCAGCTGGAGAATGGCTGAATAAGCTGTGGTATATGAATGTTATGGAATATTGTTCTGTAAGAAACAAGCAGCGGGATGATTTCAGAAAAGCCTGGAGAGACTGACATGAACTGATGCCGAGTGAAATGAAAAGAACCAGGAGATCATTATACACTTCAACAACAATTCTATATGATGATCATTTCTGATGGACATGGCTCTCTTCAACAATGAGAAGATCCGAATCAATAATGAAATGAAGCAGCTACACTCCGTGAAAAAACACTGGGAAATGAGTGTGGGCCATAACATAAAATTTATACTCTTTCTCTTATTGTCTGCTTACATTCTTGTTTTCCTTCTCAGATTATTTTTACTTTCTAAATCTGATTTTTCTTGTGCAGCAAGATAACTGTATAAACATGTATACATATATTGTATTCAATGTATACTTTAACATAAAAAAAAAAAAAAAAGACTGGCCTTCCTAGACTGTTAGCTTATTAGCTTTAGAGCTGTTTTTGTGGAATTCTTTTTAATGTTTTCATGGATGCAATTAATATGGGGAGAAGAGAGAGCTTGTATGAAGGAAAAAGATACAATTAACAGCTACAGGAAAATTCATCCTCTAGAACCTGAAAAGATTAATGTTTCTTCCTTGGTTTCTAGTAACGGGGAGTTTTCAGTATGTGGGAGGGGAGACAGACCTTTAATGATAGTATAACTGGCAGCTTTTTTTGAAGTTTTAAACTCATATTTGTAGTAGGTTCAAAATTTGTACATAAAGAATATCTGGTTTGACTTTTTTCCCTCCCTTCTTTGCAGCAAAGTCTTACAAGACATGCCGTTATACATGATCCTGACAAAAGAAAATTAAAGATCAAAGTAAGTTGGAACTTATGAAAATGATGATTTCATGTTAGCATAAATTTAAAAAACAAGTTCATTCCTCTGCTGGACATCCAAAGTACCTTATTTTTAATTTGATTATGCTGACTTTACTTCTTAAGAGGAGACAATGTTGTGAGATAATAATATGGTAAGTGTTATGGTGTCAGGAACATTTGGTTCAAATCCATATGGTTTATGGGCCCATTATCTCAGAGCCCTGTGTAACCTTCTAAGACACTTAAGTTATGGGTGAATTGCCCACTTAGCTGTTACTGGCAAGAAAACTTTACACCAATGACATCACAGGTACAGAACAAAAAGAAAAACTTAGATGTTGCTTAGAAGTATTAAAAAAAAATTATTCAAAGAAATAAAAGTAACTTGATTTTAAATTTCCAAAGGTGAAACGACCCTCTGGAAAACGGAGCCTGGCATCTCGCCTCAGTGGATACATTCCTCCGAAAATTAAAGAAACATTACCTAAAAATGGCAAGTCATCAGACTGCTTTGAAGAAAACATGCTCTCAACTGTTGCAACCCTGACTCTTGGCTAAACATCACATATGTAGATTTCTATGTGGCTCTTTTTTTTTTTTTAAATTAAAAATGTTATTTTCCTTTTGCCTTTGATAGTTTTTCTTTATTAAAATATCACTGCTGCAGAATATTTGATTCCATATTATTATTATTTTCCTTATTCAGAGCGTCTGTGGTTTCTTGAGTTTCATCTTTACTTTTCTTACTTCTAGCCATTTCCTTATTGCTCAAGTGGCGAAAAACACAGGTTGCAGCTTTTCCACCTCTCGTGATTTTGGGCTTGGATGCAAAAGTAGCTAGTTCAGGCATACTCTGTAGAATTTTATTAAAGAGGTCCTCCTAAAAAATAATCAAAATCAAGTTTATATGTAAGTGTCTTATATACTGTTTCATGTTAAAACACAGACATTTGTAAAAAGTAAGATGTGATTCCTTTCCTCACAGAGCTTTGGAGCCTAGTAGATACTATAGAAAAGCTGAGGTTGGAAAACCTATGTGATTTTTGATCAAATAAAATACCAGGCATATACTGCATGAAATTAAACTGACCAACACTGGCAATGATGTACCCAGAAGTCTTTACATACCACTGCTAATCATGAAATAATTGCTACACTTAGTAGCAGAAAACCATAAGGGAACATCACTGTGAGTCATTTCATTGTAGTAGCTGTAAGAATGATGATAGTGGTGTATGGCAGAAATTTGGGAAGATGTGACAGTTTCAACAGACCTGGTATATTGCCAAATGATTTATATTTCTCCCATACCTCTAGGTTGCAAAAGATAGGGAGATACTTGTGGGGGATGGCTCCCTGTTAAGCCCACTCCCAACTAGTAAAGTACTCCTGTCAAGGAGTCAAGGAGGAAGGTGTGTAAAGCTCTGACAAAATCACATAAGATATGTCTTCAGTGACCATGTTTCTGAACTAAAAAGTTAGATATATGGCCTCATAAAGGTTATTAAAAACCTTCTTAAAAAAAGACTTATGTTCTCAAAAGTAGAAATGTCATGAAAATCCTAGACTATCCTGACAAGTCTATCTGACAGA